>NC_090931.1:1330187687-1330495008 GCF_040938575.1 Ambystoma mexicanum
AAGGAAAAACTGTTAAGTGCAGATTTTTCTGCCACTTCATTTTAGTTCATTTCGTTTTCAAATGAAAAATGTCCCCTTAACACGAATTTCCATTGCCCGACTACTATGTGTAGCCATCAGAGATCAAATGAGTTGCTTTCTGCCCGATATGGTTATGCCCCATCGTTTTTGGCCAAATTAGGTGGCTTTAGCGGGAGGCATGCAATGCGGTGGTACAACATGCATGTGAATTGGCATCAGGGTCAGACTGGGGCATAACATTGTCTTGGGCACCAATGAAAAAGTGGCCCCCGGTTGCAAATGGCAATTCATTCTTTTTGTGACAGACTGTTTGAATAGTACCCAAGAGGGGAGTTTTTTGATAAAATGTGATTCCAATAGTACATTTTAAAGAATATTTATTCAGCAACCCTGGTCAAAACTACTAGCTGCATAGTGCAGTAACTCATCTAACTGGCCCATATTGGCCATAACAGTGGCCCACTTTGACCAAAAAAAACTGCCCCACACCAACGTTTTGAGTTCTTGATTCAGGCATTGCCCTATAGGCCGGTCCAAGCCTGGTTGGCATAAGGTCAACATGCACGTCTACACCCCAAATACTGAATTGCACATATCTAAACTATACCAACCGACCCCCTTCTGACAGAACTACATGGCAACATTTGACCTGGGAAAGTCCACCTTGCAGAGAGGGAGCGAGCAAAACCTTTCTTGGTCACCCCTTCTGGCATTACACCGCGCGGGCGCTCCTACTGCCATACCTGCAGAGCGAAGTCAGGCACAGCGCCCGGATTACACAACAAGACCTGACTTACGGCCTTTCTTGGAACCTCAGCGGGTAACTACCTGTCTAAAGGCCACACGTAGCTGGAGCCTAAGTAGCAGCCCCCGGGGCCCGGAGCGTCTGGTTTTCCAAGTCCATCTTTGGGCAAGGGGGAACTTTTGACAGCGCCAGATCTCCAGAACCGAGTGGGCAGATGAGAGTATGCGTGGGACGTTAGCTGTGCAGGTTATTTGGTGGTGGATCCTAAAGCTCTCTAGGAGCGTGCCACTCATTGTGAAATGTGATGAGTCACCTTTGCAGGGGTTATATGTGATTTTACCAACCACAATTACAGCGTGGTGAATTTCATCACGGCAAAAATACCGAAAACCACCACATTTATTATTTCTTGTTGTATTTGGGGGGGTCCCCCCAAACCCTCTGTTTTCTTACCCTTACAACGCCAACCCAACTCCACCTGACCCATTTTAACCCCTTTACCCCACTTACCTTTATTTATTTAATTAATGTTTACAGTGTTTTTTCAGTGTTATGGTCCACTCTGAAATGTACCACACTGCAATGCTTTAGATATATTGACTGGTTGCCCTTTGGCAGGTAGCCGGTGAAAATGTTCATTAATATTGAGGCATGGTCTTATCTACGCTGACCCCAGCAACAAGGCAGTGTTTTTTGTATTCCGTGGTTGGTGGATCAGGACACAAGAGAGACTTAGGAATTGTTGCTACCATTCATATGTGGTCAGTGACTAACTGATCTCAAAGGAATACCCCAGTAACTGACTTCGGGCAGGCCCACAACCAAAAAGTGGCCCTGTGAGCATTTACACACCAGCACCAGACCGTGAGCAGACCTGCAGATGGCCTAGGCACTTAACAATCAAGAGGCAGAACTCTTCTCAGAATGTATACTTATGAAAGCCAAAATGTCCAGGCTGCAAGGCCATCCGTTGGGCTTCTTGCCCAAAAGGGTACACACTGCTCCTGGGTATGTATATGGAAATAAATCTTCCAGGCGCTATAGCATGATAAAATGGCCAACCTGAGGCTTTTAGGCCTCTCCGAGGCATCCAGTACTATGGACCTGGGAAACATAAGGATGTGTTATGCATATAGCGCTTTCGCCAAAGTACTTTACAAAGCACATATTTACATACAATATCACCCAACTGAAGTTGGTACTCATTTATCAACCGCGGAAGGATGAAAGGCTGAGTTAACCTTGCCGGGATTAGAACCTGCGACCTGCAGATCCCACACACACTGCAGACACAGGTCAAGCAAGGGGTACAATCGCCTTCTCTATGGGAGGATGTCTGTGCAATGGGTGGCGGCAGGTGGATCATTGCTTCTGCCAGTCCTTCATGAAATGCATTTCCAGCCTCTGAATCATCTCATGTTATCCTACACTATGTCACGTGCTAGTTGTGTGGTGCCTCCCTGCCATGGTTATGGATTGGAAGCAATGTAGGGTGAATAGCCCTTTGGCAGGCCGTCGTCTGAAGAAACTGGAAATAAAAAGAGCATTACATTGCACGCTGTTTTTGTAATTTCCATGTGCAATTATTAGCCAGGTGACTAGTGTAGTCACATTACAATAGCCGTAGTATGAAGTGTTAAGGCAACACGTGGAGTGCTGTGTCAGTGACTATGTGACACCTGAACCAAACTTTTCTTGAGACTCTGCCATATTTAAAGGGCCCATATGATCTTAGGGATTTGGATTCCGGATGTACACAAATCTACTTTCAGATCCACTTGTAGCTGCACGGCAGATGTGGAGTCCACCACATAAACGCCTGCCCATCTGACATCCCGGCATGGCTGAACGGCAGATGTGGAGTCCACCACACCGAGGCATGGCTTCACGTCAGACGTGGAGTCCACCACATAAACGCCTGCCCATCTGACATCCAGGCATGGCTGCACGGCAGATGTGGAGTCCACCACACCAAGGCATGGCTGCACATCAGACGTGGAGTCCACCACATAAACGCCTGCCCATCTGACATCCGGGCATGGCTGCACGGCAGATGTGGAGTCCACCACACCGAGGCATGGCTGCACGTCAGACGTGGAGTCCACCACATAAACGCCTGCCCATCTGACATCCAGGCATGGCTGCACGGCAAATGTGGAGTCCACCACACCAAGGCATGGCTGCACGTCAGACGTGGAGTCCACCACATAAACACCTGCCCATCTGACATCTAGGCATGGCTGCACGGTAGATGTGGAGTCCACCACATAAACGCCTGCCCATCTGACATTCAGGCATGGCTGCACGGTAGATGTGGAGTACACCACACCGAGGCATGGCTGCACGTCAGACATTGAGTCCACCACATAAACGCCTGCTCATCTGACATCCAGGCATGGCTGCACGGTAGATGTGGAGTCAACCACATAAACGCCGGCCCATCTGACTTCCAGGCATGGCTGCACGGTAGATGTGGAGTCCACCACATAAACACCTGCACATCTGACATCCCGGCATGGCTGCACGGTAGATGTGGAGCCCACCACATAAACGCCTGCCCATCTGACATTCAGGCATGGCTGCACGGTAGATCAACGCCTGCCCATATGACATCCTGGCATGGGTGAATTTCAAACCGCTTTCAATCAGTGGTTAAAAAAATCCAAGATCCTCCAAGAACACAGGTCTGCAACCTATAGCTCAACAGATCTTTTGGACTACAACTCCCCTTTGCCCTAGCCAGCATAGTCAATGGTGAGGGATCCTTAGGGTTAGAGTCCAAATCATCAAGAAGGTAAAAAGAGACCAATCCCATGGCCCACCTCTCAGCATCTTCAGAAATGCAGGAATTTAAATTAACAGGCTTTGCCAGATTACATGTCCCTGTCCCTATTAGGGGTGGGCTGGCCATGAGCTACCATGATGCCCTGTACCTGTGTTTACCAGGAAACAACACTTTTTAAATCTGCAATGAGATCTAAACCACACAGACTTGATAAGAAAAGCAAGGGCAAGATGGAGCACCTTCCCCATCATTGGTTGACAAGTCCAGACTGGTTGCTGGAAGTCCAAAGAGTCCAATTTCGAAACCATGCCACACGGAGGTCATGCCGCATCATATTGAATCTAGCATGTAGTGAGCACCGAAACATAGCATGATAGTAAAAATCCCACGGCAGAATCCTTTGGCAAGCCAGACCTGCGCTCCATCGGGATCAATGCATTGCTGGTGGTAAGATGTGGTGTGGCTAGGCTGGGCTTTATTAAAGAGCAACACTGTAGATTCAAGAGTTTGCTGGAGACACCATCTTCCAAATGATCAAGCAGAGGATTCAATTCAAGCCCCTCTATCCAACATTTAATTTCCTCATCAAACATGTGACGGCAAAGACCCTAACCAGGCCTCAAGCATATGGACACAGTAGATCAAGCATGCTACCTCAAGGAATCCAACCAGGGCTCAAGCATACGGACGCAGCAGATCAAGCATGCAACATCAAGGAATCCAACCAGGGCTCAAGCATACGGACGCAGCAGATCAAGCATGCAACATCAAGGAATCCAACCAGGCCTCAAGCATACGGGTGCAGGAGATCAAGCATGGTACATCAAGGAATCAAACCAGGCCTCAAGCATACGGGTGCAATGGATCAAGCATGCAACATCAAGGAATCCAACCAGGCCTCAGGCATATGGGTGCAATGGATCAAGCATGCAACATCAAGGAATCCAACCAGGCCTCAGGCATATGGGTGCAATGGATCAAGCATGCAACATCAAGGACTCCAACCAGGCCTCAAGCATACAGATGCAGTAGACCAAGCATGCTACATTAAGGAATCCAACCAGGCCTCAAGCATACGGACCCAGCAGATCAAGTATGCAACATCAAGGAATCCAACCAGGTCTCAGGCACATGGGCACAGTAGATCAAGCATACAACATCAAGGAATCCAACTAGGCCTCAAGCATACAGATGCAGCAGATCAAGCATGCTATATCAAGGAATCCAACAAGGCCTCATGCATATAGACACTGCAGATCAAGCATGCTACATCAAGGAATCGAACTAGGCCTCAAGCGTATGGACGCAGCAGATCAAGCATGCTACATCAAGGAATCCAACCAGGCCTCAAGCGTGTGGACGCAGCAGATCAAGCATGCCACATCAAGGAATCCACCCAGGCATAAAGCATACAGGTGCAGTAGACCAAGCATGCTACATCAAGGAATCCAACTAGACCTCATGCATACGGATGCAGCAGGTCAAGCATGCAACATCAAGGAATCCCACCAGGCCACAGGCATTTGGGCACAGCAGATCAAGCATTCTACATTAAGGAATCCAACCAGGCCTCAGGCATATGGGTGCAATGGATCAAGCATGCAACATCAAGGACTCCAACCAGGCCTCAAGCATACAGATGCAGTAGACCAAGCATGCTACATTAAGGAATCCAACCAGGCCTCAAGCATACGGACCCAGCAGATCAAGTATGCAACATCAAGGAATCCAACCAGGTCTCAGGCACATGGGCACAGTAGATCAAGCATACAACATCAAGGAATCCAACTAGGCCTCAAGCATACAGATGCAGCAGATCAAGCATGCTATATCAAGGAATCCAACAAGGCCTCATGCATATAGACGCTGCAGATCAAGCATGCTACATCAAGGAATCGAACTAGGCCTCAAGCGTATGGACGCAGCAGATCAAGCATGCTACATCAAGGAATCCAACCAGGCCTCAAGCGTGTGGACGCAGCAGATCAAGCATGCTACATCAAGGAATCCAACCAGGCCTCAAGCATACAGATGCAGCAGATCAAGCATGCTATATCAAGGAATCCAACAAGGCCTCAAGCGTATGGACGCAGCAGATCAAGCATGCCACATCAAGGAATCCACCCAGGCATAAAGCATACAGGTGCAGTAGACCAAGCATGCTACATCAAGGAATCCAACTAGACCTCATGCATACGGATGCAGCAGGTCAAGCATGCAACATCAAGGAATCCCACCAGGCCACAGGCATTTGGGCACAGCAGATCAAGCATTCTACATTAAGGAATCCAACCAGGCCTCAGGCATATGGACGCATCAGATCAAGCATGAAACATCAAGGAATCGAACCAGGCATCAAGCATATGGAAGCAAGCCTATTGTGACATGCAAAGCTACATAAGTGCCCACTGGTATAACTCAATCTCAGGGTCTAGTGGCAGGCTCGCAGTGACCTATAGGGCAATAGGGCAATGCCCAAACCAAAAACCCAAAATGCTGGTGTGAGCCACTTTTTTGGCCAATGTGGGCCAGCTTGATGAGTTACTTGACTATGTGACTAGTAGTCTTGACCAGGGTTGCTGGAAACATATTCTTTAAAATTCACATTTGGCTTCACATTTTATCAAAAAACTCTGCGTAGGGTACTATTCAAACTGTCTGTCACAAAAGGAATTAATTGCCATTTGCAACTGTGGGCCACTGTTTTAGTGCCCGAGAGAATGTTATGCCCCAGTCCGACCCAGTGTAGTGGGAGCTACTTTCCTATTCTGTGCTTATCAGAGCTTTAAGTGGGCAGGGGCTAGCCGGGTCGGAGCACTGGAAGGCTCCATAAAAGGACCCCGAGCCGGAACCCTGACAGGGCCCACCCCTGACTAGCCCCAGCCATGCTGACACCTGAGGCAGCGCTAAAGCATTGCACCAAGTGGCTCCTTGAATGAAAAGGCTGCCTGCTGGGTGTGAACTGGGGCACTCTGCTGTCGCACCTGTGGTGCGCCCAGCCCCTTCTTTTGTTTAAAAGGAGGGGCTGGGCACACCAAAGGTAATAATGCCAGTGCGCCCCAGCTCTGCTTCTGTTAGCAGCCCCCACCCCTTAGGCGAGAGGGGGGCTCTCGATAGGGGGCATGGCCTAAGCTTGCCATTAATAATCCCACTTAAAGCACTGGTGGTTATCCTGAATAGTGCACACCATCATTCCATCTCCTGCAGACCGAGTGGAAGGCAGCCGCCTTCATCTGAGCTGTGCAGTGACTGACAACAAACAGTGATGTATTGGATAAACTGCTGGGCATTTATTCTGTCGAAAGTGACTGCAAACCAGTGACTAGCCCTTAATTAGTAATGCGCCTACATTAAGATAGTTTGACTGTCGCAGGCCACGGTCATTACTGCTTAGGCAGCAATTCTGCTAAAGTGGTTAACTTGTGTGTTCTTAGCACTATTCTGTTAATGCCTGCGTTGCTGAAACATGCATGTGCGATTGCAACTTTCCTACAATCTGTAGTTGGGAAAACACTCCCGTTTCTAAAGGCCGGTTGTGTCACTTTCACATTATTTTCAGTTCCTGTTTTTATTGACTGAGCATTAAACACATGCACTCAGCAAGAGGAGGCTCTGCTCAAGTGTACGCAGGCTCGTTAACCCCTGTAATCCTTATCCCATAATGGGGGGTGCACCCGATAATTAACACAGCCCGTAAACATCGCTTAAAGCTGTGTAATCGCAGGGGTGGGAGCTCTCCGAGGGGGAGGCCTAAGTCCCCGAACCGAGGGAGCGCTTTGTGCCGTGTGCCCTCGAGCGAGGATGAGTTTAACTGGAAGAACAGGAGTGGGGGCGGGGGCCGAAAGAGTTCAGACTCAGTGGCATTTTGTGAACCATTGGATGGAAAAGTAAGCTGAATTAAACTTCGGAGATCTCACGGCGCCACCTTTCAGAAGAAAGAGGCAATCTAGTATGACCTTTCACTGATAACAAGATCTTGTGGCTACCTCAATATGCAGAACAGATGTCTTAAAATATCACCCGACGTTTGCAATCGCCCAACGTGAGGCATGGAGGCCCGTACCCCAAACATATTCATTAAAAAAATGTGGTCTCATATTTAGAATATCCTAAAACAATCTGGAAAAGACCCTGACTTTTCCATTCAAATGGAATAAGATCCCAAATGTAGCCTTGGCAAGTAGTAGGATTTTAGATGTTTGGCATAGTCTGTTTTACTAGTAGTAAGAGCGGGCAAACATCAGAGGCGCAGCCTGGATTGTCTAACAAGTGGGGCCTGAAGCCAATGTAGTTGGGCCCACCACAGTGACATTACCATCCGTAAATGCCCACACAGTGCTGCCGAGTGGGCATTTACAGATTTTGGGTGGGCATTGCCAGCTCAGGTCCTACCCTCTCTACGCCTCTGACATACATAGTGACAGCAGGTAAGCGCCATCAGATCCATCAATGATGCTCAATTTCCCCTGCCAGTCATAACACCATAGACCTGTTGCTCTTCAGATGTTTTGGACTACAACTCCCATGAGCCCTAGCCATCATATCCAATGGTGATCCATCACTGGAGTCATAGTCCAAAACATCTGGCGAGCGGCAGGTTGCAGACCACTGTCATAGGCTGTACTTGGTATCCAGCGGTTATATCGTGTTTACTTCTTGGTATCGGTCGTGGCATTGTGTTACTCGTGTTACCACCACAATCTTAATGGGGGCGGATTTATTCCAATACAACAGTGCTGGGATGGCTGTAGATCTCAATGTTTCCTATTGGAGCGACTTCATCTAGTTTAGGGTGAGTTTAGCCATGAAACCAGGGAAAGGTGCAACTGTCACCATTCCCTTTGGAAATCAAAAAACTGATGGCTGGAAGATGTTGAATTCATCCGAGCCACTGGCATGGTGCGGGCGACCGCTCATCCAAATCACTTGCTATTGTCGTCAGGCGGGCAAGCCAGCAATGGCGTTGGATGTGAAAATGGTCAATACAAACATATCCCCGGCCATATCGCCACGATAATTTCGACAGCAATAACATCCAAAGCAACAATTATCCCCAAGGAAACTTATTGTTGATGAGAGCCAAATTGCACATCTGACATATTCTAGGATCTATTATAACACCCAACGTTAGCATATTTGAGTTCCACAAGGTGGTCTTTCAAAACAAGGCATAGGGTTATTGTTGTTGTGGAAGTTTACTGGCATGATTGTATTATTGCCATGACAACAGTATTGCTAGCGGTGCTTTTATTGTTGATGGGCGTTATCATGGCATGGATACTGGGCCCTCGGTGGATGGAGAATGGGTGAAAATGCCCCCCTGCCCCTTTCATCGAGGTGAGCCGCCGCCCGTTTTCCTGCTCATCTGGGTGTGGAGGGCTGTGATGTTCCCCTGTCCCTTCTTTGTCACCCCCCTGAGTCCGTCTATGCTTATTTTTGCTATGTACCCCTTTCAAATGTCCTTGTAAAATCTGCCACCACTTACGTCCGATCTCCTGCAAATTAGCCCAGTGCTTCGGTCAACTTTTCGCGAGAGGAAGCCTGAAAATCGAGGTAGAATTCTCCCGGTTTTTGATTTTTAAGTGTGAGAACATAACGGAAGCCAGAGTAGTAATTGCATTGTCTAAAACCCAAGTCAGGCCAGGAGGATGGAGGAAGTGACTAGAGCATGGTTCTGCAAATATTGGCTCTCAAGAGGTTTAGGGGTAAACCTCCAGCGCCAGCCAGCATGATCATGAATGAGGGATCTTGGGAGTCGTAGTCCAAAACATCTGGCGAGCTACCGTTTGCCGACCCCTCCCCTTGGGGCACGTCCAAGGAAAACACAATATCTTCTGTTCAGGATACTGATGAGTCCCTGCAACTGCAAGTTGTATTTTAAACACAGTGCAACCTGTGGAACTGTTTGACTTCTGGACAGTTCTCCATTTAGGACGTTTGGTGGCGTTTTCTCGATGTAATAACGTCCAAACGTAATTCCCAACTAGCCTGGCCTCCCAGATCTTCGTTTTTTTCAATAAAAGCAGCACGCCTCTGCGAAGGCCTCAGGATTCTGAGTTTCTGCTGCATTCTGCTAGTAAACTTGTAAAAATGCGCCCAGATGCCTCAGGGCTCGGTGCGCTATATGAATGAAGAAATAAATAAATAAACCTGTGATCAGTACACCAGTGTGGAGTACACACTGGCCTTCGTAGCTGTCTGGTCCCCACAAGTGACCCCATTAGAGAGGCGTTAATTTACTGGCTCTGCAGGACACTCTGCAGGAAAGAAAAATGGCGGTGGCTTAGGTCTGGACCACAAACGGCAGTTTGTAGCCATCTGGTCCACACTAGAGAAATATCAGAGAGGTGCTCACTTTCCTGGCTCTGCAGGACGCTCTGCTGAGAAGGAAAATGTTGGTGGGGTTGGGTGTCTTAGGCGTCGAGAGGCATTCACTTTCTTGGATCTTGGCAGGACACCCTGTGGAGAGGAGAAAAGGTGGAGCGCTTCGGTGTCAAAAGGCATTCACTTTCCTGGCTCTCTGCAGGACACTCTGTGACGAAGGGACATGGGGTGGGGTTGGGTGTCTTAGGCGTCGAGAGGCATTCTCTTTCTTGGATGGACACCTTGTGGAGAGGAGAAAAGGTGGAGCGCTTCGGTGTCAAAAGGCATTCACTTTCCTGGCTCTCTGCAGGACACTCTGTGACGAAGAGACATGGGGTGGGGTTGGGTGCAGAGAGGTAGGTTCGGATGGGATGGCCCCACGCCTAAAGTATTGTTCCTCAGTTGAACACGTGAAGTTCCCCACCTATGTTGCCTTGCTCCAGGCATTACATTGCTGCCTGATGTTTTTGCTTACGTTCGTGCCAGACCCTGGCCTGACCCGAGGAAATGTGGCTTCGGACAACACTGGCGCTCATTCTGTCTTCACAAGCGCACAAGCCCACTCAAAGGTCCAATTGAAAAACGGCCATTTGTGCAAATATTGTTTCCACTCACCAACCGATCCCCAGTATAGGCTTTAGAGTGGAGCCTTGAGAGAAGCACACTTCTCGCCTGAATTTTGGGGAGCCCCGCACCCTAGTTACAGATGTTTTATAGGAACCCCCGAGGATCCCACATCTGCTTTGGCACCCTTGTCTCAAGCTCTCTCAGAAAGCAAGTCTTCCCAAGGTTAGCGATGCCAGGGCCGGGCCATGAAGTCTGGGCTTCTGGATTGTGGTCTTATTTAGGGGTGTCCTGAAGGTCGGAGTCTAACAGATTTTTGGACGAAGCTGGGACAAAATGCAGATGTTCAGCCACTGCTAATGATTATATGTTTACCTAGTGTACGGAGATTACAATTCAAATTTAGAATTTACATCACAAATTTGTATTCAAAATTCTAACTCAAACACTTGTTTGTTGATAACTCACTATTACTGGCCTCGGTAGTTTAATAGCCTAACTGCTGATGGTAAAATCAAGAGCACTATTGACTTTTCCTGTTGTTTATAAATGTGCTTATAAAGTTTAGAAGTTTAATTATGAAAATCAACTATTTGTCTCGATTATAAGCTAAGTACGTGAAAACCAGCTTCTGGTGCCCGGAAGAAACAGGTACAACACAAGCTCCTTTATACAGAGCCTTTGTGAATACTGCATGCCAGATAAGAAAATATCCCTGATAACAGAATGCGGCCTAGTGAATACTGCATGCCAGATAAGAAAATATCCCTGATAATAGAATGTGGCTTAGTGAATACTGCATGCCAGATAAGAAAATATCCCTGATAACAGAATGTGGCCTAGTGAATACTGCATGCCAGATAAGAAAATATCCCTGATAACAGAATGTGGCCTAGTGAATACTGCATGCCAGATAAGAAAATATCCCTGATAATAGAATGTGGCTTAGTGAATACTGCATGCCAGATAAGAAAATATCCCTGATAATAGAATGTGGCCTAGTGAATACTGCATGCCAGATAAGAAAATATCCCTGATAACAGAATGTGGCCTAGTGAATACTGCATGCCAGATAAGAAAATATCCCTGATAATAGAATGTGGCTTAGTGAATACTGCATGCCAGATAAGAAAATATCCCTGATAATAGAATGTGGCTTAGTGAATACTGCATGCCAGATAAGAAAATATCTTTATAACACAATGTGGCCTAGTGAATACTGCATGCCAGATAAGCAAATAACCCTCATAACAGATGTGGGCTAGTGAATACTGCATGCCAGATAAGAAAATACCCCTCATAACAGAATGCGGCCTAGTGAATACTGCATGCCAGATAAGAAAATACCCCTCATAACAGAATGCGGCCTAGTGAATACTGCATGCCAGATAATAAAATACCCCTCATAACAGAATGTTGGCTAGTGAATACTGCATGCCAGATAATAAAATACCCCTCATAACAGAATGTTGGCTAGTGAATACTGCATGCCAGATAATAAAATACCCCTCATAACAGAATGTTGGCTAGTGAATACTGCATGCCAGATAAGCAAATACCCCTCATAACAGATGTGGGCTAGTGAATACTGCATGCCAGATAATAAAATGTCCCTCATAACAGAATGTTGGCTAGTGAATACTGCATGCCAGATAAGAAAATACCCCTCATAACAGAATGTTGGCTAGTGAATACTGCATGACAGATAAGAAAATATCCCTGATAACAGAATGCGGCCTAGTGAATACTGCATGCCAGATAAGAAAATATCCCTGATAACAGAATGCGGCCTAGTGAATACTGCATGCCAGATAAGAAAATATCCCTGATAACAGAATGCGGCCTAGTGAATACTGCATGCCAGATAAGAAAATATCCCTCATAACAGAATGTTGGCTAGTGAATACTGCATGCCAGATATGAAAATGTCCCTCATGTAAGAATGTGGCCTGGTTAATACAGCATGCCAGATAACAGATCCCTGCTCTAATTAACACGTTAGGACGCGGAATATGTGGTTATCTTGCTCGGTTTGCTATCTTATCTGGCACCTTGCCTCAATTAATTGAGCTTTTCCTGGTGAACCAAATATCGCTTAAAAGAGCTTTTGCTCCGTGTTGCTCTCGAGAGTGAACTGAGTGTGAGAAACCTGTGAGCTTCTGGGCAGCACAAAAGCACACACTGCTGCACTTTCGCTCTTCATGCACTGGCAGGCATGATCACTGTGGTTCCCCCAGAAGTAAAAAGCACATAAGAATGGATGGCGCTGCACATGTTCACTCATGAGCAATCCCTTTGTAAAGGCCCTCCTGTGCTTATCTGTGCCACTAGAGTGATATCATAATCCAGGCTCATCCTCGGGTTCTGCCCGAAACACTGTGCAGCTCCCTACATATGTACACAGCTGGCCTTTTCATTTGTGTCTTAATTCTAATCACCTGGAAAAGTGCTGTTTTCCTGGACAGCCAGGGTTCATACCAGCAATGCAAATCTTCCCAACGCATGTTATGTTATGAGAATGTACAGAGCGCACACACGTACACCCGGAGGAAACTTGGTGATTAAATCCAGGGGCAGTAGAAAGAAGACTCTAGAACAAGTGGGTCTGTATAAAGTGCATACCACATATTGCGCTGTCTCTAGGAAACTAATATATAGCAGTTGTTGTCGCCTAACTAATTGGCACTCCTTTTATCGAATTTCAAAGGTTGAGGTATGATGAGCAACCAGTGGGTATTTGAACAGATGCATAGCCCACTGAGCTGTCTAGTAGACATTGGCTGATTGCGCACATATGCGTCCTTCAGGCCTAACGCAGCCAGAGCCCAGTCTGGGTGTCCACCCACCAGGCTGCACACAACAAACTGATATCTCCAGCACCAGACCTACCGCTAGGATGCAGCCACCATCCGGCAAATACATCAGCTGCACATATATCTGGTGCACCCACGCACCCAACGACACTATCTCTCTCTACTGACCAGAACTACGGTTCCCGAGGGCGTTCAACCTACCAGCGCTTTGAGGTCATGCTAATGATATATAGAGCGCTATATAAATGCCAAGTAACATAACATTTATAACACGCTTAATATCAAGAGATTTCTAAGCGCGGACCGGGGATCGAACATGTGTTGCTCTGCATCCTCTTGCCCCTGAGCTATCCTCCTGACTCAACAAGACTGTTCTTTCTGTATAAAACCCCAGAAACAAGCTGGAATCTTGTTTTTGTTCACCTATCAGACCTTCACCACAGCTTCCACATCTGCTCCCTAAAAGTAGGACCCCACCCTCAATGAACTAAGAAAAATGCTCCTATGGGGAATAAGGGCTACAGAAAAGTCACACGAAATCAGCGAATCAATCAGCCTCCCGAATAAAGGTCGAGGGCTGGTGACTGCAGTGCTTCCATTATTTATTCTGCAGCTCTATCAGTTCTTAGTGTGCTGCAATAATTGTTCACTCCACAGCGCCATGAAACCTTTGTGGTGATCATGTTGCGCTTTATGAATTTGCACATGTGACGTCTGGCTGGGAGTGTGTGCTGGTTCTTATAGAAGAGAAACACAGCAATGTATAGAGCAGGGCAACAGTGCGAGCTTTGCATATCACACCAGGGATCCCATAAGCAGGACAGAACCTTCAGAAACATTAGTGTCTGGATTGGGTTCTGCCCTATTAGGCCCCAGAAGACATAAGAGGAGATTTGGAGATCATCTATGCTTCCTTAAGGATACCGATCATTTAAGCCAGGAAACTGCACCCTTTGGCGCTGTAAAAGTTGTGAACTACAACTCCCATAAACCCTTGCCATCACATTAAACGGTTAGACCCCTGATGTGAAGGGATGTATTAATTTGAGGGACAAAAATGACACCATATCGAGGGTGGGCTGAGAAATATCTTACATGGTCTCAGAAAATATGTGCTTCTGGTTTCTAATCTAGATGGTTCCATCTTCGCCACTTTATTTATTTAGTGCGAAGACAAGCAAGCCTGGAAGCATCAGAGCACTCACAGATCAATAGAAAAATGGCCACATTTTGGGCCCGATTCATGGAATTATCTGCGCAAAAAAATAGGATTTGGCGTGCCAAACTGCGTGCAAAATCCTGTTTGTCGATTCATGGAATCGACTGCACTGCACCTTTTTGTACTATGCAAGGACTTCGCACAGGCTCGGCACATCACTGCGCGAGACCAAGTAACTTGCGCGAGACACCCCGCAGAGCATGGGCGTGGCTTGCAGAGAGGGCAGTGTAGGGTGTGGAACACGGAAAATGAGGAAGTACAAGGCTAAAAGTGGGCGTTACGAGGGACAGCCCGCAGAAAGTCCACCGCATGCCCACTATTGCATGGAACGATATGTATTTATGGATCTGAGCATGCCACGTCTCGGCAGGGAAATGGCCATGCAAAGCCCTCATAGTATCCACCAACCGGAGGCAGGCATGCAGACACTTGCGGCTAGAATTACTACACAAAGGTAAGATCAGGAGTCGGATTTAGGAGTGAGGGTACACAGTTGTGGTTTCCATCTAACTTAGGGGTGCATGTACACAGTGTAGTGGGGTGCAGGTACGGTTTATGGGGATTCACATGCAGATTTGCATAGTTTTACCTGAGTTACGATAAATCGTACGCATGTTGTCGGGGTGCCGGTAATAACTACGGAGGACCCCGCATACGGTCCCTGAGATGCAGGCCTGCTTGCCGGGGACTCCACACACTTGTTTGATGGTTGAATATATTCGTACCCGCGGGAGCATGCAAAGGTAGCTGTTCTGGCTGTTTTTGCTTTGCGTGGGGGCGTGCTGTTCCAGATGCGACTTGTGTATACGGTTAATTTGCAAAAACAAATCCATGCATACATGGAGCGCGCAGGCTCGTGCAGTGTCGTTCTCGGCGCACGGCCTTTGCAGGATAAATGCGCACGTTTCCATGAATCGGGTCTTTCGTATTTTCAAATCTGCTCAAAATAACTTTCCAAATGACGCGTGCAACTGGTTGAATTCTGCGTTTCCCTTGTCCAGCCCTTGGTTTCCTCAATAGGAAACTTGAAGCAAGAAGAGGAATGTGCAGGTGTTTGCATGAGAAAGCCATGAGGGTCAGGTCAGCTGTGACGCGAAAAACACCAGGGGCCACATTAGTTAAGATTTGCACGAGTGCTAAAGGAATGGAGCAGACAGGTTCTGTCACTATACGTATTATCAAAAAGTTTGCACAAGGGCTAAACATGAATCCGACTATTTGCGTACTGTCTGCTGCACAAAATTAAAAGAAACAGGTTTACTAAATGTATGTTTCCATTAGAAAGCACACATAGCAAAGAAAGTAACCCGTTTCATTTTTGCCCTCATGAAAACATTATTAGATAATAAGGATTGGGGCTGCCCCTGTTTGCGCCACTGCGTGTTATCTAAGCGCAACATTTGCGCTAAATTATTTGCTCCATTTTTTGGCACCAGGGCAACATTTTCATCATCTGGCTCACATTTGAATCCTGGCTTCTCCTTTTGACCAAATGTGTAATCCGAGGCAACCCGCGCCGCGTCATTTCCCTCCGCTTTTTTCTTTTACGTTTGACAAAACTAGACGTGGTTAGAAAAGAAACATACACAGTCTTGACATTTAAGTAAACATTGGGCCAGTACAGCACTGGTGAACCACTGCAGAACCAGTACCTTGCTCTGTAAGAACCAGCGACCAATGCACCCTCGAAAACAAAGAAATGGTCTATTGTGTGTCTCTAGAATGGCCATAAAATAAAAAGTTGTGACAACTAGATTTTGCAATCAGTGATGCTCGATGATGATTTTGCAATCAGTGCTGCTCGATGATTTGGTGAGAAGCAGTTGCTCTTCCAACCCCCCCCGTTAGTCTCAGATATGATATGACAGTACATTTATATAGCCCCTTTACACAATGTGTTCCAAAGCGCTTCAGAGATGCCTAGTTTCCCTCTTTTCCATTGAACTCCTGAGAAGCCATCCTAGTCTCCCCTGGTACTTTGCTGACGAGCACCCTAGTGTGTTTGCTAAATGCATGTGTGCAGCTTCTCTTCTTCCCTGGATACAGGCTTACTGTTAGGTGCACACTTCCATTTGCGGTTGCACACATTACTAAACATGCAAAGAATCTTTGCCCAGAGGTGTACAGCCTTCTGTGCAAAATGCACCAGGTGACGGCAAACATGGAAGACAGTCTCCTAAATGCACAATGTTTATATCTTCTGCTGCAAGTTCCATAATGTGCGTTAGTCATACCAAGTCTGGGTGATGCACTCTTCCCTCCACCGCTGCTAGCCTAGGAAGCAGGGGGTCCACATTGCACACCCCGGGTCTTCCTATCACAGACCCATTGCGAAGCCTGCATGACCAGGCCACCTACAGCAGAGGGCAGAGGGCAGGCCAATCAGGGTGGACCTCTCTTTTCACAAACCACTGAACTTCTCCAAAATGAAATCCCAGAAGGACCACCCCTCTAGACCAGCCCAAGTTTAGGAATCTCAGCTTCACGTGTGAGGGGCCAGGGCACATATAGCAAACACGGCTCCGCATGCGGAAAACGTAGCTAGGCAGACGGAGCGGAACTCCATGCGCAAGAACCCAACCTCCACACACGGCTACATTTGCTAGATCGAAGAACCAAAACTTCATGCCTGATGAATCTTGCTAAGGTGGAACAGAAGACAGCCACAAAAGACCAACACAGCACTGGCACAACCACAATGCCGGCATCCATGCTACCTAACACTCCCTGCTTCACGGGGCTATTTTCGCCCGTCAAGAGCAGCAACACAATTGCAGCATGAGTTCACGGCGCATGTGTGTGTGTGAACTCGTTACCATAAAGGTCAGAGGTCATTCGTCATGTTCATTAGCTACAATGATACAAAAGAAATCGCTTATTCCCACATTTCGAACCCCCGTGACAGCGTCTTTCACCAGGAATTACTCATTCATAAAAGCAATCAATGATTCGATGATGAAAGTCTTTTCACTGCTCATAACCCAGTCTACCATATATTTATATACACACAAGTAGAAATGTTTGCGTGTGTGTGTTTATAAATAAACACACACACGTAAACAACTATCAGGCCAAATCATTACGTTAAGGATCTGTAAACGTCCAGTATGGTCAAACAAACACCCGGACATTTGTTTCTGAATAAAGTGCCAAGTGAAAAACGTGCATTTATTTGTATGGCAATGGTTAAAATTGTTTAACTCATAAGTTCATCATATGGCCATGGACAAAGGAAAAACATCACATGTAAATGTAAAAGTTTGACAGATGTTCCGTCCTCTTACTGGACTTCCTCAGGCTAATATCATGATATATATTAATACACATACACACATTTCTACTTGTTAAATGAAAAGTGACACTGTCACATTGTCACACTTTGTACTCGTGCACCGATTAGGAAACATTGTAGTTAAAGAGTTATGTAACTTTGAATGGCTTCAGGAGTTTTAAGATGGATAAGAAAGCCGTCTAGAGAATTTACTAAACAAGACTAGAACTCCGAAAACTCTCCAGCGCCCTGTCCTTAGAAAAACAGATATTTTTTTTTGTCTCTAGGTTATACTTTTTTGGGTCAGCCACAAAACACTGAAATATGCCAGCCTATCAAACGCTACAAAACATGGGGCGACAGCAAATACTTTAACCAATTTGTAAATTGACGATCATCCCAGGAAGCTTATAAAGAAAGACAAGAAGATACACTTACCCGTGGATGGCGTGGATGGCGTGCGGCTCGTAATGGTATCTCCCTTCCTGGTGACGCATATCGATCGGCAAGGGTGCATGGAAGGCCGGGAAAAGGTGAGGAGGCACTGCGGAAAGAGGAGGGGAAAGCACAAAAGAGGGACTTCAAAAACAGGATATCTTCGCCAGCCTTCTTTAAAACATTTTCAAAGGGAATAAAGCTCCATGAATTTCAGAAGCAGTAACACACCCGCCAAGGGGAGCCTCATGATGATCTGCGATATCACAGGCTCGCACCGGGTGCAGCCGGGATAAATAAGTAATCAAAGTCACTTGCAGGGCTCCTACATCTTGCACATAAAAGATCTCCAGCCGTGGGTTTTTTTCTTCTTTTTGACACAGACAAGCAGCCGGCTGCTCTTTGAACTTGAGAGATTGCAAAGGGAGCAAGGCGGGAAAAGAGAATCACAGCTGGTGAGATGTCGAAATGAAATGGAGGGGACGGGTGAATCCTTCGTCCTGCCCCGATCCCGCCGCTGCCACCATTCACGTCGCCATCCAGGACCTTCTCCACCATCACATCCTATGTGCTTATGACCTGTGCTTGCACACATCAGGCACTGAGGAGGGGATGAGTTGCCGAAACCTGTGATATCAGGGCTGCGTCACTACTCGGAGGAAGCTCGCTGAGCAGTCGGAGGCTCGGGGTGTGAGAAATTGCCCTAAATTGCTCTCACTTGTCACTGTCCGCTGTCCGATCTCTTGTTCATTAGGGGAGCTATTGTGTCTAGGTGGACAAAGAAATGGACTGGAAAAACAGTTCACTTTGGAAGGCAAGGAACACCTAAACTGGCTGCAATATTTATGCATGAATCAAAATGTCTTTGCAATATTCATGCATGCACTGGGATTTAGACGGCTAATTTAGGACTAAGAATACAAATTAGCACAGGTCTAAGCAGCGGCTCTGCAGTGCCACCTAAATGGTCTGTATTTGACTGAATCCACATTCATACGGTCCCACTTTTTGATTAAAGAAAGACAGTAGAATATTAAACATTGAATAGGTTCTGTTAATGAAAGAGTCGGACTGGATGAACATCTCAACAATAGGATACAAGGGCCTCTGAGTGCCATTTTGGATCATAGTTCGAGTCCTTGTACTACTCAGAGAAAATCCTCAAGGGCTGAATCTTGTCGGCCACTTAGAATGGCCATGATTAATATTAATGAGATACACCTAAACACAATGCTTTTAATTTGCATATTCGGCATATTGAAAAGTTGACAGGGTGCGGCTGTTGCCCCCATCTTGGTCCTAAACTAATCTGTATACTTTGCTATTTGACTAACTCAAGGGACACACAACACTCTTTTCAGTATTTGCATACTTATTTCATGTATTTAGAGAACATGAGCAGATGGCCCTGTGTGTGACAGACATATATAGCGTAAACGTGAAACCTTGGGTGCGTGGAAAATTAAGTTAAAATGTTTCCCAATTTATCAGCAAGTAAATCTTTCCTTGCCAAGGTAGAGGGACAGAAATTGATTTCAGTGCTCGAGAAACTAATTTCTACTTTTCAGATCGAGGGTCTACTTGAGGGCAAACACATGTCTTTGACAGGAAATAGCTCTCTCCGAAAGGGAAAGGCAAATCGCATGGATCAGGGTTTTTTAAAAGCAGACTCGCAATTTTTTTATTAGAGGACCCCGCATGAGAAAGCAGAATGCATCAAAGTCATCTAAGCACCCGGGGTCAAGTTGTACATAAGAACGTGTTAATGCAACAACAACAAAAATCTTTATCAACTAAGGACGTCATTGAAGCTATCTGCTCGGAAGAAAATACACTTTCAAAGACAATTTTGGTTGATCAATAACATAACACAAGTTCACCTCAAGAATTAGAGGCTTTCAATGGGAGAATATAAGATGCAGGTTTAAGGTTTCTTCAATGTTCTCAGGAAAAAATAATCAGTTTCATTTTCATCAGCGGCATAGCAAAGAAAGCCAGACTACTGGAACTCACGGTCTACAATGTCATGTTAACTGAATTTGGGAATTCCGACTTTCGGATTACAATGTTTCCTCTTTTTAAGGCACACGTCTGGTTTATTTCCCATGACCTTCTTATACAAATTGAAGTAAACCATTTGTGTTTACAGTTCATTGGGGCACTGCATTGCCCAAACACGTTTGGTGATTGCAGGCGTAAGTAAACGGTTGACCAACGCGTGGGAGCGTGGGAGTACATTGGCTATGGACCTCTTAATGTCCTGTAGATAAAAATAAATCAGGCAGCACCTGTCTCACTTTCCGTGTGCAGGTTAAGACTTTCCATCCAAGTAGTCGCCCAGTTTCTATATACTTATTTATTTATTTGCATTTCTAATTTTTAAAGCGCTCACACAGCCCTGGGGCATCAAGGCGTTGTTACAGGAATATGTCTTAGTTGCATATTTATATCGCGCTTCATACCCAGAGGTTGCCAAGCGTGGAACCGCGGTTCGAACCCATGTTGCTTTGTGTCGTCTTTTTTTCCAAGGCGAGCACGTTGCTGCTGAGCTATCACCCCGGGACAATGACTGCTCATTCCCCATTCGAGCATGAATTCCTCAGTCCGCCCCATGATCCTTGTGTGCACAACATTCGTTTCCCAACACATCCTGGTTCCCTGTGTCCCACAATGGCAGTGGCACTGCTGTCACATCCTGCCCATTATTGCTTAATGCCATTGCTTTGACCACCTGCCAGCCCCATTCCTTAAGGGCGTGATGTGACAGAAAGTAGGATTCCTTGAGATCCGAGAGAAACACATGTTCAAGTGTTGGCACTGCCTGGAGAATAAGCCTGGCCGCTGACATCTGGTCATTAAGGCAAGTGGCAAGCAGAAGAAATGGTAATTCTGCCACCACTTCAGCGGTGACACCGCAGCCTGTTGCCAACACTTCAGAACAAGTGGATACTCAAAGGATAATAAGAACTTGTTTTTTTATATAGTGCTAGCGGTCCCCATCTTACGGCTTTGTGGCACTATAAACAATGGGTATGTAACTATTGACCAACTCATTGAAACTCATTTTAATGACCTCTCAGGGATCAATGGCTGAGTTTAAATCGCTGGGATCCAGACCAGGGAGTTTGGAAATGTGCATAGATTCCTACAGTAGATCCTTCAACCCATTGACCTATAGATTTTCATTTTGTTTTAACACAGAACTGTCTCGCTGAGCTTTTGCAGGCAACACGAAGGCAGGATCATGGGTAAGCCACAGTGATCCGCCCACCTTCTCCATTGGCCGCCCATGGATGACTAAAGGTAGTTCATCGGAACTTTGGCACGGTTTTCCCTGGGAAGATACTGTGTTAAGGGCGTGCGGGTTTGTTCTGAATTCCCATAAAGGAATCATTGTAGGCTCCGCCCACTCCCGCAGTTAAGCTGCGGCTCAAATGCATGCATGCTGTCAGCAAGACACCGGCCATGTTCCCTCCTTCTCCAGCACTGCTTTGTCCCCAATGCTGTAATGTGCTTTCAAAGGTGCAATGCGTGAAGGTGGTGATGCAGCTCGGTGGGTTAATGAACCTGTTGGAGCAGATACGGAAAACCTGTAGGGCACAGGTAAAGAATCCTAGTGACTTGGTGTAATCCTTTCAGGGTCAATGTAAAGAGCACCCACTATTCCACTGACATTGAGTGATAGTAACAGCGCTGTATAAAACAGGAAAATATTACTGGAAAATGCCATGCAGGCACCATAAACAAAACACGTTTATATTAGTTTCAAAAAGTTTCTCTATTTTGTAGAAACAAATCCTAGGGTAGGCGATGCCAACGCTCTGAAATTGTTACTATGCATCGTGCTCCGTTGTTTTATTAATCAGTGTCATTACGCAAACACCTGAGATCTAAAGTAATCCACGTTTGTACTGATAGTTAGCGAGAGATTATTATTATTGTTTTATCTGAAAGCTAGATACAGGTGGGGCGGAGTGATACATTTTTCAGACCCTCCAGGATATCGCGGCATAAAATGGAATATTTTGCGGCATTAAATTAAACACATTTTGTGGCCCAACAGCATTTTTGCGGCACATTTTCTATTCACAGGAGGGTGGAAGATTGACAGGTCGCAAGAAAGAGGCAGTCTGTGAGGCTGGAAGAAAGCCAGGCTGTCATTATTCACACCTTTTGTACTAGTTTAATAGAGAGTCCCACATGTCCCTGGCTTGATAGAACAGTGTTTGTTTTGCTCTACTTTTTGGGTTGAATGTAGATGCCTATTTAATACTATTAACTTTATTGACCATTATCAGTTGTAATGGTGGCAATGTTCTCCCCTCTATGTTCAAGAATCCTGCAAACACCCCACGCATCAACATCCCTCATACTCAACAATTCCCCATCACACCTTACACTCCCAAACCTCTCACACTGCCAGTCATGTGCATACGGAAATGATCCGCCAGAACGCAAAGCCAAAACTCACTCTCCAGTCCCTGCCACACTCCCAACCATGCTCCCAATTCACACCTTACTCCCTCTAGTTCCTCTTGCAATCTACAGTCCTACATTCTTTCTCCCTCCTTCTGCATCCTGTATCCTTTCTCCCATTCTATCGCACTCTTCCCCATCCTTCCTCCCAACCTGCAGCTCAGTGCCTCTTTCCAGCCTCTGCTCTCTGGCCCACTGTTGCACCTCTCGTCTACAACTCCCTCTCTGCTCTCTTGCCCACTGCTGTCCCCTCTCGCCCACTGCTCTACCTCTGCTTTCTTCCCCATCGGACCCATTACTCCGCCTCGCTCTCCTTTCCCCCTCGTATTGTGACTATTTTTACATATTTCAAAAATGTACATATTGTGCCAGTTCCTCAAAAAGTGGGGCAACGAAAAATAGAGCAGAGAATGCGCTAGTTTAGATGCCCTATTTTTGGAAATGCGCAAGGTTCCCTTATCTTCAAAGGAGACCTGCGCCTTTCCAGGGTGCTGAGCCGAGCGCAAATGATGCGCTGGCCAGCTGCGTTGAAAACAGAGTCTGGAGCGCTCTCCTGACACTAATCTTATACAGACTCCCACACCCAAGTAGGTGCTGGGGGGCGCATTTCATGGTTATGGGCCCATAAAGTCCTTCTCACTATAAAATGTAGTACAAAAAAAATTTCTATCCCTGTTTGAGGAATAGAAATGCAAGTGTGACGGCAGTGGGCCACACCTCTGCTGTCACACTTTAAAAAAAATGCATGACAGGCTCAGCAAAGACCAGGTCATGCAATGTGCACCCCCTGTGCCTATTCCAAACAGGCACGTGGGATGAACTTATTTTTCTCCCTATTTAAGAGCACATCCTGTTTATTAATTCAGAAAGCGCTTTTAAATGTGCAGAAACACCCCCTGATTTGCACAATGGTGCAAAGTGGTGAAAACGGCCTTCTGAAGGGGCTCATGTAGGATGCGCCCATTCAGATGCCCTTTGTGGATTGTGCTGCTCCTTTTTGTGACGCACTTCATGAGATGTGTTAGCGCACCTCATACCTTGCGCCAAAAGAAGTTTTGTAAAGCTGGCCTTTTGTCATCTATTAAAAAAACGAGTGTTTTTGCAAAAACGCCAATTTTCGCTGGTGTTTTTGCAAAAAAAGCCTGTCTCGCATTGTTTTAAAAAGCAGCGGTTTTTTGAAGCATTTTGCGCGATCGCAAAATTGTGGTAAACTGGAGGATCTGATTTTTTGTTTGGGCTATTAGGTGGTGCTTAAGTGCAATTTATACGCCTAAAGTATTGCATTGGAGTACAGGTCGGAGGGAGATGACCTGTAAAGAGGGACACAAAGCTCGGGGATGTTGTTTGGTAATTTACCCACCCATTGCCTCCCCAGGGCCATGCAAATAATTATGGCCATTCCACTCACTGTCTGTTCCTTCCGACCTAAAACACGTCCTGCTGAGTTCACAATATCAAGCAGTAGCATCAAACTTAGTCATGGCAGTATTTTTGCTAAGCAATCTGCTGAGCGCCAATGGCTTAATTGCAGCTGAAAGTGGCTACTGGTATAATACAAATGTCTTAACTAAGTGTGCCTTCAGCCACTTCATTCATCTCTCTTCCAAGCACTGATGTCCTGTTAAAAATGAGCGACAAGGGCAGCATTTTTGGCGTGTTGTATTCTACAGGTATTTGCCTGGTACTGACATCATATGCCCAGGTACACGCTCCATTTTCCAGCTGTTGCGTTCTTATTTCCGGGTACTTACTTTACAACAGGGCTTAGCAAATGCCTATCCCATGCCTAAACATAAGCCCACACACTTGGCTTTGTCGATGCTTGTTTCAATTTACTGTGGTCAGTAAAGTCATTTGTTATTATTTGTTTTTAAATCAAATGACAAACTACAGAGAATATATATGCAAAACAGCAAACACATGGCACTGAAAAGCCAGTATTGGGCCTTTCGCAATGCATTGCATTCCTTTCCCTTTTTGTCCCAGACTTTTACGTAACAAACTAGCGCATTCTGGCAACTGTAGTCTTGGGTCAGTTCAATTGAACAAAGTAGATTACAGCCCCATGCAAAATGGTATAACAGCCAAGTTAGCTCTGCAAGTTAAG
Organism: Ambystoma mexicanum; assembly: GCF_040938575.1. Lineage (NCBI taxonomy): Eukaryota > Metazoa > Chordata > Amphibia > Caudata > Ambystomatidae > Ambystoma > Ambystoma mexicanum. Next base: position 1,330,212,487 of record NC_090931.1, read on the forward strand.
CGCTCTCCCCAGACATCTGTGTTCAAACTGCAGGACAGGATCGCATCCTGTCACGGTGGACTCGGCACATTATGAATCCTATTGAATTGGAGAATAATCACTATGCTTAGAAGTGAGAGGAAACCGGCATGAGGCGCTATTTAAACAAGTGATATTGTCATAGTATCTGCAAGTTATTATAAATACACAAGCCTTTTAGGGTCGCAGGCTGCTGAAAGAAGACAGCAGCATCAGTGAGTACAGATAGAGGGGATGTGGGAAGTTTGGCAGTGGGGAGTAACAGAGTGCGGGCAGTTGCGTCAGTCGGTGGAGAGGCGTCTTAACCACTTAATGGGATGCAGGTGCAGTTAAGATGCTCCTGGGTAAGTGAGTCACGGCAACTGAATAAGCTCAGAACAGAAAAAAAAGCCTGAAAGCCTAGCCAAAGTTAATGCAGCATTAATAATGGTTCCTGTGAATCAGTGCTGGGGACAATAGGGTCCAGGCCAGGGAGGGATGGAGACAAAGGGGAGGGGGAACGGGGTCAAGGGAACATGACAGCGACTGAGCCGCCTCGTAGGCCCCCTGAATTCTCTTCCCATGAAGTCATGTTCCACTGAGCAGAAGTAAAAGGCAACCCAACAGATCTAAGAGGCACTGAAATCTGGCGCATATCAGAGCAGTGGTGACGCCATATTGGACTAGAGAAACCTTTGAGTAATGCAAGTGTCCCCGGAAGCGCGGACAACGAACAATGGCACTCTTCAAAACCATCACCCGGTGTCATCTTCAAAATAATGTAATGAACAGTGACATTTAAAAAGAAGTCCCTTTTATGTCAAAGTAAACCCTGCAATGTTGATAAAAGTCAGAGGAAACGCGTGCAGCGCATTTAAAATTATAAATAACGTTTCCGTGAGAAAAATCAACCTACCAGGTTGGCTCTCTCTGGCCCCTGTGGCGGTGGAGCATACGAGTGTTGGCCCCAAACCTAGAGGCAGGCAGTGTCTGGGGGCGTGGCGATACACGTCCACAACTTACTATTCACCGAGCAACTCTAGCCAATACCTGCTATGTAGACATTGCTAAAGGACTCTTTACTTTCTTTGGGTGGAAGTTGCTTTATAGATGGTGTCCTGGCAATGATCGCAGGTGGAACATGGCCGAGCTGGAGCCATCCATCCGGCCCCGCCAAGTCTAAAGGTAGACTCTCCCATCTCTAACCTCACTGGACCTGAATTCACGAGTTGCTGCAGTGTTGGGCAGTTTTACCAGTTACTTAGCAGCCGGGCGAGAGGACCAGGCGAGTAAGATGGCATGGAATCCGTGCTAGAAATGTACCCAAAAAGTAGCGAAACTGTGACTCCGGCGGCAGACAGAGTAGGAAGGAAGGGAGCAGCGTATGTAACACATGTTTCAAGGGGTGCAGTCATGCCGATTGACTGCCAATTGAGTTGAAACAGAGTTCACTTCAGCTGTAACTAATATTCAGTGATAAAGTGAAGAAGTGTGCTTTAAATTCACAAAGAATGGTCCCGGAATGGTGCGTTTATGGTTGGAAAAAAGTAGTGGAGCTGTTAACAGTAAAACGTGAAAGTTGTGGAACACTGGTCCGACCGTTGCCGCTCACTTCGACCACTGCATGGAACGGAAGGAAAAACTCAAAGCGACGGCTCGAGTTCTATGCGGCCTTGTGGGCCTCTCCCTCGGGTATGTGCCATTTTCACCTGAACCCCAATTTCGGTCCCCTCTGTGCAGCCCGCAGTTGTCCCCTTGTATTTTATTCCCCCAGAGTTCTCCCTGCTCCCCCACCCAAAAGTTGGGGCTGCAATCTGCCCGGAAAATAAATCTACTAGCCCTGCAGGAAAATGCCCCAGGTTACTAAAAGCTATCACCGCCATGTTCGCTAAAGGCCTGGGTAGGCGCTTCCTTGGTTTGGGCATGGCTAAGGCCGCTGGGATGTTAACAGCCCCGCCCACCACTGAATGCGGGCGCGACAGCTAAAGTAGAATTAAGGCTCACTCCCGGTTTGATGGTATTTATTTTCCAGCCATTTCCCTCTGTAGTTAACAATATTTATTTTTTGAATTTATTTTCTGTATTTATCCACATTTATTATTTGTCAGGTAAAAAGATCATTTGCAACTAGTATTTTTATGCATTTATTTGAATGATACAAATGACTTTTTTTAAACACACATGCAGCCATTCAAGAAACCACTGGAACTAGTTTATTCCAAATCATTGTCTGCTCCACTTGTACCTTAACAACCAACGGCCGCTCCTGTGATTGCTGCGGACCCAAGATCTGTTATCAGCAATTTGGAGAACTTTAATACTCTTGTTTATACAACTTGTATACTCTCCATCCTGCCACTGTGCAATGAGGCGGGCCTAAGATGCATGACTGGCAGCAAAGGGAGCCAAGCAGAAAGAGCGGATTACCCGTATTTATAAATAAATACAGACAGAAAGACAATGTATTGGTTTCTGTATTTATGAGTAAAAATCAGTAAAAACAGAAAACAGAGCCTTAAAATCATATATGGATTAGGGGTGTACAAGGTGGCTCAAATCATATCCCGAACTACCCAAACAATGGGATTGGAATCAGCTGATTTGATGTGAAAGAGTTTCAGCTGAACATTCTGTGAAAGGTTTGCACTGCTTGAATAGATTAGAGTACCTGTTTGCTGGAGCTGCCTCCAACTTTCTGTGTTTTTGTTCATATTGATTTAATCGTATTTTTATTTCTTTTTGGATTGTTATTTAATGTTTTCAGAGTCAAATCTATTCAGGCTGGCTTGAACCAATAGGTCACTTCATTTTGAACCAACTTGAAACACAGACAAGGCAAAGCGAGCCTTATTTGAACCATAATTTGAGTCAAGCACTCTACCCCTCACCCCAAATGTGAGCAGACTACACGGAATGGCACTGACAAAGCAGGTGAAATATTGCATCCCACACCACTGGGTTTTGTGCAAATGCCGCTGCTGAATCGGCTGACCCCGTGCTAGACCACATTAGTGCCTTTGACAGAAATAGTTGAAAGGGCATTTCAACATACACATTTAAAAAAAAAAATAGGCTGCGATATTTACAGACAATGTTCTTACAATGCAACCTATTATTCCCCCTTAGGAAATGTTGGTGTTTAACAAACACACCCCAATAGTCAGAGCTAGAGACCACAGTTTATTATCCAGGCCAAGCCTATACGAGTTGCTGCACAGTTCTCTTGATGTTTGGATCAGACATGCTCAACTAGGTCATTTAAAGGGCTTTACCAATGGAACCGCCATGATTTTTTTTTTTAATAACACGCTTCACGCTGGGCTCCAGCATCCGAACGTGCGACCGAATATCAACCTGTGCTGCTTGGCGCTGTATTTTTTCAAGACAAGCTTGTTGCCCCTGAACCATCTTCCGGGCCACACTCAGGGTGAGTCAGCACCAGAGAACAAATATCCCACCTCAGCAGATCAGGAGACTGCCCAGCTAAGCAGAAGCTCACCACATCTGACCAGGGGCCACTGCTAGCCTACTAGGAGCCATCTTCAGTCTGCCAGGTGTCTCCTTCAGCCCAAGCGAAGCCCATCCGAATCTACTACAAGCCCACTCAAGTCTTTCAAGAGAAGCTCACCCCAGCCTACTAGTAGCCCACTCCACCCAGTCTTTGACCAAAAGGAGCTAATCAGTCTACTATGAAGCCACTCCAGTCTGCCAAAGGTCTTCCATAGCCCAAGACGACTCCATTACATTCGACTAGGAGCCCACTCCAGCTCACTAGGAGCCTCACTCAACCCAAGAGGACCACAGCATAATCTACTAGGATTAACTCCAGCTTGCCAGGAGCCAGGGCATTTAGTGGGCCAGGGCTAGCTGGGGCAGAGATTTAGTAGTCTCCAAAAAGGGCTCCCCAGCAAGGGCTCTGCCGGGGCTCCCACTGACTAGTCCCAGATATGCCAACACCCTCAGGCAGGCTGTTCAGTCAAGGAGCTACATGGCTAAAGGGCTACCTGCGGTGTTCCTGTTTCTGATTAGAAAAGATGAAGAGGCATTGGCACCTGCAGATGCCTCTCCTCTTTTCTAATCAAAAGCGCTGACCCCTGCAGCCAACCCCCCCCACTCAGCCATGCGGCTCCTTGAGTGAAAGAGCTGCCTGCTGGGTTTGCTCCGCCCAGTAAGAAACAAAACAAGAGCTGGGTTGCAGTGCTACATTTCTTTTTGTGCGCCCAGCCTCATATTTTGTTTCTTAATCACAGGCTAGGACTCTCACAGGCAGCCTGCCAGCGGGGCTTGGAGCCTGAGATTTAGGAGCAAAATGGAGAGGGAGGGTGCACCAAAGGAACAATATTGGTGCATCCCAGCTCTCCTGCTTGGCTCTCCCTGACTTGGGTGAGGGGGGATAGCTCAGGGCCAACGCATTTGTATTGGAAGCAAGACAACGCAGTGCAACACAGGTTCGGATCCCGATCCCGCACTTAGAAACCAACATCTGGTATTAAGCGCATTATAAAACAACAATTATAATTGCCAGCCCTCCACTCCCATAGGTGGAGGGGGAGGAACCTAGTTAAGTGGCGTGGCCTAGGTATGGGGTGGTGGTGGAGGACCTCCCGACCACACCGCTTGTACTTAGACCACACCCCCTAACTAGAACCCTCTCCCCTCGATTCCGCCTCCCACTTAAAGCTCTGCCAAAAGCATGCCTTGATCCAGGAGAACCCCTTCCCGGGTTACTACAAGCCCATTCCAGCCAGAACAGGAGCCATCCCAGCCCAACAGGAGCCAATCCAGTCTGATAACCTAATGACCAGCCAATCGTTACCTGGCCCAACATTTCCTTGACTTTGTGTAGCTTTCTTGTTTTATGTATTTAGTAAAGCAGGCGCGTTGTTTTCATTCCCTGAAATTCCCGCTTTTACAATAAAACCGAGAAAAGAGGCACCGTCTCTGTCTCTTTAAGGGGCGTGTCTGGCGGCCAGGGTTAGCTATAACGAGGCCACATGCCTGCACCTAGGCCGTAAGAGGAGCCTGCGCTGTGGGGACTGACCAAGCAGGTTTCTTCCATCACCCAGACAGTTCTATTGTTCCAGCTCCTGGAGAAGGACAAAGAGAGCAGACTCTGGAGAGTGGTGCCTGCTTTTATCTAATTTACCCGTGGACATCCCCCCAAGGCACGCGAGACTCGAGGGCCTCCTTCTGCACTCGCTCCATTTGTCTTGTGACATAGGTCTATGCTCTGATGTGGGGTGAATAATGAAGCCAGCACGTTTGTTGTCATCCTTGGACCTGCACCGTGTGTTCAAGGAAACATCAGGATGTATGACGATGGGACTGGCACGTGGCAAAGTGCTCGCGACATGTACAATGCACAACGCGCAAAGGTGGTATGTTCCGCTCAGGATGCAGAGCAGCTAGAACATCTTATTTTTAAAGAGTCCCTTACTGTGTAGTGGGCTAACCAGCCAGTAAGAGAGCTCAGCGTGTTAGAGCACCTATTGCAAGTGGCGTACCGAGCAAGGGAGGAGGGCTTTGCGGCGGAGCACTTGCCCCCCAGTGGCTCTTTCAGTAGCCGGATTGGGACATTTGGGCTGGCGGCTGGGCACAATGATTCATTTTCGTGCCTAGAAACACTTGTGTGCAGGCGCGTTATAAATGCAACATCATACCATATCAATGTCCTCCTGGCAGCGGGACACCTTTCCCATTCAGCATCTTCATTGTCAATGAGGGTGCCGCGCGGGAGGTGTCCTGCTGCCAGGACAAGGATGGTGCTGAGCAGGGGAACACCACACAGCAAACAGGTGGCCGTGTGCCTCCCTGCTCGGAGCCACTGCAGCAGCTGCAGCCAGGGGCAGTGGGAGACACGGACGCCAGACAGTGCTGTATTGCCGTGTACAGTATTGCCCTCCAGCTACAGCACGACGCGCGTTCACTAGTCCGACTTCAGAAATGACCTAACTTCTTTCTGACGTAACACTGGTTTCCCCACATCAGCCTCTTTCTGACAAAGGGTTTAGAACTCTTCAGTGGGCATTTAGTGTTTAAGCACCCTGCTTCCTGGCCGTCTCGTGATCATCTGCGGCTATTAACTTTATCTTTGTCGCCATTGTCATGTATCCACCCCAGGGGTGCCTCAGACTGTTTTCGCTCTAAGCAGGGGAGCCCCAACCATCATGTTGAAATGGCTCCATACATATCTTCAGCCGGGCCTGGTGCAGCCAGTCTAGACCTTTCTTACTGTGGCATGACTTATTTTTTTGGCATCCGTGATAAACCGAATATGGTACGTTCTATTACTTGCTTAGGCTGGCATTTTGGGGCAGCCATTTTAGTCCTTTTTTACTGTGCCATGACTACTGTTCTGGGCATCCGGTCCGGGACAGCAGTGTTGCAGTATGCTCCGGTTCTGCATAGGGGGGGCTTAGCAGGAGCACGCTCCGTGTCCCACTCCAGGCTGCCAGAGGCAGATGCAGAGCAGGAGCACACAGCTCCATGTCCCACGCGTGTCCGACTATTGCAGGGAGAGGGAACTGAGTCAAGTCATCATATGGGGGGCAGGAACGATTGTGTGTCAGTTTAGCATTCATTTTCCAAGGTGCATTTGAGGGGGAAAGTAGCACAACGTTTTCGGTGGCTCACCGTCCCTCTGCGCTCCCCTCACCCCTACACCTCCCCCTTCTTGCAATGCTGGATACTCCCCTGCCTACTGCAGATATCAGCGTGCAACATCCGGCTATTGTGTTCTAAATCTTGCGATTGGCTTCTTGAAGAAACAACTTTTTTTGTTGCTACTGCTTCATAGCTATATCTCAACCATGTAAATAGTGGGGCAATTCCAATTGGGGACAAGGGTGTAACCTTGTAATTTCACATTAAATAGCGTGCAGCCCCTCCTTGAAACCTCAGGGCCTGGCCTGGCACGTGAAGTGCTCAGGAGGCGGCCTCAATGAGAGCTCGTGGCGTCAAGCGACACTTACAAGGCAGCAGTGGCGGCCTTCCGGAAACAATAAAGGCGACAAGGCCCAAGTACTCGCGAGAAAGAGGCCTCGCGCTCCCAGCTCGCGTGCTGCCGCCGAACAGGAAGTGCTTAATCGGAACACAGATATCCTGAAAGGCTGACCCAAGGCAGTGTAATTAAAAAGCTTTTCTGTCTCACTTTGCGAAAAGAAATGAGGTGGGGGTGGGAGGGGTGGTATGAGAATCCGCCAGGATATTCCTCCAGAACTCGTTGGCTTGTGGCCTAAGAACATAGCCATGTGGCAAAGCTTTCAAAATGCTAACGCGCGCCCACCCTGGCCTGACACTGATTAAAACAGCCATGCTGGCTGGGACAAGCGGCAGAAATAAATGTTTTTATTTCAAATGCTAAGACAGCTGTTTGTTGCAGTCTTAGGCACCAGCACATCCGCTTGTTTAGTTCCCGCATGAGTTAAACTCAATGCAGATGTGCTACAACTTCAATGAGTTGTGCCATTGTGAGTCAGCCCACAGACAGGCATTGGCCTATGCTACGGAGAGTTAGCCAATCGCTGCCCCCGAACAGGGTTTTCGTGGCTAAATCTCGGATGACATGGTGGATGGAACCTGTAGGATTGCATGAATCGTATTGGACACGGTTCTATTGCATGAATCGTATTGGCCACGATTCTATTTCATTAATCGGATTGGCCACGGCTCTATTGGATGAATCGGATTGGCCACGGCTCTATTGGATGAATCGGATTGGCCATGGCTCTATTGCATGAATTGGATTGGCCATATTTTGCACAGTTGGCTTCATCGGACTCAGGTGTCCTCTGTGTGTGCACAGAATATGGTCCCGTTATAGAAGGATGCATGTCTTTACTTCTTCTGCATTCACTCCACCGTACATTCATGTTGTTTGTTTTACTTCTTCATACCTTTAGTTCTGTCTTTAACTTCTTCTAACATGCACTTCGTCATTGCAGGTGGAGCCCCCGGTAAACCCCTCTTTTTTCTAGCCTATATCATTTTCTTTACCCCTCTGTTGATCTAAACCCTACCCTTTCTGCTAAGCGTAACCACATCAATTGCCACCCTGAATGCGAACATGCAGAGAAATTAGATGCATGAAAAAGTACATGCATGAAGAAGTAGAGGCATGAAGACGTAGATGCATGAAGACGTAGATGCATGAAGACGTAAATGCATGAAGTAGATGCATGAAGAAGTACATGCATGAAGAAGTACATGTATGAAGGAGAGTATGTACTAGAGGTAAGCGTAGAGACGTTTTCAGGGTGAAGTAACAGAGGGATGCCATTAGTGAACAAGTCCCCCTGTCTCGTCTAATCCACACATCACCAAAACCCACTGAAATATGTGAACATTAAATACAACTTTTCTAATTACTATTTCAAGTGTATTTTGCATGACTACAACCCAACATGCATTCTTGCCATTGGCTACCACAAAAAACAGCATTCATTCAGAACTGCGAAAACGAGAACTAATTTCAGGACATACAACAAGTACCAGGCAATGGAGTGCAAGTTGTGCTATAGGTCTGTGAGCAATGAGCCCTCTAAAAGTCAGACGGGGCATTTGGGAAGGGTGCACAACAGGACATGTGCTGACCAAGAAGAGCGGCAGCTGCATCCAGGCTGCCCATTTCTCCCAAAGTAAGAAGGGGCATTTGGGAAGGGTGCATAACAGGACATGTGCTGGCCAAGAAGAGTGCCAGCTGCATCCAGGCTGCCCATTTCTCCCAAAGTGAAAAGGGGCATTTGGGAAGGGTGCACAACAGGACATGTGCTGGCTAAGAAGAGCGCCAGCTGCATCCAGGCTGCCCATTTCTCTGAAAGTGAGGAGGGGCATTTGGCAAGGGTGCACAACAGGAAATGAGGACATGTGCTGGCCAAGAAGAGCGCCAACTGAATCCAGGCTGACCATTTCTCTGAAAGTGAGGAGGGGCATTTGGCAAGGGTGCACAACAGGAAATGAGAACATGTGCTGGCCAAGAAGAGTGCCAACTGCATCCAGGCTGCCCATTTCTCTGAAAGTGAGAAGGGGCATTTGGCAAGGGTGCACAACAGGACATGTGCTGGTCAAGAAGCAGAAGCACACTAGCTACATCCAGGCTGCCAATTTCTCTAAAAGTGAGAAGGAGCATTTGGCAAGGATGCACAACAGGAAATGAGGACATGTGATGGCCGCGAAGCACGCCAGCTTCATCCAGGCTGCAGATTTCTCCCACCTAGTCTAATGTGGTGACATTGACCCTTTACTCGTGGTGTCTGCCCTTCACTGGCAATTTTACACCACATCCCGTCTATGCAGAGCCAATCCTTGTTGGAACATGAAGCCATCATCATCGCTTGCTTGGAAGAGAGGTGGTCTGGTCGTTAGGTTTCCAAAGTGGAAGCCCGCGACTGCAGGTCCAATCGTGGCTTCATTTAAACTAAATGTGAGATCCTCGTCAAAGCGAGTCAGTGTCTATCGGTGCAGATCTCAGATAACGGGCGACCAATACCACCCTACCATACACGAAGCGACAGATAGGCGGTAAGGACTTCATTTATGAAATGCATGGAACTGTGTGGGGGGAGGGGAGGTGTAGTACATTGGCGTAATTGGATTCCAAATTCCGGAAAATACAGCACCATGTATACCAATCACATTTCAAGCATGGGCGTAATTTTAGGGGTGGACGAGGGTGTTTGTCGCCTGCCCCAACTTTCATGGAACACCATTTTGTCCCCATTCATTTGGCTGGGGCACCTTTTCTACAGCTGTCATGACCCCCCAACATTTTCCGCAAAGTTACTCCACTGATTTCAAGACACTACTCCACGCATTCATATTTCCTGCAACCGTATTAAGGACCGCAGGCCGAGAAGCTTCATTACACTGCCTACACCGGTAATATTTGGAGTGCTGCACCCTACCTAGGCGACAACTTCCCCAAGAGCCGTGCACGTATTGAGTGGGGATGCTGCTGGGTAATTTCTGTATTCATGCCAGGGTTCGAAATTGAGATTTGATGAGCAGGAACTAAAACTGGCTCCTGGGTGTCGGGCATCACCAATAAGGCAGAAGCTACCGCTGAACAACCAGGAGGGAGTACCCAGCGCACAATGAATCGAACCTCCACATGAGATGCACACGTTAACCTTTGGCATATAATGTGTCATTCATTGTGCTTAAATGCGTACTAGATGTGCCCTAATTCTTCTATGGTAGCATACTCAAATACTCCAAGTTAATGTCATGTGTACATGCTTGTAAGGCACAAATGCCTGGGGACTCAATAGTAGCTCCTGGTAGCTGTTGGTTTCAAGTTAACCAGGCTCGCCTAAGCTAGAAGCAGGAGCCAAATAGCTCCCAGCTCCCATCAATTTCGAACCCCGATTTACACAGAAACTAAATGTAATATTATGGAATGAAAGAGATGTGGTAGGAATAGAGAGAGTTACTAGGAGCGATGATTACTGGTTTAAAAAAAAATCTATTGGTTTTGTAATATTGCGCTTCATGCTGGGTTTGGGTACCGAACCGTGCTGCTAAGTGTCGTTTTGTTTCCACAGCAAGCATGTTGCCCCTTAGCTATCCTCCCAGCAAAGAAGAGCTTGACATTCCATGGGACTTGTACAACAACCATTGGGGCTGGCTATCCTCTTATCAGGGAGGGGCATATTTAGCATCCAGGTAGTCAGGCAGACAGAATCCCCTTCTCAACTTCTGCCTGTCATATAGAGAACATGGCGCAGCAGCAATTGCCAAGGTGCGAGCCACTATAGCCACGTCCCGGGGCGATGCATATCACCCCTAAAGGATCATCCCATGGACCTTACCATGTTATCATTTCTGGGCTAACTCTGCCGGCAATCTTTATATTTGTGCAAATGTAAGGGGTTGTAATGGATTGGTTCCCGTCTCACGGGTGGGGAGGCGAATCCCCTGCAGCCCCCTTTCTTTAGTTCTTGTTGCTTTTCAGGTTGCCCCAATTATTCTATTTAGTCCATATATTTTATTTTGCAGGAACGATGCCCTTCTTAATCGTTTCTTTTCTGCCGATTAAATGACAAACCAATGCTTTAGAACAGATATAATGACGTGTCATTGCAATGGACACAGAAAAAAAGTTTATTTTCAAATTCGGGCAGATATGGACCCTGCCGGTCTGCTCTTTTGGATTTCTTGCAGGAGAAGGGGTGACGTGTTTAGATTCTAAATCCTACATTAGCCGATTGAAATACTCAGAGACATGTCGTGTTACCTAATTTTAGCCATATCACCCACCGTTCGGAAGCAAACAGGTGAGACAGTGTTTGCAATAAGAGACTTGTTGAAAGTCCACCACTGCCTCGGTGAAATCCTCAACTCTTTCCCAGTGTGACTGTTCCCACATAGGTATTTACGCAGCTTCCTATTGGCTGAACCAGAAATAATAGTAGCCATCTTGGCTTTCATTTCCTAAATGGAGACATTGTTCAACCGGCTCAACGCAAGAGTCGTCTAGAAGGCCCATCTGGAACCACCTGAGGCTGGTCGCTTGCGAGCAATGTGCACGCGGTACCTGCTCACACCCGCACCGATGGTTGTGGATTAGCCCACAGACATTCTGCAAATGAGCATTTTCTGGCACAATGGCTAAGCCTCATGCATGAGAATTTATGGGGCACTCAACGGAAATGTGAGACTTTGCCTTGGCCAGGCCTAAGGAAGGAGGCATCTCGCAATGAGCCAAACATAACTATTTGTTTTAAAGCAAGCCTTGACATGTCTTTTAGTAGGTGCGATTTAGCGCTCCCAAGGGTCGTTGCTGAACAAGCTGCAGTTTGTAGAGTAATTGCATCCCGCACCTGGCCCTTAGTATGTATTTGTTACTTATTCGGCTACACAGCGCACTTGCGCTACAGTGTCCACTATGAGCACGCCTGAGCAGTCCCCCTCTCTATGTTCATGCCATTAGCTCTCGCATTAATCTAGAGAAGAGCACCTTATTTTCTTCTTGCACACTAAATAAGAGGACCAAGGTAGCACATCTATCATGGTTTGAGAAGGTAGAGTTTGATCTGGTCACATATTTTAGGTCAATCTTCTTTTGGAACACAGTGATTGCAAATCTAGCAGTGCTTCCATGCCTCTATAAATAGACCTTTGACAGTCCTGTCGAAATGGAAGAAAGTCGTGGCAGAATAGAAGACAGACTCAAAAGCATTCTACAGGCTATTTGTTAAACAGGGGTGGTACTGGGAACGTAGTGTAACGTTGTGCCATGACTTGAGAGCTTCCTCCGATATGCCTCTCGCCAGATATTTTATACCCAACATATATTCTAACATTTCAATGGCAGGATATTTTGAGGGGGGGGCAAGAGGAGGGACTTCTGCTGAAAATATCAGACTGCTGAAAGCGTCTCTGTGGGAATACCATCAATTAAAGACTCCCTATCAAGACTAGAAATACTCGACCTAACCTACGGTTGGACAAAAACATAATTCAAAACCTGCTATAGGATACACACTCCTGCACCATAACTGCTCGACTACTAATGGTCAACAGCTGACTGTAGCTGGCAAAATAGCCATACTTCAGGCTCAATAACGCGATATCGATCACACTGGATGGACCGCGGCCACGCCATCTTCACTGCTCGCGCAATGCTTGCATCCTATATCAGTGACGTGGGCGCGGTAGAGATGCGCCATCTTGATGACATCACGGCATGAGTGGGGACCCGGAAATGGACCTCTACACTGTCATAAACTTGGATTCTCCTGGCCCTTCGGCTCAAAATAAAACAAAACTACCGACCACATATTTATAAGAGGTAGACACACAACCTCTCCTGGCAAAACGAATAAACCCGATCAGGGTCAAAACCTTCATCATTGAGGTGACCTTTTCCCCTTTTTATAAAAACCAGGAGACGGGTGGCATAAGCATGCCAGACAAATGCCCATAATTTAATGCAAGCCCCCACTGCTTTCTCTGCCCCGCACTTCACTTTTAAGAGAAATGCCGTCCGAAGCTTATAGTATAAAAATATAGTTTCAAAAAAGCCTTAAAATGCATTTTATAATTAAGAAGCAAATAACATCTAGTTACAAAAAACAAAGCACGTATGTATACTTTTTTTTAAAACGTGATCTATTAGGAAAATAATACGGAAGTACACACGAAGTAGACTAAAATGTTCTTTTAAATAACTAACTTTAAAAGTGCATGTTTCTTCTTTCCCAAAGTGCCCTTTTTCATCCCATCCCCGTCCTTGCCTGAAATCATGAGATCTTGCCCACCCCTGTATTTCAACAGGCTTGAAAGCTCCCTCCCCCACACGCTCCCCCCCACACCCTGATCTACTCCCCATTCCGGGATCACCCCACCCTTTTAAAATAGAAGCATTGTTACTTTTACATTATATCTTGTGGAAACGCACCTTTAAGTATATTTACTAACTGCAAAAAGAAGTTTAAAAAATGCAAACATTTAATGTTGTCAAAACAGGGCTCAAATCCTAATAAAAAAGTGTGGGGGACTCTGACATACATAATAGGAAGTGATGTCACAGAAAGGGAACCCATCCCAAAGTGAAATATGTTATGTTATCGGGGCTTATTTCGCACACTGCAGCCACTTTCATGGTCTCTTGGCGCCCTGGCAGATGTGAACAGGAAGGAGGGATGGGGGCGGGGCTTTGTTAGAGGGAGTGAAAGGGAAAAGCTCAAGAGGGCTGTGATGTGCTGTGGCAGTTTCAGTTCAGAAAACTGTGGGCCGGTTTGTTTTTAGTTGGTCATCGGTATGTGGTGCTTGGTGGGTGAGTGTGTGTTGGGAGATGTGTGTGTGGTTGGCTTCGTTTGTTCTTCAGTGTTGTGTGGTGTGCGCAGTTTGCGGTGGTTTTATGTTTTGCTGCAGTAGAGGTATGGTGTATTTTGTTCTGTGTTTTAGGGTACGCGGAATATTTGGGAGTGGTTTTATGGAAAGTTGCATCGCGTTCAGCTAACTTTAATGCATTGGCCATCCCCAAAATTAAGCTGAATTCAACACATAGGCCACCCTCAGAGTTCAGCTAAATTCAATAGGTTGATCATCCTAAAAATCATCTAAATTCAGCACATTGCCTCCCCTCAAAATTCATCTAAATTCAGTACATCGGGTACCCTCAAATTTCATCTAAATTCAATACAAAAGTCTTGGATGCACTTAGCTCCAGGACAGTACCCATGCTCTAAGTATGTATCTAGTACAGTGGTTAGATTCTACACATGCACTTGCTTTCAAACAGCTGCTATTCAGATGAGTGCTGTTAGTCAAAAGCAGGCGTTAACAGTACTGCATTTGTTATGTAAATCAGAGGGGAATAATAATAAAATCATCGCCTCTTACCTGAAGGTCGCTACAGGGAGTTTTGGGGCTTGACTGGGGCACCCCGGGCCCACGGAGGATGGGAGCTCCTTCAGGGGACTACCCTTTGCCTTTGGTCCTTGGCCAGCTGCCTGGGCAAGGCTGCCATGAGAGTCCCCGTTAAGAGGTCTGTTTCCTGGACGAGGCACCAATCGCAGGCCCGGTGGGCGGGAAGAAGGATGTGGGAGGGTGCTGGGAAAGGAGATGACACAGGGAGCATAGAACGAGCAAGGTGAGCAGGGGGAAAGGAAAATGAAGGAAATGGCCGCCCCAAGGTGGATGTGGGCCACTTACCCTGCCAGTGACCACATGCCTGGCACCTGGAGCTTGTACATTTCATACAAATTGTCTTTCCCGATTCAAGAAAGAGAACAGAAAAAATAAGCATTTGCCCAGAGAACAAATCCTCCGATAATATTGCTGCGTTACTATAAAAGGTGGGCACCTTTTATGTCTAAGAATCAGTAACAAAACATGTCCTCTATAGCAGACTGTCAGGATGACACATTTTGCAGATTATTCAGGCGGCCTTGTGGCGAAGTGTTTAGACTCCAAGCTGGCAATCGAGGTTCGAATCCTGGTTGCAGTACTATTTGCTTCAAGTGGGTGCAACTATTTTTGTTTTAATTCCTTGAAAACACACAGTGGGGTCGATGAACTCCGCCTGAAAAAAGTGGTCACCTGAACTTCATTCCCACGCGGGAAGAGCGCGCCAGCACAGAGACCAATTTCATTTGCTGCTATTCTTGCGCGCCCTTAAAGTAGATGTAGGGTGCACGCCAGTGCGGGGCAGTCAGTTTGGTCTGTGGATGGGAAAGTTATATGTCTTTTGCACCGGGACTTTGGGTACCAGCTAATAACCCCATTCATTATCCTGCCTGGGGATGAATATGATGCGAGGGGGGGGTAGGAGTAAAATCCGCCCAGCCCTACCTGCAATACATCTTGGTGCGGCCATGCATACTGCCTGTTGTTAGCATGCTGTTTGTGTAATTAGGGTGCTTAAAATTGTAGGGTCCCATCCTGGGTCCCGAAAGAGTGATTGCAGAGCCGGCTAATCACCCAACGGCTGCGTTATGATGTATGGCTTGCTCGGCTAATCGCCCTACTTAAAACGGGCCTTTGGCGAGATTAAGCACTGCCCCTAAGCGCAAAGTTTACGATCTTTAGGGCGGTGTGTGTCTGAGAACTAATCAAGCGTGGTGGGAAATCACGTGATAGATGTGGCTGCCTGGTGGAAAATCATGTGATAGATGCGGCTGCCTGGTGGAAAATCACGTGATAGATGCGGCTGCCATTTTATAGCAAGTAACAGTTGACTGCCAAATACAGTATGCCCTCAGCGTCTTTTCAGAGACAGTCCAGCACTCTGACATGCGGTAAGGTTGAGTGCATAGCTCTTGATTCCACCCCAAAGCCGTTTCAACGTCTTGGTGGTAGGGAGGAGGAGGATTTGGGTGTCGTCGGCGTAATTTGTATAAAATATGCTGAGGACATACAAGAGATCAAACAGACGGTTCCTATATATGTCATACAAAGTGGGGGAGATGCACAATCCTTGTGGGACACTGCAGGATACTGGTGTGGGTAGGGCAGTATGATCATCCATGAAGACCCGAGAGGATCTGTCTGCCAAAAAGGATCTGATCCAGTCTGAGGCTGCAGGGGAGACGTTGGCTGTTTTGGTGAGGTGGTTGCAGAGTGTCTGGTGGTCGAAAAGGTCGAACGCTGCTGATATGTCCAGCATGAGGAGCAGGGAAAGATTGTCTGTGTCTTTGATGTCATCCAATTGGTTTTTCAGGTCCAGCAAGGCGGCTTCAGTTCCGTGCCGGTATTGTTGGACCTGGATGAAGGCTACGCGGAACCTTCATCCAGGTCCAACCGATTTTTAGGATGCAGGTTACAGTAGTAATTGGGCGGTAGTTTGTAGGGATGGTGGGGTCAAGAGATTTTATTTTAGCAGTGGGAGGTTCAACGCTTCTTTCAAAGACGCTGGGACAGTTTTCGTGGCGAAGGACGAGTTCATTATAGCTGTGATGATAGGTGTGAGTGTCTCAGCACAGTCTTTGATGATGGGCGCAGGGCAGGTATTTCCTCTGCAGTGGGAGGGCTTAAGGCTTTTGATAATGTTGGTTACTTCGAGTTCTGATATTGGGCAGAAGTCGAATGCAGGGATGGGTGGGCTGGGAAGTGCCATTGGAGGCATAGGGGTGGTTTGGCGTGAATGGTCAGTTTGGCACAGATTTTCTCGTGGAGGGAGAAGATTTTTCCCATGAGGGCATCTTGCACCTTGGTGCACCAAATATAATCTACAATGAGGTCTGTGGGAGGGGTGACTGGAGACTCGAGTTCACGCAGGATCGTAAAGAGTTCACGAGTGTTGGATTTGGCATGATCTATTCTTGCGTTGCAGCTACTTGCTTTGGCAGTATTTATCTCTCTTTTGTAGTCTTTGGCGAGGGAGGTGAACTGTGCTTTAGCAGTTAAGGAGGGGTCTTTTCTCTGGGACATTTCTGCTATTTGTTCCTTGGCGCCGGATGCAAGGAGCTCGGGGGTGAACCAAGAGTTCTTCTTTAGACCAGGTTTGGCTTCACGTTGTTTAAACGGCGCAAGTGTGTCGACCGCTTGTGCTAACTAGAGTGTCATTGTAAAGGTTAACAAGGGCCTCAGGGTTAGTCAGGTCCTTGTGGTCTGAGAGGAGGGGTATAAGGTGGTTCTTGGTGAGGTGGTTTTTGGAACAGCAGGGCAGGGCTCCTGGTTTCACTGGGTGACAGGGGCTGGGACGTTTGTTGATGGGGATGTCATAGGAGATGGTGTGATGGTCCGACCACAGGCAAGTTGTTGTGGTGGGGCTGGCCAAGTTGCAATTGAGATCGATAATCCCATCGCGGGTGTGACCCTGGATGTGGGTAGGTTCAGATGTCGGCTGTGCAGAGCTAGCCCGGTCGAATGCTGTGGCTAGGCTTTTTGCGTATGAGTCTGCAGGGTTGTTGAGGCCTAGGATGAGGTCTCCTAGCATCAAGATTTGATCAAGGTTGTAGAGTTCTCGCCTAGTATAAACTCCAGCTCAGTTAGGGTTACCAGATGCAACCTGTGTTATTTAACTTTCTAATGCATTCTGGGTTTTGTGATATTTACTCACGTTGAACGAGTAGGACTGGAGCTTACACTCACTTATAAGCAAACAAAAGGCTGAAAGAATCGTTTTTTTTTTTAATCTGGAATACTCGAAAGTCACATTTTCTGTCTATTCTTTATGAAAATTATGTTTGCTACTGGCCTTTTCTGATTTTGAGATATTTTGTAAACAGTAATAAATATTTATCCAAACAAATGTGATGTTCATTTCATTTGACTGTTCTGATACCCCTTTCACTGCCATGCGGATGGAAGGCCTAGAACGCAGTGTCGAGCGGTGCGTGCCGCCACTCGCACGAGATCGCTTCTTTACCCTATAGCCTCCCTGCGCAGACAATGGGGCCCGTGTTAGCTTCTGTTTACTGTATGCCATTCTGCAAAGCACTCATTTTCCCAGGAGTGATTAGCAGAAATGATGGGCATGACATAACACCTGGCTTATTGTCTGGAATTGCAGCAATCTTGCCAAAGGCATTCTTCCAAGAGAAGCCAGGGGTGTGCTGAGGGCACCCATGCACTGTGTAGTCGTACAAGTTCATACCCTTGCTACTTTATCACCATGTGCTCAACAGAAACAGGGCCGAGGCAGCCAGGAGTCTTGGGGGTTTAGGCTGCCCCAGCACTCCCCCTTCTACCTTTGCCCATGGGAGAATTAGAGGGTGATGCCCAGTGGGCAGTGTCATGAACCCCAAACACACATGCCCCATTCCATTCAGTAGCTGAAGGTCCAGTCTTGTTTATTTTTTCTTCTTAGCATTATTGGACTTGTAGCTCTGGATTTACTATGACAAAATCCAGCACTACAAGTACCACAATGCAAAGAGAACAGATTAATAAGAACAGATTACCGTCGCGTAAATTCCTGAAAGTGTCTCTAATCTATTGTGGACCACTTTGAGAAAGTGAAGCAATCATGCAGTACGGGAGATCTAATAGGCAAGCTGAGATAAAGAGAGATCTAGTGGATGGCTGTTATCAAATCAATTAGAGAGGGCCTTAATGAGAGCAATGAATTGACATACAGCATGATTTGAACAACCAGTGACAACCCAGACCGCCAAGTAGGACGACATTGGCTATTCGGATACATGCTTTTTTTGGATACCCAATGTGAATACCATCCTCAGCCCTTGCCTTCAACTGTCGAACAATCCCTCTTTTCATCACTTCCTTCTTAGCTATTGAGCATGATTTCCAAGTGTCATGCCTGGATATCCAAACTCACAGAGCCCATCTAAGGAAGGACACAATAGGTTATCTGCTGGACACAATAGGTCTTCTGCTCCCAGTTTGGTCCTTCCGTACCAATACCAACCATTACGTCACTTACCGACACATGACTACATACCAGCACCAGAGAATAACCCAATGTGGTGCAAACCCACAAAGAGTAATAAATATGGACATTACTGGCTCCGTGATGGCTCGCAGAATAGATGCACTAGTAAGGCAGACGCCAACCAGCATACTACATACACCTCAAACGCCATAACCGTAGCATAACGTGATGATGTCACAAATTCGGACGTCATGTCGCACGTATCAGCTCAGACGCCTGGCTGCAAATGGCATTTCACATACACCTCAGCCATGACCATCCCATAATGTAATGTAATGGTGTCACAAAATGTAACTTCACGACACCCGTAAAAGCTCAGACACATGACCACAAATGGAGTCACACCATCTACCTCCTTTGGAGATGTCGGATGTCTGTAGCGGGATAGCAGGCCACCAAACAAGTAAGGGAAGTTAGTTTCACCGCTGCAGCTCACATCCACAGACTCCTTATACATGGAATCACAGAATGACGAGGTATATCTGCAGGATAATAAGCGGGAACGCTCTTTTTTCCCTTACCTTTTTCATCTTTGTACCCAACAAGGGGGCCCGCGTATTACGGTACCGCGGATGAAGAAGCTCACAGAACCCCTTAAGAGAAGGAAGCAATTGAGGGGAGCATACAAAGCCTTTATTCACAGCAGAGACAGGTAAGCAGTGGGGTACTATGTTATAGGTTCTTATATCGCATACTTTTGCGCCTGCATGGTCTCTTGGCTCATTGGTGGTTCTATAAAGCATGGAGGGGGGTGGGTAAATTAGTAGGACTGAGCGTCAGAAAGAGCAAGAGAGCTGTGGTGTACTGTTGGCAGCTTCAGTTCGGTTGACACCGCTCCCTGTGCGCAGGTGTGTTTTTTGGTTTCTAGCCACAATGTGGTGTTAGGCGAGACTATATGTGTGGTTTGTTTCTCTGTGGCAAAAAAACAATAAAATGCCACCGTTGATAACATTGCCAAGGAACACGTAAAGATGAATGTGGCATTAGGCTTAACACTGTTACAGGCATGTCTCGGGAGAATAGCTCAAGGGTAACGTGCTCACCTTGGAAGCAAGACCACATGGAGCAGCACAGGTTCGACCCCCGGTTTGCGCTTAGAAACCTCTGGGTATTAAGCATGTTATAAATAACATATCATTATCATATCATGAGCAACGCATGATGGACCCCGTTCCTAGCAGCAACAAAGTTGGGTGAGTTCCTGTTCACTCCGGATTGGCTGTCTGTCCTTCCCGAGTGCAATATGCAATCTCAATAAGAGGTTTAGCATAAGGCACGGATGAATCACTCTACACGTGAGGAATGCCTTTGACTATATGTCGATTTCATCCACGCTGTTCAAAGAATTGCAACTGTTTGGGCCACAATGTTCTTGACTGTTGCACTTGTCACATGCTCTCTTATTTTTCACAGGATGTGGGTGGAAAGCAAATCCGGGCCCTGAAATGGCAGTCTTCCTGTTTTTTGTTTAAGCAAATGCCCCTGGATACATTTGGAACCCTGATAAAGACAAGGGTGGGACGGAATTAAGTTCACAATTGCAAGTTTGATGTTTGATTATGGTTAATACAATTTTGGACTTCAACCAAAACCACCATCATCTCCCTTACGCTGACACCAGTGTCGGTTAGGTGGTGAACAGGACTTTTGAGCATCCTACCCCATGGGAATCCAATGACTTGCTTTTCTCTTGACAGCATGGTGTGAATACAAACTGTCTTTGAATGCTCAATGGGCCAGACAACTTGCAATGATAATACATGATCTCACGAATTACAAAATGTTTGCAGCTTTGTCCAAACAGATTTTTCAAAAAGTAAGTTAGGATAAAATAACTAGCGGTTTAAATGTATACAGTGGTTCAAACATTACAACCCACCGCCCCACCCCAATCCAGGGCATACACAATGATGTTTGCCTTACTTTGAGAAGTGACACTTTTAGGGCACGCAACCCGCTCCACTGCGCGCAAACCAAGTATATTATAGGGCCATGCATGCCATGATGTGGGGAGTGGCTTCATTCAGGGAATGCTTCTCAAAGTGATGAATGGCGCATTTCTATATCACTTTGGTGAACAAAATTACGCAGAGGCAATTCCAATGGGAATTTGGAGGTTCCAGTTCAAAGAATTTCCATGCAAAAAAGCCAAATAATGTTTTTCAAAAGCATTTCTTGCCCAGTTTCATTCCTCCAAACAAAATACGTTTGGGGGAAATGATTTCTTAGGACATAACATTAAAAAAAAAATAAACAAAAAAAAAAAAAAATATTATATATATATATATATATATATATATTCCATCGGTTGGCCCTGTAAATGTCCAGGGGTGGATTTGCTTGACAATGCTTCTCCATAACTATTTTATGTCTTCGTGTAGGGTTTTTCTTTTAGATCTGGTATAAGGAATGTCCCTCATTTGGCCTTGTTGGAGTAATGTTCCTACATTGAGTATTAGGCAATTCCTCTAAATTCACTCCGAATGAGGCACTGTACAAGAGCACTCACCCAAGTGGGACACACTCACCCAAGTGGGACGCTAAGTTGGCTAACAAGGGTGCCCAGAGCACGACACCTTTCGAGTGGAGAACAAAACATGAGCGAACACTTCAAAAGCACTTGAAAGAACGTCATCGGCCATCATTTTTCAGCTGCCCTGTGCCATCGCTGAAGGTGACCAACAAATCGCACCCCCCCAACCCTCCCCCGGCGGTCTGACCTGAATTTGAAAACGTTACTTCTGAAGATTCATTTTTTATGTAATTTGTCTGGAAATAAATTACAATACATAACAATATGGACGTGTTTTGATAACGTTGCATGAGACAACCAACATTTATGGACATTCCGGCAGAAAAATCGAAAGTATGATTTGAAAAAGGGCCTGGCGAGCCCGACAAGATGTGCTTTCCCTAATTCCAAACGAGCAGGCACCAAATGTGTCCTTGCAAAAACACTAATTCCCCCAGTTTCTGTGATATATAATAAATAGAGGTGGGTGAAATGGTTAAATTCCACTGTACCAGCCACAGAAGCAAAATCTGTCCGATCTCGTTCCGTTTCACCCTAATGCGCCGTTCCGCCACCCCCGCGTTTCGAACAGAGCAGCGTAAAGTTTCTCTTGCCACTGCGCAAACCGAAAAGAGATGTGTGAAGTTTCTTGTGCAGGTGGGCGAATGGAAAAGCCTCAGCCCTACTGACGTTCATGCTGGGTTTGGGGAGGAGAGATAAGCTGGGTCAGTGTAGGGCGAGTGGCGTGCAACCTCTCTGTGCTCTCTAGGCCCTGCCATCTTCCAGAGTCTAGCTGTCTTAGACATTGAGGTCCACGATGCAGCTCATGGGGGCAGCAGGAGAAATGCAGTGTCCCTAACATCCCTCTGCCTCCATTTCCCTCCCAATCCTTCAGATTTTGGCAGTGGGGCTGGGTAGACCGGCAGGCAATCACCATGAATGTTTCATGTAGTGAGGCCTCCCCGACAGGCCATCCCACAGCGGAGTAAGGCACATGGAGCAAAACCCCACCCCTCACTCTCCTGTAAGCCCCCAATTCTAGGAGATCCATTGTTCTCCTGCTACCAACATCCTGTTGCAAAGTGGTTGGTGGGAGAAAGTACTCTGCACCACAGCAGTGACTTAATGTGCATTGCAGTGTAAAGGTACTCAAAATAACTAAATACACCGAGGCCTTTGCACGTTACAAGCCAATGCTCTCTTCCATCACACTATCCTTGGCACCCTCTGAAAGGCTAAGCAGCAAATGGGGCCAATACTAATAAAAAGAGGTTGCTATTTACATTTCTTACATTTAAAAAGAGGACCCTCACATACCGATTTTCAGGGGTTTCCTATACTAGACACATGTAATTACAAGTCGCTGAATTATTTCGATCTGACATACCGCCCCTTGAGATTAAGCCAAGAACATAGCCTAACATGCTATAACTATGCAGATGGCACACAAAACATTTTTTTTTAAGCTCAAGGGGGGCAATTGGGGCGCACAAGAGGGACAAGGCAACTGCCGTACGTGAGTAGACCACTAGATGATGCAAAATCAAACTCAACAAACTTGAAGTGCTAATCTGCTGCAATGTTTAATTAATTCATTACGTTAGCACACAGTCCAAGTGGATATCTCAGGGGCCATCCACTCGTCTTGGGAACAGGACAGCACCGAGCAGTAAGGGTTCAAGACCCGGTCCCGCACTTAAAAGCTGCAGTCCAGCATGAAGCACGTTATAAACAAATAGATTACTTTTTTAAACACTCCATACTGGTATTATAGCCCAGTGAGTTAAGCACTCCCCTCAGAAATCTGTGTGTGACCTGCAGTGACATGTTCCAATCCTACTTTTGAGTTTGATAAATTGAGTACCAGGAATTAAAACAGTGCTTAGCAGCTGGAGGAATCTGGCGTTGTTTTCTTCTCCTCCTCCTCCTCCTCCTCTCCAGAACATCACGTGGTGTATTTGGGGATACAGAATCTGGTATAAAATGTGTATGAGAGTATATTTATTTTTGCATTCATTTCATCATGTCATTTCACGTAGTTCTCAAGGCGCCGGATTGCTGCTTCCGAGAAGCGACCACGCCATAAGATTCAGCCGGTCCGGAAATGGCCAATGCACGGAACAGGAAGCGTGTGCAGTGCAGGCTTTTCTGAGCCTGAAGCAATCGTGTTCCACGTGGAACCCGGGCGCGGGAGGGAGTTCCATATTGAGGAGCACCGGGAGGTGCAGGAATGGTCATGTGACACATGCATTCTTTTGCACCCACTCAGGACACACCGCAAGCCGCCCTGACCCACTGCACGGAGCACAGATCATCCCTGACATCAAAGATGGCGTTAGTCATCGCTTAAAGTTTATTTGAAACTCATCACCATGTTGGAGATGTCGAGAGCACTCGGCGCCCTGGCCAGATGGGAGCCAGATGTCCAAATGTTTCCCTTAAATAAAGCTTTCTATCAGGAGGCCAAAGGATTGACAGATCCAGCCAAGGCCAGAACGTATAAAGGAGCATGGGCCTAGCCTTCCAAAGTCCAAGGCAATTTGGGACAGCCTAAGCAGGAGGCATTCAATCCTGGGAAAAGACACTTCCTCAGTTATGCAGCAATGATCTCTCCCATCCACCCAAAAATCATCTTTGAATGTGTGAGAAACAGTGAGGGTTAATTTGCCAATTGTGCGAGAAACAGTGAGGGTTAGTTTGCTGCTAGTTTTCATCGCGCTCTCCTACTGGGTATCTACGTTGAACTGCAGACATCAGGGCTTGGTGAAATTCATTTGCCAAAAAAGTTTGAAATGTACTCTCTATGGTGCATTCAAAATAGTTCAATAAAAAAAGGAAACCGGAAGTCATATATCAATTTAGGGCCCGATTCATGGAATATTTGACCAGTTCAAAGTCAATTTGCACTGCTGAAAAGTAACTTTGCACTGCCGACACAAACCCTGATTCATGGAACGTTGCAAAGTGTATTTTTGCCAAGCAAAGTAATTTTTTACTGCAAAAATGAATATGCGCGGACTTTTCAGCAGTGCAGATTGACTTTGAATCTTAGAGTTTTTTGTAAAAATGTTTAAAAAAAATCATAATTTTACCCTTGTGTGCATAGCTTCACATGGATTGCATAGACAGTGTTATTGTACCGCCTAGAAGGCATTGAATGAATTATTTAGAGTTCAGCAGTAGCCTGATTCAGGGAGAAAAAGCACTGATGCAAGTGCAAAGTGCCAGTGACAAAGACTGAAAATGATCCACGATAGTTGCCCAAAGGACTTGGTAATACCAGCGAAATGGAGCTCCCCCTCAGCTGCTTCTAGCCGCTACTGGCTGAGGGCAACAAGGACAGGAATGGCCGGGAGGAAAACAATCTAGTAGAGCTTGCTGGCACCGCACAAGGACTATGCATGACAAAATGGAACAGCAGGAATAGCAATGTGGGTGGCTATCACCCCACGCTGGGGGCATACAGGGCCAGTAACGGACCTCCCGCCTGAGCCTAGGTAGGCCGGAGGAGGCGAGGGCTCAGGGCTGTTCCTGGTCCTGTACACCCCCCACCCTCCCCTCCAATGTGCGGGTGATGGCTGTACGCCCTCCCAGGCTCCATCCAGGGTGCGAATAGATGTTTTTTCACAGGAAGATGTTCTCTGCCCATATTGCACAAGTCCAATATCCCATAAAAAACAAACAAGAAGGCTGCTGAAAAAAAATATAGTAAAGGGACGGAGTTCCTTTCCTATTTCTATGGAGGCCCAGCAGGTAAGTGGAGTGTGGGGGGTTGGTGGAGGGCAGGTGGCGGGTAGGCGGATTTGCAGAGGGTCCATGGGCCAAGGCGCTGAGGTGCGGGAAGAAAAATCGTGGAACCCCGGGAAAGGACTGGGATGGCTTGTGGGATGTGGGTGGGACACGGGCAGTTCTCACCCGCATTACTAGCCACCTGACTGGCTCAGCGCCCTTCCCCATACATATTATGTGGCCAATTTCATCATCAGACTAGATTTCTCTATTCAGAAGCACACAGCTATATGATAGGTTATTTATAATGCGCTTAATACGCAGAGGTTTCTAAGCGCGAACCCAGGGATCGAACCTGTGGTGCTCCATGTTGTCTTGCTTCCAAGGCGAGCACGTTACCCCTGGGCTATTGTCCCGAGACTACAGAAGGCCGTGGGGCAATGCAGGGGCAGCGTCCGGGGACTAAAGAGACCAGCCTTGCCTCATTTACCACCTTCAGCCTCTCTAACAGCTTGGGGAGGAGAGTATCCCGGCAAGGGAAGCAGAAACGTGTGGAGAGAAAGAGATGGGAGTTGGCAGATGTGGAGGGAGAGGCGAGGGGGGAGGAAAGTAACTTTGCACACTGTGGCAAAAGGGGGTGTAGGGCACAAAACATGTCTCAATGCGTTGATGCACCAGGGCCATGGTTGCCTTAGTTCTAATACTGTGCAACATGACACGTGCATCAGTGCAAACAGTCTGTCCTATGCATCCTGGGGGCGTCCATGTGAGTGTGAGGAAGAAAGGAACCCCCATTTTCAAGAGACGAGCTCCTCAGAACTTTAAAGCTTCCTTTTAAATTGCCCCTGTGTAACAGCGTTTCTTGATCTATGGCCCTTGCGGGTCTGATGCACCTGCCCAGGTAGGCCACCAGCCCTGCCAGGCCAGCACCATTTGACAGGCTGTCTGCACCTCTTTCCCCACTATTGTTCACTTGTTCTCCAACTCATTGCCAGCAGTTCCTTGCATTTGCTGCGGGCGGCACCTCTTTTTTTGGCACCAACACTGGCGCATATGTCAGTCTTAGAGCTACTGCCCATTGCCCCTTGGGCTCTTCCGGTGGGGGGTACATGCTGGGGCATGAGAAACACACTTGACACCTTCTCTTTTTAGATGCCATATCGGACACAATTGTATTCCCTACATCACACATTATAACCAAAAGTGTGACTTAAAAACCACACATCACAAATAACAATAAATCTCCTAATACTGACAGGTGGTCCAGGTGGGGGACCACGCCGTCCGCCTTTCAAGGCGGCGCATGGTGGTGAGGCCCTATCCCGTCCCCACCATGCCCTGCTCTGTGTGGGGGGGGCGATCCCAGGAGGCAGACCTTCGTTACCTAACTTGTCTCCTGAACCAGACCCCACACCCTCACCCCCACCGGGACCCCCCAGCAGCTGTCCATGAATTCCGCAGGGGTGAGTACTGCACCCTCCCCTTCCCCTAATTCCAGCTACAGAGTCCCCCAGAAGGGGAGCCTAATGTCTCCATGGTCCTCTTCCACCTGTCCCAGGGCTATGAACCCACCTATCCGCACCCCCCAACATGCACAAATGTTCTCATTACTAACAAAAAGTTCTGCAATTAAGGTCTGGCGCCCCGTTGAGACAGGTGTACCCCGTTAGGATGACAAGTCCTCTTAATAGTCCATTCTCAATGATCCATAGTCGCCCGTTACATCCGGCAAGCCGTGCCATCTCCCTGTACATTTTCCGTGATGCAATGTTCAAAGGGCACAAAGGTACTGCTGACCAACAGTTCAACCGTGGTATAACTTGTGACCATACGAGCAGTGCCTTCGGGCAGAAAAGGCCAAACCAGCCTAACAGTGACAATAGGTCCATGATCAGAGCCCTTCTCCCCGCTGTACCAGGTCATCGCCCCCTATGTGCAAGATCACCCAGTCTGGGTCTGGCAACCCTCTCTTTCTATTCTTCTCCTCCAACACCTGACCAACTTGGTGAACCCACAAACCTCCTGCACCAATCCAGTGCATGTCCAACTCTGCCGCGCCTGACAACAAATCTGGCCGCTCTGTCACTCTCCCCTCTTCTTATGAACGAGTGCCCCACGACCTACACCACTGGCTTCGTCATCCTCCCAACGGAGGTAGACACAGAAGGGTATGTTAGACATGTCAGTAATATCACAGCTGGTGGAGATCCGTGTCTTCTCGGCACTACACATAATTTCACCGTCGTGCGCCCCCCACCTTTTCCTTGCCTCACCAGCCCATCTCAAAATTGCAAATGGGGCCTGATGTACCCTGTGTAAGCCCTGGACTTCCACCGCCCAATTTCCTTAATTTCGCTTTCCTTGCAGCCCAACCTGGCTGCTGTGGTGGCTGCCCTTATCCGGAAGGAATGAGGGGCAAACCCTATCTCCTCAAGCCTTACTCCCACCGGGGCTTCCTCAAAGGTTTTCGTGAATTGAAATCTAGAGAGGCACAATCCATCCCTATGTTGGAACAAGGGACCTCTTTCTTCCCCAACAACCTAACCAGGCAGATTTTCGCTCTGGCCTGCCTTCTTAGTGAGACCCCCAACTCTGTTCTCCTGATCTGTTTTGGATTTTCTCAGCCATAGATGTATCTGGTCATCCCCATCCCTTGACAGGTCCTACTGGCCAACCCTCCGCTCTGTCTGTTCTGGAGGACCCCACCAGTTCCCCTATCCTGAATTCTCCAAAGAAAGCCGTAACAAATGCTGCCCAGAACAAAGCCGCTTCCCATGCATATCTGCAACCGGTTTCGAGACATGCCTGGAACGGTTTGGAAGAAAAAACATTGAAAAAAATATATATTATTTTCCTATTTCTTTTTTCTTTTTCAAAAATGCCTTTCATCCTTCTTAGGTCGATAAATGAGTATCAACACAGGTTGGGTGATATTGTATGCATATTTGTTCTATAAAAAAGAGCTTAAGCGTAAGTGCTATACAATACCATATTATCATTTGGCGTTGGACGTCTGCTTGGATTCACAGTAATTTAGTGTACTTAGGAACAATGCTATTTGATGCCACTTCCTGTTTTGTCAAGGGGTGAAAGGTTGTGTTTCATCACTTCCCGGGATGTCATTTTGGGGTGGAGTCAAATGACATCACTTCCTGTGATGTCATCAGAGGTCAAGGGTCGTGAGGCGTGGGCCACTTTTTTGAGGCGAAGGGTGGGCCACTTTTTTTTGGGTGACCGGGCCTATTTCTTGTCCCAGTCTGACCCTGCATAAATAGGAAATCGTTCAGGTAATGAAGCACCTGGGCTCCCTTGCAGTCTCTCTTTTTTGCCCAGTCCAGAAATGTGCTGAATGCCTCGAAGTAGGAACATGAAATTGAACACCCCATCGGCATGCACTTGTCAAAGTAGAATCCGCCCCTACTTGGAACCCAGTAAATGGTAATCGTCTGTGTGCACTGGCAATAATCAAAATGCCCTTTTGATATCAGATTTGCTCAATAAGGCTCCTCGCCCCAATTTCTGCAACACGGCCAGAGTCCCATCAAATGAAGCATATCTGATGGAACACGTTTACCAACGCATCCTTAGGAAATGATAAGTTGCGAATCAGTCTTAATTTCCCAGGCTCTTTTTTGGGGATTATCCCCACCGGTGAACATACACACTTTGGCAGGGGCGGAGATGAGAAGAGGCCCGCCATCCTGCCCAGCTTCTACTCTTTATCCACCCAGTCTAGTACCAATCCCTGTTGGCTGTTTTGAGCGCCCCCTCCTCCTTTGGGACTGGTGGGGTTTTAAATTCCTGCACTGGGATCCTGAAACCTTGTGAGAAACCCTCAGTAGTTGTGCCTCTATGCCTAGGGTACACATTTGCCTAATTTCTTAGTACGTCCACCCGCACTGGCGTCTTGCACAGTTTGTTTTATTTAAGGCCAAACAGGGTCCCTTCTTATCCCCTGATCCTGTGCTGCTCCAAAAGGGCTGTGTCCATCTCCCTTTCCCAAAGCTTCTGCTGGACATATTGCGAAGCACTGTGCAGCTTTGCCACAAGTCCACTGCCCTGGTTTCCCAGTTCATTTGTGTATTCCCTGCCTTGCCGCTCGTAAACCTATCATATGCTATACAAATGTAAATAAATAAATAAACTAACCAAGGGCCAACAGCATAATCATGGGCCATGGATAACACCAAGTGATGATAGGACCATAACTACTAGTGTAGCTCAGGGGATTTTTCCAGCAGTATAGCTAGTGGCTAGTGGCCCAATTGACTGGAGACTTTTCAACAAAGAATGTCCTATCTTTTGCTTCTCCCTTTGAGCCCGTGCACTCTTCTACTCTCATGTAATTCAACAATGAGAATATAACAAAGTATTTGTCCTTCTAAATGTTTTCCTTTGTGTCCGGTGACACGTGCCATGTAAGCAGACCTGGGGTCATCTGCCCTTGGATGGGGGCCATCTTAGCCACCCCACCCCCGAAGGTAACCCTGCTGCCGGTGTTCGTGCCACATTTTCTCCCCCTGTACCGTTTGTATTGCTTGCCCCTCCTGGAGTGCCCCACCCGCACCTGGCGTTTCCCCTGTTGCTGCTGTAAGTGGGTTTACAGTGGCTTGTCCAGTTATTTGGACTCCTAGTTGGCCCACCTTCTCCCCTTCTATTGAGGCAGCACTTGCCCCCCCACTGTTATTTGCCCCCTCTTGGGTGGGTGGTGCTGTTGAGCCCTCCCTCCAGATGGGGCAACCACCGGAGGCCAGAGTGCCCCAGATGGTGCTGGCCACGGCTGCTGTTGTGGCTCTCCTTGCTATCCCCCATAATTACTGCCTCCTTGCCATCCGGTTCCCCCACCCGGATTCCCCTGGCTTGGGGCCCCCCAGCCATACCTGGGCCCCTGCCAGTTGCCCATTTCCCATGGGTTCTTCTGAGTGTTGCTCATTGCCCATGGATTGTTTCCATGTCCCCACTGCCCCACCCAACTGGAGGGTATCCTTGTCCTTATGGGATCCTGCCTATGGCCCACCTCCCCCAGTGCATGTATCCCTTGCTGACCAGCGCCCGTTGCCCCATGCAGGCGATATGCGTGTGGCACCCAATCAGAAGCCACCTTTTGGTCTTAGTCTCAACAAAGTGAGCCATTCAAAACATCCCTGTGTCAAAGAGGGTGCCAGGAGTGGAGCACTCACTCATATTCACAACAGTGACCCTGATTGTAGGGAAATCCTTTTATCTGAAATATACCCAAATCACCATGAAACAGATCCTTTTAAGAGGACTCCCACAAAAATGACTGACTTGAGAAGCAGGGGGGATTCTGGGGGCAAATGAGACAATGACCTCCACAGTCGAGCATAGGAAACCATACAACCGCATTAAATCAAACAATCAGATTTTGAAATTGGAGTGGTGGCACATGCGACGCGCAACACAACCTCTTGTTCTTGTAGTGGGTGAAATCCTCTTCGTGGCGGGCAAACTCATTAACAGAATTCAAACAGCCCCCGGGACAGGCAAAAAGCCACAACCATAAAGTGACAGCAAAGCTGAAGACTAAGTAGAGCTGACAGCGTTTGAGGTGGTACAGAAATGAGCCGCTCCACTGGGCCAGGCCGTCCTCAGCTGCCCTCCATGCCAATGTGTGTATTCCAGGAGTGTGGAGTGCTTTGCGCCCTGGAGTCGCGAGGCGATGCCGGTGAATGTACTGGTTCCGCGACGCGCGTCATAAGTGGTCACACTTTGTTACCACTCCCATTAAGGGGTTGTCACTGGGAACCCAGGGCCGTGCTGTGATGCATGGACCCAATGAGAGGAGTATTGATCGTACGTTTCACCTATAAGTGGGCAGTGCGTGGCCTGCCTTCTCCAATCACTCACTCCTGGAAGATCACGGGCTTGAGGAAGGAAAAGGGTGGTGTCAACTGGTCCAGGTGATTAGACGCGCGGGCTGAGTAAGGATCCGGCTGGAGGCCTTCGTGTGGGTGCGGGGGGGGGGGGGGACTCCTGGAGGCTCGTGTCGAGTTCACGCAGACAGCAGTCTCGTGCAGGATTCTGGGGTGAGTAGAGGAAGCAGAGGCGCCAAGATATCCGTTCATTCAGTGACATCTACACGGATTATCTATCTTGATGAAATGTTGAGCCACGGCAGGAGAAAGCATTTGTAAAGGTGGGCAAGCGTGGGATGCGCCATGACAGTCCAGGACTGGCCGTCAGCTTGAGTCATTATCACAAGGTCACTAGGCGGTCCCCGAAGAGCCAGCCCTTGCTTGGGCTCAGATACCTTTGACCCTAAGCCCATTTAATGAGTGATGTCTGCAGTGGATTGATGTTACACTGGTCAGGCTCTCGAGGGGAAGGCTCCGGGGGACGGTCCCTGGAGCCAGGACGAGTCCCGGAAATAACCTTTGCTTGCAGGCTTTGTGAAATACAGGACCCCCCTCTTTAGAAAATAACTTGATCCCACTCCCTCGTGTAACACGTGTGCTCTGACAACTCCAGCAGTTGCTGTGACAGCGTTGGGTTCTCAGGAAGAAGAGATGTGTAAACCAATGGTGGGTGCCGCCATTTTTATCCAAGTCTTCCTGGGATGAGGTTGGACTTCCCATGAGTCCATGCCACAATATTTCGGGCCTGAATTGCGTTCAAGCTGTCTGGCTTAAATGGAGTGAGTTGAATGCCTCAGGCCGGTGGGGCATGCTTACAGGTCGTGCAGCCATAGATGGGTAAATATCTC
This sequence comes from Ambystoma mexicanum, assembly GCF_040938575.1. Taxonomy (NCBI): domain Eukaryota; kingdom Metazoa; phylum Chordata; class Amphibia; order Caudata; family Ambystomatidae; genus Ambystoma; species Ambystoma mexicanum. Next base: position 1,330,244,290 of record NC_090931.1, read on the forward strand.
TCCAACAGAAAAAAATATGCAAATAGAGAACTGAAAAATTAGCTACAGAATTGCTTTGAAAGTAGGAGCTCATCCCACTCATAGGGTGTCGGAGCACTGCACAGAAACATTATAAACTGCAACATTACACTATGCTTTATTAGCACATGGAGATCGCTATAGACCTCCCCTCAGCCAATCAGAATGTTCAGAGAGCAGTCAATAACTACTGCTATTGACTGAATTCTGAACATTCTAGTTCAAAAGCAAACAGGGAAACAACGATTCAATTTCTAGGCAAGACCTTTTTTAACAAGACACTTCCTCTGTGGGAGGAGCTTTTTTGCTGCAACATCCCATTTAACACAAGGAGAAAGCTAACACAAGGAGAAAGCTAAAACATAGAACAATGCTGTCACTTACTTAAAAAGAAATATTTTACTTTTACATGCCACGTAGTGCATGCTCATGTTAAAACTGCTCCATTATGACAACGTTTGCAATTTAAATGCTTAATTTAGGAAGACAACCTTATTTAAATACAACAAAATAATAATCACATTTAATTTACTAACTGCCTATTTACTTACTCATGTTTTATTTACTTTACAGAAACGTTTTAACTTCACCAGGAAAACTCCAAAACATGTATTGCTATTACCACTATTCGCTATTAGCCCTATAGACCGTGGGAGGAGTCCTTATCACTTCCCAGAAGGGCCTCATTCCGATTTCGGCGGTGCGGCCAAAAGCACTAGTAGTACAGAGTACCACTGCATTACCGCCGGATTACCGCACTGCCAAACTACTGGTTTGGAGATAAGGTGAAGGAGAAACCTCCAGCAGAGTGCTGGAGGTAATTCCTCTGCCAAAAAAACAGACAAGTTGGCATAATTACCACTGACGGTAATTCTGCCACAATCCCCAAGTAGTCCGATGGACTCCAATAAATGGGCACTAAGACTACCTGCCACCAATTGTAATGACAAAGTGACTGTAACAGTAAATCCGTTTGGTGGTATTTCAGTGGATTTACCACCTAAATGCCATCAAACTTGTAATTAAATAATTACCCTTCCCAAACGTATGGCACAAGGTGAATTACCTCTTCCCTCCCCGGTCTATAAGGCTATAGTATGTGCCAGTCAGTGATAGAAATCTGTCTGTGAGCCATTTAATGGCACACGTCTGGAAATGTATCAGTCTGTGGCCCTACTCTAAGCATCTGCCAGTGATTGACACAATCCAACTATTTATTTTTTATTTATACAGTGCTTATACACAAGAGGAGTGCTTCAAAATGCTTCAAGGTGGGAAGGGAACAAGGGTGTACAGCAATCATTCTTAGGTCTTCGAAAAACGAGCATACTAGGCCTGACGACGTTTCTTCTAGTGCAAGTGCATGAAGTGGTGCAGTTCAGACCAAGCTCGGGAGGGGGGGGGCGGAAAACAGTGGGAGCATGAGGGGGGACAGGACAGACGAACTAACTGGTCCTAGTACATTAAGGTTATGCATACATACAGAAGGTGGTGCAGAGATGGGGGCGATTGGGGGTAACAAAGAGTCTGGTCCAGCAGGGCCCTGGGTTAAGTGCAGTGAGGTTGCCCCGCTCAAGGAGCATAAGCTGAAAGTGCAGTAATGTTGAACGAAGTGCAGCGGCCCAGAGGCAAGTGCAAAAAGACTGTCGGGGGAACCTGGGACCTGTGCGTTCTGTAGGTGAACCAGACAACCAGTCAGCAAAAACTGAACAGAGTTAGGGAGGAGAAGGAGGGTGAAGAGGAAAGAAAGGAGGTTAGCAGGGGAGAGGGGAAGAGAAGAAGGAAGAGAAATATTGAGGAGTTTTCAGAAGTTAAGGTGCTCCTGCTCAAGACAGAGAGGCAGGGAGGCCGTTCCAGAGGGAGGAACTTGCAGAGGATAAAGATCTACCCCCAAATCTCTGTTTGTGAAAGCGGTTCACCCGCAGAGAGATGGAGGAAGACATGCGGAGAACTCTAGAGGTAGGTAGAGTATTTAGGTTGAGAGCATTGTAGATAGTGCTGGTCCGGCCCCAGAAAGCCTTGTGGATTATGCAGAGGGTCTTGAACTTGATCCTTGCAGCCACGGGGAGCCTCATTGGCAGGTGAGGGCACAGGGCCAAGGGAGGCAGACCAGTGAGAATGTGCCCAATGAGGACGATCTCTGTCTTACTGGCATTCATTAGCAGTACGCCAAGCCTGAATTACGGATAGACAGTCGGGGATAAGCGCGGAGGAGGAGACCGAGGGTAGCCTGAAAGAGCTGCATGTCATCCGCTATGACTCAGTCATTGGCACAAAAGTGAACAATGTGGGAGTCAATGGCACACATCTAGCTGTGTGCCACTCATTGGAACAATCTAAGTGCCGGCCATTGGTGCACATGTACTTCTGATCCAGTATATGGCATTTTTTTGGAAATACCCAATTTGTGCAAAACAAATTATCGAATGGTACATTTGACCGATTTCGTCCCATACCATTCGATTGCTGCCGAAAATACCGAACATGTGCAGCTTGGGGTTGTGGGGTGTCCCTCACTCCCCATTTTCAATATTTTGGGCATCAGGGGTTGCACGGCTGTTCCCTGATTCCTCGACAACAGAAGCGGGAGACACAAAAAGAAAAGGACCCTGCGGTGTCGGATCCGTAAAAGAGAGACAGCAGCATGGGATGGATAAAACGTAAGTAGGGGGGGTTGTGGGGCTACTGGTGGTTTGGGGGTCAGGGGTTGCTTTTTTTATGTCTTATTGGTTTATTACATTTGCAGCACATTTTCGAACAAATTGGTCATTCGGAAAAAATCTTTACGGTACTTTCAGTCTCGATCAATTCAGTCACGATCAATGAACCCAAATCCTTGTATTCAACTATGTGCCAAGCAATGGCCCAGTCTATATGCCCTCCAAGGGCATTATCTATGTGCCAGCCGATGGAACAATCTCACTAGATGCCACTCAATCACACAAATCTAACTATGTACCAGGCAATTACACAAATCTACCTTTCAGCAAGTCAATGGCACCAGCGAAATATGCGCCAGTCAGAGGCATGCATCCGTGTGCCAGTCACCTTCACAGATGTAACTATGTTGCAGCCAATGAAACACTCTACTTGCCAGCCAATTGAAACATCTACCCGTTCCCACTGAATGACACAAATGTACTTGTTAGCCAATCAATGGCAGAGTCAAACTTTGTGCCAGTCAATGGTATGCCTCAATGTGACAGTCAAGGGCACAAATGTAACTATGTGCCAATCAGTGGGACAAATCTAACTATGTGCTAGTGAATGGCATGAACAGAACACAGCACCTGTCACAGTCTGGACCTTACAGGTTACCAGCCAATAGTATGGACCACAACACTTTTCAGCACCCCCCAAAGTATACATGATAAGTCTGGATCTTTACTTACAAACTGGAACTATGCAGCCAACACTGAAGTGGCAGGGCCACTCTCCCAAAAACTCTCCAATGAGAGGAACCGCCCATCGATGCAGCACGGCACCAGTCTGTGGTTTTACTCGCCCATGATTTGATGGGTACAAGATTGCATACCCGATGGCACAGCGTACAGATGTTGGCTTTTTTGCCCAACTCTAGATGCCCCATGCTTTAGCTCTGCCTACAAGATGGTCTGCTGCAGCCTAAACACGTGGAAGCAGTCCCGTGAGCCTCAGGGGGACACATCAACCCAACACACTACAGAAAACTAAAGCTCTTGCACACAAACCATGCCACACATTCATTCCACAAACACCACCCAACCCCCATCAACTACGCACACACAGTGGCTGGCTCTTCTGAACGGAAGCTACCAAGAGCACTTCTCCAGCGCTCTCCCTCTCGATCCCACGTGATAACCCCGCCTACCTTTTCAGATTCACCAGAGCGCCTTGAGACCATGAAGATGGTAGCAGTGCGCGGTATAAATCACAATAACGTAACATAGCGTTTGAACCTGGGCTTTATTAAAAAAACAGATTCCTCTGCATTCATTGAAAACGCGCGGCTCTTCCCACAATAGAAGCGCTCTTTCGGATGTGACAGGCTGGTCCTCACTTACCTGAAGCACAGCAGCTAATGCCACGTCGTAGATGGATTCCGTGTGGCCAGAATTGGACTGGCCTATAGGGAACTCTGGAGATTTCCCGGTGGGCCTCTGCACCCTGGGCCTCTTTTGTGTGGTATTTCCAATTTTTCCCATAGGAAATGGGTTGGGCTTGCTGAAAATGTGTAATATGGGGCACTTTTGAGAATTATTTCCAGGGCCTCTTGTGGGTCCCAGTCCGCCCCTTTGTGTGGTTGTCTATAGGTAAGGTTACCAGAAGAATCCAGGTCCCTGAGGAAAGCATCATCCAGTCCTTTGCTTACATTGCTCCTTTGATGGCGTTCTGCAAATCGCAATATTGTGCTATCTGGAGGTGCCTGGAAATGTCAGTGTCCGCCACCAGCAGCTTCCAGACCCCGCTCAGGTTATGTGCACGGCAGCCACTTGGATTTCCTCTGTACATTCTGCAGTGTTTGTCCTGCCCTTTGTGTGGACTAAGAACACAAGTTGTTCTTGCTTTTCTCTGCAACACCTAATTGGTCTTACCTTCCAGGGACCGGCTCCAGGCAGGGACTGAAACGTGCTTCTGTTAATGTCAAACCAAACACAAGAAATGTTTGAATGCCAGATCCAAAATCAACACCCACCATTTGTTCAGCCTACTGGGGCCAAGGGGCATCCGAGGGAACACTCAGGCTGTGGATGCCTCCCCGATTAATCGACAAACTGCAATCATCACTGCAGCTGGAAAGAAGACACCCGAGGCGATGAAGACGGGTCTTATTCTCTCGCTCTTGCTTGGTCCACACTGTCTGGCGTGCCCCTACCCTGTCACCTGGACAGTGGAAGAAGATAATGGGCCTCATTACAAGTTAGGCGGTATTCTGGTGGTAAATCCGCCAGAATACTGCCCAATGGAATTAACGTTACTGCCCCATTGGTCTGGGGGAAATAATGCAGAATTTCAGGTCGCGGTGGTGGAGTAAATCCCCATTTTTCAGAGTCGATTGGACTCTATGGGCCTTTTTTTGGGCAGAATTACTGCCGGCAGAATTATCGCTGCAGCAATTCAACCGATTTTTTGGCAGACAGTGGGAGGATTTACCTCCAACTTGATGTTGGAGGTGAATGGTCGAGAATGGCCCCACAGCAGGGCCATACTCGTAGTATTGCGGTGCGGGACAAGTGGCAGTAATTCTGTTACCGCCAATTTTTTCCCACACCGCAATACTTGTAATGAGCCCCATTGGTTCTTGTTCCGACCAAGACAGCAGAAAAAATGTGCAGTACCAAAAACCTCTTTTTCTTCTACATTACCTGCAATAAATGAAGAATTTATTCGGGGCGCCCTCATTGAGTCTTAAGGGACACCAGAACAGGGAATAACCCCACCACCCACTACTCAGAACAAGTGGCGATGCTGATAAATGAGTATTGCGGCATTGGCAGATTTTAAAAAACGCCATATTTGCAATGAAGCCTGTTGTCATGAAGAAAGCTCTAAGCACTTAGAAAATTCTGTGGCACAATTTAAACATGAAAAGCTAGTGTTGTTTTTCTCTGGTCCCAACATCACAATAGGATGTACAATTCTCTTCTCCGTCATACTCAGGGGCCAATTCATGACAAAGTGTGCATTTCTACCGCAATTGCCGCCCACCGAGAACGACACAGCGCAAGCCTGAGCGCAGATTAAAAAATGTGTGCCATGCAAATTCATGGAATTAACTGTGCAAAGTAACCGTATTCACAAGTCGCACACCCGAAGAACAGCTACCTTTGCATGCTCAATGGGGCGCAAACCCCTGCATCCTTCAAACAGTGGGTGGGGTCCCCCGCAAGCAGGCCTGCATCTTGGAGACCCTGTGCAGGGTCCCCCATAACTGTTGCCGTCACCCCGACAACATGCGCATGATACTTCGTAACTCGGGTTAAACTCAGAAAATCTGCATGTGAACTCCTGTAAAGCGTTCCTGCACCCCACTACACTGGGTACGCGCACCCCTAATTTTGATCGGAACCCTGGCTGCATACACGCACCCCTAAATCCAACATGCAAACCCACCTCTGTGCTGTGAATCATATGAGAGTCTTTATGCCTGCCTTCGGGTGGCATGCGCAGGTGGTTCCATGAATACATGCCATTTGGCGCAAATGTGGATGTGCGACGGACTTCCTGCGGACCGTCCCTCTTAACACCCACTTTTTTGAATGTTCTTCCTCATTTTCTGAATTCTGCCCCATTCCAACCTCTCTGCACAAGCCACACCCACTCTCTGCATGATGCCTAGTGCAAGGTGCTCGACTGCTCACTGAGACATGCCGAGCCTGCCTGAACTCCACGAAGTCCTGGAAAAGTCCTGCGCATTCAATTCCATGAGTCGACGATGGGGATTTCGCACACAGTTTGCACACAAATTCCCTATTTCCCACGCCAATAATTCCATGAATCGGCCCCTCAGTCATTAAGGGGTCTTCCACCACATGACGCGTGTCATAGGAGAATGCTGCAAACGTTTTACAATAAACTAAAACGATTTTTTGACATGAGACGTCATTGCCAGGCCTTTATTCTGCCACTGTGAATCTTTGTCTAGGTCCAGTATCCTGGTTTATCAGTCTCTTTATGTTTTGTTCATGTGTGGGCTTTCGGTGTTGATCAATAGCCGCTTTCACCCACTTCCAAGTAAACTCTATTAAAAGACACGGCATCGTTAATGACTCGTGCCAGTGTATCCCAGAAGTCTGCAACCCGAGGAAAGCAGATTTTATGAACTACATCTCCCATGATCCCTCACCATTTCCTATGCTGGATTGGTCTGCTGGGAGTTGTATTGCAAAACACGTGTAGAGCTATAGGTTCCAGACCCGTGACATGGCCTATCCCAATGGTACTTTCTTCTGGCCCCCGTGAAAAGAAACTGGCCACGATGTAAAACGGTAGCTCTAATGTTCCACTCACTTCTATGTGATTTCTTTGCATTTTTTTGATCGAAGTAGAAATACATTTGTTTTCTACTGTAGATTTAAGTGCAAATATGTGTGGGGGAGACCCCCTCTACAGCTCCTCCTTAACCCCCCTAAACTAATTACTTACCCCTACCCCCCACATATATTTGCATCCAAATCTGTTGCAAAGAAATGTCGATGATTTCTACCTCGATGATATCTACTGTGGAACAAACTCCCTATCCCTTTCACACAGATCTCTGTTGCAGGTGCTCTGATCGACTGAGCTACTTAAAGACCTTAAAAGGCACTATTCAGAGCTGCAAACAATATCGAGGAAAGTGGCTGTCGATGTTTGGTTTGGCCTCACAAGAAAGGGCCCTTTTTCTCCTCTTAGCAATTCTTTGTGTCAGTCACTTAATCGTGGTGGAGTCTCTGCGGCACGTTCACGTGATGCGTGTGGCTGTTAACTGAAAGGTTGGTGGGTACGAACCCAGCCCTGAATGGCATTGCTGTAAATGTAAAATGTCCAAACTGTAACAATGTTGACAATTGTTGGTGATTTTGTAAAGGAGCGTGATGTGACGATGTATCCCAGCCAGGGGGGCTAAGCTAATGTTGGGATTGTCGGGACTCGAGGCTAGCTAGCCTTTTGGTTGCTGCCCCTGAGCTTCTATTCGGGGCTAAAACCAGAAGACCTAGGGCAATAACCCCACACCCCGAGGCCCAGCCTAGCAACGCCTCTGCCAGAGAGACTCTTTAAAAGAAAAACCTCTCAGGCAGGGGGCCCAATTCTGGGACAATCCCGACAAAACTGGGACATCTGATCACCTTAACACCATCCCCGGGACTTTTTAAGTTTTTAAGTTTTGGGGATTGCATAAATGTGTCCTTCGGTGATATGATAGGTTATTTATAACTCGCTTAATACCCAGAGGTTTCTAAGCGCGGACCCGGGGATCGAACCTGTGTTGCTCCATGTCTTCTTGCTTCCAAGGTGAGCGCGTTGTCACTGAGCTTTCTTCCCGAGACAGCCCTTGTGCTGCTGAAAAGGTTGCTGCTCCTGTCTCCCTCCTAACTTAGGTGGCAGACGGAGCAGTGATGTATTCAGTAATGCCAGCCCAGGAGAGATATGCTCACCAAATTAACTTGAGGGGGCATCCTTGTACCCCAAAACAACAACCATCATTGCATATAGCGTTGGAAGATAAAACGCAGGCTTTCAAACATGACTTGGGTCCTTCAAGAGACATCGGATCAGGCAAGTTTCCTAGAAATGTACTGGCTGAACCACATTTCGCTACTTACTTTTAAACAATACTTTTACTACGGAATGTGGGGGGAGACCCGAGCACCCCCTCATTTACCCTCTCATCCCCCGCTTTCAATATACCTAACCCCAACCCACTAACTATATATACATATATATATATATTTTTAAAAGGAAGGTTTTAAAAAATGCGTCACAAGATGAATTGACCAGTTTGAAAGGCGAACACAATGGGGAATACCCCTTATCCACTCCTGTTTTTCTCTTTGTATTTTGGGACTTGTAGTCCTGGATTTGTTATTCAAACTACAAGTACCAGAATACTAAGAAACAAACAGGACTAAGTAAGAATCTCCCAAACGACGGGTTGGCATAAAGGGGAGTTGGACACGGCAGAAGTGAGTGGTTCAGTCTTTTGCCAACAGGTGTCTATTGGAGTGATGGCAAAAGTTTGACCCCCCTCCTTCCCTTTGTCTTTTTCTCCTGACCAGGGGTGTTGCTAGGTCTGGAAAAGATCCGGGGTTATGCTAATGTCGGGACTGTTGGGACTCGGAGCTAGCTAGCCTTTTGGTTTTAACCCCTGAACTTCTATTCGGGTTTACAACCAAAGACCAGGGGCTATAGCCCCCACACTCCCCCCCTAGTCCTCCTGTAGAAACACCTCTTTTCCCGGCACAGCTTTCTTACTTATGGCGAGAAGCAGAAGGTGCTTGTCTGGTCAGTGGCCTGTGGCCCAGAACCTCACCAGAAATAAGTAGCCTGCTAAAGTAGTGGAATAGGAGGGCTACAGGAAGTCAGACTCAGGCGTGGAGTATCCAAACTTTGAGCTGTCTGGTGCCAGCGCTGCGCGCGAGGTGCAAAGGGAGCTGTGTTCTCTATGAAGGTGTAAATCTGCCGGCCGGCTAAGAGCTCACTGCTGGAGAAGTAGGGGAAAAACAGGCTGTGTTCTTTGGCAAGGTGGCTTTATTTTTCCAATTGCAAAAAATGGAAAAAAGAAGCAAGACGGGGATAGACAGTTTCCTTTGCTTGGCCTGGAGTTCATATAGGTGAAGCGTAACATTCCTTAGGCTGGTGACTTTAAGCTGTTGTTGTCCATAAATATATATATATATATATATATATAGAGAGAGAGAGAGACAGAGAGACAGAGGGAGAGAGAGAGAGAGACAGAGAGACAGAGAGAGAGAAACAAAGAGAGAGAGAGAGAGAGAGAGAGAGAGAGAGAGAGAGAGATGCACACACACACACATGTTTTGGTGAATTACCATGGCAAAGATGGTCTAGCTTGAAAGTCTATCTTCTCTTGCTGCGGTCAGGTGATCTGCACCGCACCACTGCTGGTTGAAAGACCCTGCAGAGAGGCATGGGCAGGGTCTTGCTTTGATGGCGAAGCTGCGCACAGCATGGCGGCTGTGCCACGTGCGCCGTCGGTGACGCCATCCTGGTGCTCGCATCCCTGTGGAAGACTTGAGCGATGAGGCTGAGATCCAAAGGCTTTGGTATGTAGGACAAAGAGCGCGATGAACACTGAGGACGCGGAGGCGGGAACCCCTGTTGAGCGGAGAGCAAACCAAAGATTGCTGATGAATGAAGGGAGCAGAACCAGATTGTGGAAAGTTGGCCGGTGTGCCGAGGAAGCTATGGGGGTGTGGAGCTAGGGGAGCGAACAAAGCAAAAGAGAAGAAGCCAGCAACCATCCAAACTACCGAGCGAGAGCGGGAAGCCTTCAGCCATGCACAGAGACCCCAAACACATGCACAGAACCCTGTGTGCATGGCCTCTGGCAATGTCCTGTAGACGCCTCCAAAAGGCCCACGGGGCCTACTGAGAAGTGTGTGGCGTTATGCCCACTGGACACTGTACTTCATATGTTTGTGGAAAACAATGGCTCTTTTCTTTATAACTGGTGTGCTTGGCGACACCTGTAGATGAACTTATATTTGTCTCAAAGGTTTTTGTCTGCCAATTTGTGCTGTTCATCTTTTATGCACACTCTTGTCGCGTCTCAAGTGAGTATGGCGGTGAAAAGCCAAAATCGCTCAAAAAATGAGATATAAACAAATACTTAAGGGCACTTTGTTGATTTATCATTAAAAAAAAACTTACCAACGAAACTTAACTTGGCACATGGTCTCCTCGAGTATTTGTTTATATCACTGTACTTCATAACCTGAATGAGACCCACAGTACCCGCTGTGCCCTGAGAACCGAAAAGGCACCTGAAGGCCCAGATGTAAAGTCAGTGCTGAATGCATGGGTTCGGATCTGCAAATCTCACACAAGGTCTGGGAAGCCGAGGTTGATCCCACACCGCTCATGCCTTTTCCTTTGGCTGACCCCCGTGCTCTAGTCAACATTTCTAACTCATCCCGTGCCCAATTGCACATCACCACTTGTGTATAATCCCAGTAACGTAAGTCTATTTTCTACCCTTATTTAGTATGCAGGGTGAGGTGACATCCGCACTCAGTCTATGGATCATATTACAAAAAACATTGTGTTTTTGCTTAAAAAGAGGCACAGTCTACTCCCGTAAAACACACACACACACACACACGTGTAGGCTGGACTATGTTCCAGTTGGCTTCTAATTGCCCAAATTCCAATGTTTTCCAGCATGGACTCCATGGACCGTCACATACAGTAGGCGGCCCAAGATGGTGGCAGACACAAATATCTTCAGTCCATCTCTAACCAATCAGAATTACACTCTTTCGTTAACCAATCAAATCTTATTTTAGTGACATCTGTCTGGCGAGAGCGGCATCATCCACCCAAAAATGTTGGCCCTGGAAGGCTTGGAGCAAACCTCTCAACTCACACGCTTTTGGCAGGTTTCACCCGCCAGGAAAAATGTCCACTCATCCAGCGCCCTTCAATGGACTCTCATCTGGCCCCAAAAAAATGTGCGTTTTTCACTAATCCCTTGGACTCAAAAGGTTGAGAGCTATAGCTTGCAGGAATCCAGGTTTTGCTCTGAGACCTAATGATGTCCACTCCAGTGTCAATATAAATGCCAAGTTTTTACAATTGCTTCCTATGAACTTTGATCTGTTCCTTAACGCTCCTGATTATGGTACACAACTGTAATGAGATAAAGTTGCTTGCCCAGTATATACATGGAGAGTAAGTCACTTGCCCAGAATAACACAAATTGGTCACTTAGTAGGGTGACCAGATTGCCAAAATAGAAAACCGGGACGGGTGATAGACATGGAAGTGGGACTACAGTTTTAGCTGACAAACACAAAAGATGGACTAAAACACAAATACGACTCCACAAAAACTGTAGGTCTATTGCTAGGCTAGTGGCCTGTTTGGACGCAAAGTATGGGGGTGTGTTGCAGGCACAGCACTTTCATTGGAGGAGAGAGGTCAGGGAGGAAGGGGGAGAAAATAGGGCATACAACTTAAGCAGACAGAGTGGCGCTGGGGCCGATGTCAGGATTTCTATATCAGTTCCCTGCAAAAATCAGAACGGTAGTCACTCATCCCTCCAATCCCGGGACAGAGTTTTAAAACTGGAAAAAACTCTCGGGATGCCAGGACCAGGGGGAAAATACAGGGACAGTCCTGGCAAAATGGGGACGTCCGGTCACCCCATCATTTAGGGAAACGGAATTAGATTGTGTGGATTAGAATATTAACCACTAGACCAGTTCGCCTTCCTGAAATGCTCCCTTCCTGGTGAAATTTGAGTGGACCAATTACAAAGGTTTCTACTGGTTTCAGTTCTGGTTTATGGGCTTTAGGGAAAATGTACCATATGGGGTCAGCAGCAAAAACCCTAGAGATAATCCAGCAGTTAGAAGAAAAAACCGGCAGAAACTTAAAGCTGCCCTTGAACATCACTGTCCGGCCGAGCACAGCTGAAATTCTCGTGATAGCACTTCAGACACATATGCCAGCAACTGGATCCACAGAAATAATTTGGACCTGGCGAGCGGGAGGGACGAAATCCTAATCTGCCCCCTCCCAATTTTTCCCATTCTATTTTTACAGCGACTTTAAAAAAATCAAATAAAAAAAAACGCTGTCAATTATGCACACGCCGTGCTCTTTTGGCCAGGTTTATGGGTCTGGCCTTGCGCAAGAGTTGGGAGCTGTAAACTGCAAATTCCTGGCCCTCCTTAAACGGCGAGGTTGCGAGGCCGCGGCTCTTAGCGCACCCGCAAAACACCGCCATGTTTTAAAGACCACAAGGGCGCAGCGGGGGTTCCTTATAATTGAGCCCCCCTGCGGCGGCTTGACTGGTTTTCTGTGAGAGGCTTTCGGTAAAGTGCGGGAACAGCACACCAGCCCCTCTTTTACAAGACACACCGACGTGCTAACAGGGCCGAGAAGCTACGCAGGGTCTTGAGAATGTCCGGGACATGACACAAAAGCCCCGTACAGTGACTGCGCGCAGAACAAGTGGCCCCGTCCACTGTAAAAAAAAAAAAAAAAAAAAAAAAAAAAAAAAAAAACACTAATTCATCACTTTACAAGCGGGACTTGAAAGAAAGTGGAGTGCTTGGGGGGCTCAGCATGCGGCCTACACAAGGCATGCGAAGGGGGGGTGCAGCCTTTTCAAAAACTCCCCTCCTCCGCAACAATGTCCCGGGTTAAACCCACCCTCCCCCACTTTTGCTCCCCCCTCCCCCCTCTTGCAGAGATTAACATGCAGTCCATGCTGGAGAGGAGTCACAGAAAGGTCCCTGGTGGAAATTCCAGTCGACCACTTGCAAATGATTTCTACTGCATGCAGTTGCCCACCTATTGAACTGTTAGTAGCTGCCAACTGGTCCCACACCAGGCACCATCAACCAGTCCTGCATTTATGCCAAGCACACTTCGCATTCTGGGAGTTGCCCATTCACTTTTCCCATTACAAATATGTACTTGGAAAACCCAGCACCCAGAGTGATATTTTTCACAAATAGCATTTATTTTTCCACTTGGCACGTACAGTAAATATAATACATATAAACTCAAATACTGCAATTAACTACAAAACATGTGTAATTGCTCTGCTGGAATTTCCACCAGGACTGGGTGCACGTGTGTCATACTGAATGCGCTCCCAAATGATGTTGTGGGTAACACGCCCAATGGCAGAAACCAAGCGCAGGGGGTTCAAAGACAATTGTAGCGATGAAACACACAAACCTGTTACACAAAACAGCTTTAAAGGTATGTTCATATAGTCTCTGGCTCTAGGCCGCAGTTTGGGATTTCTGAGTGTCTTTTATGGGCTAGATAATGCCTAATCGCCTCATCCCACTGCTGACACCACCTCCTCATCCCCTCAAACCGAAGCCAGGTTATAATTTGGTGGTTTATGCAAAATAAACAGCTTTTCCCAAACATTCCCCTGAAAGGGGGTCAGGGCTGGCAGGCCGCTGTGCATGCTCGCCTTTCACTTTGGGTTTTCACTCTTTTGTTTATGTCAGCATGACCAGTCCCTTTTTTGTGTTTCTTTTCTCTCTCGGAAAGGCCTCGGGGCTGTTTATTCCTCTCGAGAGAACACAGTTAACATATTCTCGCCGGGCAGAGCCGAGCACCATAGACTTGAAATGTGGTCTCCTTTCTATGGGGGAAGCCAGCCGTGAGAAATGCCCCCTTTTTACTGGCAAGAAAGGCAGCTTTTCTCGAATGGGCTTCTTTAGGAAGTCTTGCTGACGGCATGGTGATGAGGTCCGCCTTCTCCCCTCTCCGAGTTCAGGGAGCTTAAATAGAACCGTTCCCGCGCTTATTTGCAGACCCAGAGGGCCTTTTGAGGCCCCCAATAAGGGGTTGCACCCCAAATCGAAAAATCATGCAACAAGGCCTCTGGAAAGAGAAGGCCCTTGAAGAACAGGTGTTTAAAATAATAAAACTTCACCTGTGGAAACCGTAAGACTCTGTGCTAAACCCGTATTAAAGAAGTGTAAACGGCTAATGTGAGTGGAAAAAAAAAACCAAGAGAATTCGCCTCTTTGCAGTTTTGCTTACAGAACAGTTCTGTGCTCAAGGGGACACGGGACTGATGAAAGTTGCAAAGGTTTCTGAAAACTTATCTAAAGCAAAAAAAAAAGAATATTTCGATCAAATTCGTACCTTGCTGTGATTTTTAGATTAACACTTCTCTTTAGAAGAAGGGTACTCTTCTAAAACCAAAGTGACATCAAAGCACTTCCAGGTGAAGTAAGTATTTCCTTCCACGGGGAAGTATTAAACTGGGACAAATGTAAACCAAGATATATATTTGACGAGAATTGATTTGCAGCTTTGTGTGAAACTCTTATTTGTTTGATTTTGTTTTGTTGTGCCATGGTCTACACCTCACAACTTTTGGGGGAAAATAATTCCAAAAAAGCCTTTTTTACTGAGTCACTCCCCCCTACAAACAGTCTGTGTAACTTCCAGTTGAAAGGTTGGTCCAGGCATTTGCTAAGTGTCACTCTTGGACTTTTTTTTAAAGCATGTAGGTGCATTTTTATTTATTTTTTTTACTTTTTTTGTGCGTTGATCACATGCACGCACATTGCAGCTGTGGGGGAGACTGCCGCAAAAAAAGGCATTTATTTTGGCCAGCAATTCCAGTGCAGAAACAGCAGCCATGAATGTCCGGATGGAGCATGTCTAGCCTACATGTGCGCGAAGGCTTCCGCCACAAGAATCACTCCGCGAGAACTACTTGGCTATTAGAGCAACAGGGACAAGATTTTTAAAAGACCAGAAAGAAAACAAACACGTTATTGTTATTATGGCCCAGAAGCCATTGCTGCAGGTCTCTGGTAAAACAATAGGCTAGAAGCTCAAGTCTTACAGTCTGGGGGCGTTGCGGGTCTCAAGATAAGTTCAAGAAGCACAGACAGGTTTATGCCTGTTTGTTTTTATTGTAATTTGCTATTGTATAATTAAACCATATGCAAAAATATTAAATTATATCAACAAAAATAAAATACAAAATAAGTGTTAAGATCAAATATACTATCGAGTTATGGATGACTTCTCCTTTTCTTACCTTAAATACCGGGGAAACTGAAGTTCTTTTCTTCCCCGCTACTACTCTTCCTCCCCCTTCTCCGCCTTCATTTATTCTCTTTCCGCCCTCTACCCTATCGATCTCTTGGATAGCCGGTAATCTTGGTCTCTATCTCGACTCTAACCTTTCCATTAGTCATTGCATCTCACTTAATTCTCGTGCTTGTCATTATCACCTTTTCAATATTCGTAAAATGCGTCCCTTTCTCACGTTTCGTGCCACTAAGTTCTTGGTCTCTTCGCTGTTTTGCTCTCGACTTTTCTATTGCTCGGTTTACTCTTTGGCCTCCCTCGCTCTCGGCTAGCACCACTTTAAGCAATCTATCATTCCTCTATGCGCTCGCTTTGCTTACTATCCTATCGTGACTCTACCTCTTCTTCGCTTGACTCTCTTGGATGGCTTTCCTTTCACTCTCAGCTGAAATTCTATTTACTATTTAAATCTTTATAAGGTCTTGCTCCTGATTATCTGGCCTCTCTTCTTTCGTTTTAGTCCCCGTCTCGTCCTCTTCGTTCAGCTGGACTCTTTCTACTCACCGTGTCACGTCACGTACCCCCTGTGCACAATCCAGCTTCCGATCTTTTCAGTTGGAACCTTCTTCCATTATCCCTCATCTATCGCCTCTTACTCACCGTTTCGCTCTTCCCTAAAACCTTATCTACTACAGGCTCCTGCCCGACTCCTATTGGCTAATCGTCAACGCAATTGACTATTTTGATATTTATGTATTGCTGATGTTATTTTTGTGACGCGCTTTGGTTAAAGGCACTATATAAATATCAATAAAATACAAATACAAAAAAAATGAACATTAACCTTCTTCATCCGGTCATAGTTGTAATTTCCCAACATGTTGTAAATCCCTTTAATAAAAATAGTTCACATGCATATATGCCTGTTTGGGACACATCTGAACCGACAATCCATACTAATTGTTGCCTCTGTTCACTCTTGATACCCACCCCTGAAAATCTCAGAGTTGATCATTTTGACCCTTAAAAACGATGGCATGGCTTCCTGTGCGGCGCACGCCTTTATCACCTCCCTGCTACCCAACAAGTGGTCGAGATGACCGCACCCATTTTAGCGTGCGAGCTGCGCACTGTTCCATCCAATGGGTATGCGTTTCTGAGGTTGGAACATTCCCTTGCTTCCGGTGAAACAGGGTGGGGATTAGAATTTCAGGACTACGCGAGCTGCGCATCGTGCATCTAACGGGCAAGGGGTTCTGAGGTTGGAACCTCCCCTTGCTTCCAGTGAACCGCTGTGGGGATTAGATGTTCCAGCGAGCTGCACACCATGCAACCAATGGGCAAGGGGCTCTGAGGTTGGAACCTCCCCTTGCTTCCAGTGAACCGCTGTGGGGATTAGATGTTCCAGCGAGCTGCACACCATGCAACCAATGGGCAAGGGGTTCTAAGGTTGGAACCTCCCCTTGCTTCCAGTGAACCGCTGTGGGGATTAGATGTTCCAGCGAGCTGCACACCATGCAACCAATGGGCAAGGGGTTCTGAGGTGAGAACCTCCCCTTG
This sequence comes from Ambystoma mexicanum, assembly GCF_040938575.1. Classification (NCBI taxonomy): domain Eukaryota; kingdom Metazoa; phylum Chordata; class Amphibia; order Caudata; family Ambystomatidae; genus Ambystoma; species Ambystoma mexicanum. The sequence goes on from NC_090931.1 coordinate 1,330,261,096, forward strand.
CTTTTGGTAAATCGCTGTGGGGATTAGATTTTGAGTACTGCATGCCATAAGTACATGGATAAGGGGTTCTGAGCTTGGAAGCTCCCCTTGCTTCTGGTGAACAGGTGTGGGGATTAGATTTTCAGTACTATGTGAGCTGCGCACCATGCGTCCAATCGGTTGGGACCTCCCCTTGCTTCCGGTGAACTGCAGTGGGGATTAGATTTTCAGTACTGCGTGAGCTGCGCACCATGCGTCCAATCGGCAAGGGGTTCTGAGGTTGGAACCTCCCCTTGTTTCCGGTGAACTGTGGTGGGGATTACATTTTTATTACTGCGTGAGCTGCGCACCATGCGTCCAATCGGCAAGGCGTTCTGAGGTTGGAACCTCCCCTTGCTTCCGGTGAACTGCGGTGGGGATTAGATTTTCAGTACTGCGTGAGCTGCGCACCATGCGTACAATCGGCAAGGGGTTCTGAGGTTGGAACCTCCCCTTGCTTCCGGTGGACTGCGGTGGGGATTAGATTTTCAGTACTGCGTGAGCTGCGCACCATGCGTACAATCGGCAAGGGGTTCTGAGGTTGGAACCTCCCCTTGCTTCCGGTAAACTGCGGTGGGGATTAGATTTTCAGTACTGCGTGAGCTGCGCACCATGCGTACAATCGGCAAGGGGTTCTGAGGTTGGAACCTCCCCTTGCTTCCGGTGAACTGCGGTGGGGATTAGATTTTCAGTACTGTTCTTCAGGGATTGTGGCCGCTTCGATCAGAGGGGCAGTACGGTGGTGCACAAGTGGGTCTGGTACCCAGGCAGGAAAGTGGGGAGCACAGGCCCCTACACCATTAGGAGCAGAAAGACCCTGCATGGGAGCATGTAAGCAGTGGTCGAAATGGGCGGGAGCGGTTGGGAGCGGTGCTCCTCTACTTCTATTAATTACATTTTACTGTTCCTATACTTTTACTTTAAAAAGAAAGCGTTCCCGAACGGTTGCGTTTTAAAATAAAAATGTAGGAAGAAGTTGAAACTTGCACTTTCAGCGCACTGCACTGAGCGTTCCCCTAAACAGCAAGCGCATGTGTTTTGGGGTTTGTATTGCAAGTGGAAGGGGTCGTGGTGATGGGGTCTGTGGGGACTGGTGCAGGCCAGTAGGGAACATAATTCCACTACTTCTTTTCCTACACTTCGACCACTGGTTTCAAGGCTTTTTTGAGACATTGTGGCTGGTTTGGGCTGTACTGAAGCCTTCCAAGGATGAGGCAGCAGAGATAAGCCCGCCCTTTATCTGAAAAATAATGCAGGGGTGAGGCTGATGCTCTTCAACACTCCTCTGCAACATCCTCACAGGAAGTCCCGCCTTCAAACATGGCCGTTCCCAGACAGCACAACAAACAAGTTCGTGTTGCGTTATCTCAACCCCGTAAACGCCCGGAGGAAGCCTTGGGCCAGAGAGGGCTTCCAGCCTGCCCACGCTCACCTGCCAGTTGTTTTGGCTAGAGTTCCCCTGGAAGTAAATTAAGGAGAAGAAAGGTGTTTGAACTGGCCTCGTGTCATTAGCACACCCCGCCCCGCCCCGCATTTATCCACGCCTGGCTTTTTAGCCGTCAGTATCCTGCACGCTGGGACTTGTAGTTTTGATGTTCCCATTCTGAGTGAGAGTTGCAAGTCTGAGCCCGCGGAGCTGTTGACTACAGCGCCGGGACTGGATAAAGGTACTCTGCTCTCCGCCCGATTGGTCGCTGTGCATTGTATATCTGGGTAGAAGGCTTACTGTCCCTGTGGACATTGGGAAGACGTGCATTGCCTCCATAACAACAGAACCCACTGGATCAGAAGTAACCATCCAGGCTTGATGGGGCCGATGGCATTTGAATGCTAAAACAATATGAAGGATGATACCCAGCGCCCTGATGCCTAAGGGTTAGGCGCGCTTTACCAGTGCCAAGCAAATCAAATAAATAAACAAATAAACATGTCAGCTTCCATGAGAACAGAGGCACACAAAGGTCCAGGCATTTCTTCCAATCCGGGGAGATGGCGGCCAATCAGTAGCGGGGTGCAGAACAGTCTGGGCAAGAGACTGGACAATGAATTCAATTTAAGAGCAAAGACGGAGTTGGAGACACGGGAATGTACATGGTAGTGCACAGGGGAGCTGCTAGGTCTAGGGCTACGCTAATGCCGGGGCTGTCAGGACTTGGGGGCTAGCTTGCCTTTTGTTTGTAACCCCTTGGGGAGTATTTGCATATGGGGTCACTAGCTCTATTCATGTTCAAGACAATCTGCATGCAAGGACAATATCACGAGTTAACGCACATCAGAGGATTCCAATGATACATATTCAATCCATCAATCTCGGCCGGATGAAAGGCGGAGTCAGCCGTCCCGGATTTGGACAAGTGACTCCAGGTTGCTCAGAGTCACAGATCTGTGAGCCAGAGCCTCACGGACCTCGCTGGAATATCCCTCAGCCACTCAGTCCTAGGGGCACAATCAGTTCTGTCTGGGAATCTCCCGCTCCTGTCAATGAACGGATGGGGAGATTTGATAAAAACACTGAGGGGGCGGCGGCGGGGGGGGGGGGGGTTGGAGGGATCTAGCACAGCCTCCAGAACTCAGTACTTACTGTCCCACTTCAACGCGTGGGGCATTACCGACAGTGCTGGAAATTGACATTATTAACTGTGGGGCCCCACCGTTCGAGGGATAGTTAAGAAGGGGGGGGCAAGATATTTTACTCAGCCCCGCCTCCTCCATAAATAAGTAAACATTTCCAGTTCTGGAGATTAATACATAATTAACAACTGGAAAATAAACCAAGAACGTATGAGCGTATATTTGCTAGCAACGTATAAATAAAAGGTGCACACCCTTTAAACCTACAAAGTTGTACTTCGAAGTTTTCTGAGGAGCACAAGCCTAACAAGCATAACCTGTCGGGACGTTTCAGTGGACTAGTGTGGCAGTCGCTTGACTTCGGTCCTGACGACCCCGCTTTGGATTATGGGGGCAACAAAAGCAGATTGAAAACATTATTATTATTTTTTTTCACTTGAGTGGTGCCCGTGGATTTCCCGGATCTCGGATCCGTGGAGACGGCTGTTTGCTGGATCCCAGATCCGGGAAAATCCGGCCCAATGACCAGCGCCGATTACCGCCTAATGTACGCCTGAAGCGGCCTTACAGAATGCTGGCATCACGGCGAGCGCAGTCTCCCAGGGCGTCCCGACTATTCATACAAATTCCTCAATCCATAGTATACAGGATACCTGCACAATTCATTCCATATAAAATCATGCACACATAACATTGCATACGATTCAATTAAAATTAATAAATGCATGTTTGCTCCAGGGTAATTTTCCCTGGTAACAGTGATGGGGCATGATATTAGCACTAGGGAAATGAGGAGATCACAGAAACAACACTACTTTCACCCTGCAATATTAGCACTAGGGTAATGAGGAGATCACAGAAACAACACTACTTTCACCCTGCAATATTAGCACTAGGGTAATGAGGAGATCACAGAAACAACACTACTTTCACCCTGCAATATTAGCACTAGGGTAATGAGGAGATCACAGAAACAACACTACTTTCACCCTGCAATATTAGCACTAGGGTAATGAGGAGATCACAGAAACAACACTACTTTCACCCTGCAATATTAGCACTAGGGTAATGAGGAGATCACAGAAACAACACTACTTTCACCCTGCAATATTAGCACTAGGGTAATGAGGAGATCACAGAAACAACACTACTTTCACCCTGCAATATTAGCACTAGGGTAATGAGGAGATCACAGAAACAACACTACTTTCACCCTGCAAATTCGATGTTCAACAATGTAAAGTTTCTGTAAGGAGCTTCCACCCCCAATCACACCATACACTAGGGGCTCTGTTCACAAAATACATAGCGCCAAGAAGCGGACTGACTTTAGGCATGCACGGGCGCACACCATGCCAGCAAAGCAGATCACTCGGGAAGCAGGCCGGGCCCTGGCTTCCAATAAAACCCAGAATACCCGGTGCCCCGCGGAAGCGGGCATTACACACTGGGCAGTGAAAAGACAGTCAATCCAGAGACTTGGATTCCTGGTAATAATATGAATACTGTCATTATTGCTAACAAGGATCATAGTGTGTATATAGTGCTTCATAGCGGGCCCCTCCCGCGTCTAAGCGCAGCAAAATGAGCTGTTATTCTTAACCCAGTGGAGGGCGCTCACAAGTGTGAAGGGCTGAGTCGGGAGTGAAGCGCTTAAACCATGAGCTAACTGGGGGCCGTCTTCTTTCATAATGGTATTAAATAGTGCTCTCCAGTATATGCAGAGCTGGGTCAGAAGGCACGGGATGAAACACGCCTCGGGCGCGCGCCTGCCGCGCGCACACACCGCCGTTTGGTCGACTCGCGCCACAGGGGCAGTTCCCGGGGGCTCGAGATACCAGGACATTTTATTTGCGGCACAGGTGTGCGCCTGGGCTGCGGGCGGCCAGATGCCAGCTCCTGGGGGCACCGCATTGGCCGGTGACGATGGTGCCGCCTTGGGAAGTGGGTGGGGACGGTCCGCTGACGTCACGCTTCTTTGAAGGGCACCGGTAGTAGTATCATCCTGCAGGCGGCATGCACCCTCAGCCCCCGCGGGCAGCCTGTGCCAAGCACGCCAGCTGAGCGTGTAACAACACAAGCCCACAACACTAGAGAGGCGAGGCTACAGGAGATGACGCCGGCCCCCTCTGAAATGAAGACTACTTCTTACACACTCCTCTCTTCCAGGCCTCAGAAGCGGGGGACTGCCCAGGGGGGTGACATGCTCTACAGGTGTTCACTAGCTACTGACCTCTCCAACCGCACACCTAGAGCTCAATTCCATCTCCTCCAATGGACCACACCGTGTGCTCTTGGAACACCAACGTCCCGTTCTCTACTCCCCCCACCCACCCTCCACAGCTCCATCAAAGGCATAGTAGAACATCGGTAACTGTAACAGCGCCTTGATGCCCCCCCCGGGTTGTTTGTGCGCTTTATAGGTCAACTACGTACATAAATAAATAAATAAATAAATTAGAAAACAGCGTGATTCCAGCAACAACTACGCTTATAAATCACACCCTACAAATCAGAGCATGACCGTCAGTGTGTATCGTTGTTGCACTACGACGCACCTCCCTTTAACTCAATCAACACATGCTGAAGCAGCCCTATAGGGAAGACTGAAACTTACACAAAGTTGTTTCAGCAGCAGGAGTTCAACCCACTGAACTATCTTAGGCATAGGATAGCTAAACAGCGGCACCGGCCCATGCCGTAGACAGCGCGATAACAACTTATTTTTACACAGCAGTGCCACGCTGCTGCAAAGCACTGCTTTTACAGCACGTAAACCTGCACGGCTGCGCTGTCCCTGGCTGCCTGCAGGACGCGTGCAGATTGCTGCGTCGCAGTAAGCGCATTAAGCTGCCGGGCTACCCCATCGGCAAGCACCATAACACAAGGCTCCATATGCAGCTTACCTGGCACCCCTGGGATCTCCTGCACCCGAGCCTCAGGGGTTGGGGTCCGGGATTGGGGCCCGTCCTCGGGGGGCCAACATCGCCGTCTTGGCCTCCATCAGCCTCGGCGCCACCGTCCGGGGTCCCGGTGTGCAGCGGGGTCTGAGGAGCTGAAGGAGGTGCGGACCTGTGCCGTGGAGGAACTCCGGGAAAGTTCGGCAGCTGAGGGTCCCTCTCGCCGCCTCGCGCTCCGGGGAGGGGGCTGGTCGGATCCCGGGTGGCGGGGGCGGTAGGTCGGAGGGGAAGCCCCGGCTACGGCGCCTCGGCACCAGGAGGGCAGTGTGGCTGCGGAGGGCTTGTCGGAGGCCGGCTCACAAAGTTCCCCTCCGATTACCGCTTGGCCGAGGGCTGGGGGATGGGCGGCCGCTGCATCTGTTGCTCCCCCTCCTCCCCCCTGGAATTTGCATGCAATTTTCCTGCTTCACTTGCTGCCGCCTCCGCCCCTCCTAATTCCGAGGGATGAGGGAAGGGGCGTTGGTGGTGGAGGCTCAAAGTTTGTCTTCGACTCCTAGTAGCAAGGGGAGAGGGGCGAGCTGTCTCAGCGGTCGCCTTTGCCACTCAGAAGTTCCATGTGTCCCTTTACCGCCCTCCTCCCCCCAAAGAGGGGGGGCTGGGAACCCACCAGGGCACTTTCTTTCAGTAGGAGTCTATACTCGCCTGCACAAACCATTACACATCAAGGGGTGTTTGTTAATGACCCTCCTCCCCCGCGCCGCCACCCTCTTCTCGCCTAAGAATGGAGGGGGTGGGGGGCGGCTCCGTTTGTAGTAAGGGAATGTGAGGGTCGGGTTGAGGGTTCACGAGCCCCAGCCAAAAAGCGCCCAGGAGATGTGCTCTGCAGTGCCCCTTGCACGTATTCAACCAGCTGACCCCCACCTTGGCCGTTCAGACCCCACGCCTCTATACCATACCCCCTGCTTTCCAAACACTAGATGAAACCAGCACCCACCCTTGCAGGCACGAAGGACACCAGGAACCCCCCATGTGCGGCTGCTCTCAGACGAAAAGGACCATTCACAGCGCCGGGGCAAAGACTGCGCGGAATCCACGCTGCTGCTGTAGCAGCCGGGCGCAAAGAGCACTGTCTGCCACCCCCACCCCCCCGGCCCATGACTCTGCTTCAACTCTCCACGTAAGCACGGATTCCATAGGCGTAAGGACCGGGCCGGTCGGCCGTCTGCCCGTAAATGTCTCACGCTGCAACACGCCTCTTATATACGCCTCAGTACTCTATTGCAATAACGACCGTAGAACTTTCACCCCGGACTGTCACCTTCCATCGCTTCATTATCATCGCTTTGATGAACAACACTAGTACCATTGGAATCAGTAGTCATAGCAGCTACTGTGCCAGCGCTTAGAAGCGTGGAGGAATCCGCCATTGGGCGCTATACAAAACCAGATATATTATTGCCACATTGTCACTAGGTCCTATCTGACCTGAGTCTGGAGGGGGCTGCGACTCCCCCTCGGAAGCAGTCCTCGTTAGCTCACGGTGTGCGCCCCGTTCACCCCCTGCGCTGTGCACTAAACAGGATACTAGGCAGCCCCTCAAAAGAACCCCCGCCCACCCTTGAACCTGCGGCCCAATGCCAAGGAGGCTATTTACAACCTGGACGAAATTGTCCCCGGCGGGGACATCACTGGGATTTCCCGTGACCAGAGAGCACGATGGCGTTGCGCTAGTTTGCCAAGAACGATGTGTTTTAATGTATTCAGCCCTGAAACAGTTTGCGGAACGCATGCCCTCTACGTGGAGGGGCCCCGCCGGCAAGTTTTGGAAGAGCTGGTTCTCTTTGGAGACTGGTTATGAAGACCCTGTGCGTGCAAACACCAACGCGTATGTTATTGCCCCCCCCCCACTCCCCGCCCCATCTGCCTGTCATGCGTTCTCCAAATTGCCACTCAGTTCTGTGTCGTGGCGCAGAGAGTTCAACCAGCGCAGCGCAGCGAGCTGCCAGTGCCAAGCATTGTGTATAGTTGCCCTGAGGCCCAATGCGCCGCTGGCCAGCCAGCCATGTGCCACCATCGCCACCGTGCTGGCCACGCGACGCAGACACTAATCGTGCCCTTCGTTTGGTTGTGCTTAATCATTGAAAACACGACTACCCGGATTTTATCGCGAGGCTTTCAAGGTAGATGTAATATTACCAAACTCCCGGGCACCCTTTTCTCTATAACTCCGGAGAAAGAAAGTCAGAGTCTGGCCTGGACACAAGATGTTACCCACCACAGCGTTGTTTAGTAGACAGGGGTTTGCAACCTGTTATTCTTCAGATGTTTTGGACTGTGAACCCCTTCACCCCCAACCATTGACTCTGCTGTGTAGAACTGATGGGAGTTGTAGTCCCACGCATGTGGAGAGACAAAGGTTGCAAACCCCTGGTCTTGGGACCCACTCCTTTCTATGAGGCCTGCTAGCCTGTCCCTGCAAAGCACGTCACGTGTATAGACCCGATGGCATCTTCGGAAAAGTCAGCCAGCCATTACACTAAGCTATGGATGCTTCCGTGTCAAACGAGGCTCACCTGCCCCTTGTTCGCTTTGTGCTTAACCGGCTATTGTAACCACACGCTAACTGCAGCTTCGTCTCTGTGGTGTAATCAGTCCTTAATTTACAAGAAAATAAGTGCCAGGGCTCAAATATTTTCTTGCATGGTGCCACCACCCACTGTTGTTCCATTTTAGTGTCACATGGCTGCCCCATACAGTGCCAACATATTTGGGGGAAAGCTCCACCTGGGGAGGAAGGATGGCTCAGGGGCAACACGTTTGTGTTGGAAGCAAGACAATGCAATGCAACACAGGTTCGAATCTCGATCCAACTTAGAAACCACCCGCTGGGATTAAGAGCACCATACATTAACAATAAAATAAAACTCCCAATGGTTCATTGAGGGTGAAATCAACATGACATATTAGTTATGTCTTGCATCAAATACATGTTTAAGGTTTTCTTTAAACACATATGCCTATGGGTGTCAAGTGGAGCATGTAAACCACCTAAGCACAGGAAACCCGAGAACACATGCTTTCTTCTGATGGTAAATTGATAGACAAATGTAGGGAAAATCATGACTCAACTGATGTAAAACACTGCAGCAAGACCGCCTTTCATAGGATGGCAGTCATGACTGGTTGCGGCTGCTGGCTGCTGATTGCAATGGTGTTGTCAACCCCCCCTGAAGGTTATTGCAGTAGAGCATTTGCAGCAATGTCGTGCAGGCTGAGTGGCGCAGTCTGCGGACATTGCCAGCACCAGTGCCCAGGATTGTCATCTTACATCTCATTGTTTTTCATGACAATGGATAAATAGTCCTGCCCTGTCAACCTGGCCCATCAGGTTTGTGAATAACAATACAATGAGCCAGCCCAGGATGTAGAGACCCTGGCCACCCGCCCCCCACAAATTAAGCACTGGGTGTAATCAGGTGCAGCTTAAAAAGGCAGACTTGTGTAAAAATGGGGCCAGGATGTTGCACAGAGCAAGCCCCTCATCTTCCCCATGGTCTGACCTTCTTCTCCAGTTCCCACCTATCCGGTAGCATTATGGAAGAGACCACTTTTAAACATTGTCTCCTCTCTGTATTGGATACCCTCCGCTCTGGGCATTATTCAGCCGGGTACAATCTCAATCCTTCTTTTGATGTCTGTTTTATGAGCTCTGTATTGTTGGAAGGTGTGATCTCAGGAGGTCTTCCTGCCCACCTGCTCCAAGTACATTTAGTCCATGTAATCTGCTCTTGTAAACCTGCCGCCTGCAGTACCTATGTCAATGTAGCACTCTCTAGTGAGCACTCGTTGTGAGTCCATGTACAGGGGGCCCGCTCCCATTCAGTTGATCCCCAAACTCTTTGCTTTTCAGACCCCCCACAGGTGGATCTGGCATGTGCGTTTCATCCAAGATGCTAACATGCTCAGTAAGTAACGACAATCCCTCCATTTGTGCCCCTGCATTTAGAACATGGGGTACAGCCTGTGTGGGAAAATACTTATTTGTATTCCCGCCTGTTTTAAAAAAATAACTTTAGGGCAAATGAAAGACCGGAAGAGAATTGTGTCTTATTCTCAGAGACACAGGTTTTTATTCTAGCTGCAGCTAACTCACATGGCCGTACAATCTTCCATGTGAACCACCTGCCCTCTCATTATCTGCCTGTGTCTGCTCTCCCCCATTCACAAGGAGAGCATTTATACATTTTACAATTAGTGAAGTCTTACAACGGTCTTTGAGCCTGGCTAAATCTGCCATCCGGCCAGGGTGTCAACTTACTCTCTGGCAGCTGTTCCTTGGCTATATAACATGCTAAACTTGTTCTGTAAGTACAAGTGAGCAGCTGAATCCATACATAGGTATTCCATGTTGCTGCAAGCTCAGGAATCTAAATCAAGACATTTTTGCAGTTTTCTGTTTTAGAGAATCTATGTCAAAACCAGCTTCCAAAGACTACAATATTTAATAAACAGCTCACAGTTGATCTTTTCTTCACATGGTTCTCTAAAACAGAGATTTGATTGGCCATGTCTATATCTACCATTTCTCTAATCATGTTTTCTTGCATAATAAAAGCATTTGAGGTGGATTTTGGAGTTACTTGTGGTCTGAGATATGAAGGCATTGGAGTCATAACTTATTATACTAAACAAGGATTGTGCTACATATATTTCCAGTAATAACCTACACACCTAATCTAAAAACATTAAGGGGCTGATTCATGGAATTATGTGTGCCGAAAAACGGGCTTTGTGCGCCATTCTGCTCGCAAATCCCCATTTGTGAAACAGGGATTTGCGGGCAGAATGGCGCACAAAGCCCGTTTTTCGGCGCACATAATTCGATGAATCAGCCCCTTAGTTTCACAATACTGCAGGCACAACCCATTGGCACGCTTTTAAAAAATATTTCTTCTCTGCACAAATACTGTCTGGGATGAAATAGCTATACATGTGGTTTTGGCATGGCTTATAATGGAGCAAAGTGAAACAGCAAAGCTAAATTCCATCAAGACAGTTTTTATGGAGCCAAATTGCCCATTGGAGTGTCTCTTTTCACCCCTAGTTAGTCTTCAACGGTGGCCTTGCCCATTCGGTAGTTCTTCCTTACAGGAAGGTAATTCTTTTTCTCCATTTGCAGATCTGCTTCCAGCATCCTGGATATTGTGATTCCTCTGTTGATTCAAAATTGTCTTTTGAAGAACAGCAACAATGCAAATGGAAGGGGTACATTTTTAGTACCCGACAGATCAGATAATGGTGTGGTTAGAAGAAGCATAAAGCTTGCATTTATGCATACAAACATGGATCTAAAACTAGCAGTCACAATATGTTCGCTGCCATTTGAGTGGTGAGCAGTGCCTGCAATGCCCTTTTTAAAACGGGCTGCAGTTCTGGCGCTGACAAATAACTATACACCAGCCTTGATTCCGTGTCCTGTCCCCTGCCAATGGTATTTTAGAACCTGTTGGCAGAGAATAGACAAGTGCTTAGGTAACTCTTACAGTAGTTGATTAACAGCGGGTAAAACACATGTTTTGGTAGCTGGGCGCCCCACGATTACCTCAGGAGAGAACATCCAAAACCTGAATGCCAGCATTTGACATTTTATACATTGCTGTTGCTCCATACAGTATAAGGTAGGCCAAATCGGGGTAAATAGTCCTCTATGTATTTTTAACAATGTTCGCTGCAGTACTGTTCTATCTCGCAAATGCTTCTGGTTATTTGCTAAACATACATACCATCACTAACATACTATTACTAACATATTTCTAATTGAAAGGGAGGAAACTTTAATAAACTCTGGCTGCAATGCTTCAAAAGAAATTCAGGTAGCTAAATCATGCTTTTTTTTCTTCTTTTGGTCTTCCTCACAATCACCAATGTTACAGGACACACATACTAAACTACACAACCATGGCTGATCTTAAGTTTTAGTGTTACTCCCCACTTGTAGTGAGCAACCCTACACATTCCTACTGCACCTACATAAGATGGGCCGTGAGCATAGAACAGCTTTAAAGGTAAGTACATATGTGAAGATATCCATTTTTTCTCATCTTACATTTCTTAGCCAATAACCATCTACATATTTATTAGAGAGAAGGGGGGTTAACCTGGATACCTTGCATCTGTTAGTTTCAAGAAATAGATTTTCCACACAGTTATTTCTCGTTTTGGGCTCAGTTGCAAGAGAGTTTTTTTTTTTTGGTCTTGTTAGATTCAAAACACCTTTAATAGGTACAGTCAGGGCTCTTATGTCCCCATGTGGTCAGCCGACACGTGTTTCGACCCGTAGGTCCTTTTTCAAGGCTATGTAGTGTGGTTTGGTGCCCCCTATGGAGTCCTGGTTAGGTATATTGCATGTGTTCCTGTGTTTACAGTTGGCTCCTGTTGGGCCCCTGGAGTCTCTGATTCTCCGTGAAATGGTGTCCTGCTATTTCATTCAATAAAATATCTATTGCATGTGACACAAACAATGTAACTTGGTGTCTTAATATTATGGCATCGGCTTGTTTCGTAGAAAGGGCTGATGCTGCTACACCCCGTAAACAGTTCGGAAGTGCGTTTTGCCAATGTGTCCAATGCAGAAGAAACATATGAACACAGTCTGTTTCCCCACCCCTTGCTGTTGAGTTAGTACAGATAATGCACAGCTTTGCTTTTCAAGCAAAAACATCATAAATCAGGCGTGCCTAAAAACAGGTTAATTACATAAAACAGATATTAAAACATTTGCTTGCAGGGAACCCCTTGCTGGATATGTGTTATTAGCAGAGCTGGAAGAGCTATTATTTCTTCTTACAATTCCCCAGCCTTCCCACTTTCATTCGCTGCCTCTGTCAGCTCCTCCCACTTTATGACATATCTAAACTGTCCTGTATTCTGCATTGGTGCCATATATCTGCTGGCAGAATACATGAAAACAACAGATCTGTATCTCCCAATGTGAGTGGACCTGTTTTAAATACCTGGTCTGACTGGGTGTACCACTGTTCTGGATTTTGACTTATATTTGGATAATCTTTGGTAAAATACAGTAATTCCACCCGGTTCCAAGGGACATGAATCTGGTGAGTCGGGTTCTCAGCCTGGCTATATCTGCACTCCGGCCAGGGCGTCGACTTACTTCCTCGCAGCTGTTCCTCGGCTATATAACATACTAAACTTGTTCTGTAAGTACACGTGGGCAGCTGAATACATGCATAGGTATTCCATGTTGCTGCAAGCTCAGGATTTCTAAAGGAAGAGGCTGTTACAGTAATCCAGTCTGGAAAGAATCAGAGCTTGGGAGACAGTGAGTTTTTGAGGGAAGGAGAGGAAAGGTAGAGTACCTCTAAGGAGGTGAAGTAAAAAGTTAGATTTTTTGGAGACATCAGAGATGTGTGCGGAGAAGGAAAGTGTAGAGTCAAAGATAACCCCAAGGTTCTTAGCCACGCAAGAGGGGGTGGGAGGAGTGCCAAGGGAGGCCGGCCAGAGAGTGATAGGAAAGGATGCAGATGATGTACCAATAAGGAGGATCTCAATCTTGTTGGCATTTAGACATAGATCATTGGCGGCACACCAATTTTGAATGGCGATTAGACAATCAGAGATGAGGGAAGGAGAGGAGGAGGCTGAAGCAAGCCTGAAAGTTAGTTGAGTGTCATCAGCATAGCACTGGAAAGTTGAGCAGAACATTGAGATGCAGTAAGCGAGAGTTGCCAGGTATTGGTTGAAAAGCCAGGGCGAGAGGATAGACGATAATCCTTGAAGATTTGTTCATGCAATAGCCACTCAGAAAAGACAATGATAACAAGAATTAAGAAATGTTCGTACTCGGGTAGATTGTTCTATTTATAATTTAAACAAGCATAAGGGTCAATAGAGTTATAAAAACAAGTTAATTGCACATAAGACATATCTACCCAAGACAAAAGAGGTTTTTGTAATCTTTTAGCACACTGCACATTTATACCACCGAAGGTACAAACAAATTCGATATCAGCGAGAACTTCAATACATACATTTGGAAAATTATATATTAGCATTTATGAGTTTTATACTCAGGCTACAAATCTATACCACCGAATGTATAGATATTGGAGAAAACTTGGATACATTGGACAATTATGTAATGATACTAGCATTAATGACTTTAATACTCAAACTACACATCTATACCACCAAAGCCACAAACAAACTGAATGTCGGCGAAAACTTGAATACATCACTTTGGACAATTATATTATGATACTAGCATTAATGTGTTTAATACTTGTGATTTTTTGGTAAATGTTTACTATGTCCCTGAAAAGATGTACTCTGATAGTTTCGACAGTTGTCTGTTTTTTATGGATTTACAGGGTGATCTTGTGATTCATTTTCACAGATTGTTTTCCCAGGTTGCTATTTCTCATGTGATCAAAAAACTGAAACCATCTAGAGCACCTCGCCCAGGTGGGCCATGTAACAAAGTTTTTAACTCTTGTATGTTATAGTTCTTGATATCTTTAAGCAGTGGTCTTCTAACATTTTTGGCTTTGGCCCCCTCGTGGGAATATTTGGGCAGGCCAGGCCCCCCAAAAATGCCAAATGAACAGTATGTACAAATGGCTATGAACTATTGCGCCCATCGCTGCATCCTACTCCCAGTATAGTCCCTGGGCTCCCCCACCTGCTCCCATCACAGTTGTTGGGTACCCTCATCCCACTCCTACCCAGTCCCTGGGCTCCCGCCACCCCATTGCAGACCCTGGGATCTCCCAGTGCTCCCGCCCATCTTGCACCCACCACAGTCCCTGGGATCCCCTCACCCTGTTCCCAAAACAGTCCGAGGGCCAGTGGGAGCTGGTGAATTTTTTAAGTGGAGGGGCATAAATATTTCCCATAAAAATGCCATTGCGACCGAGCGCAGTGAGGGAGCGCTAACCAATCAAGGGAGGCTCGGGGGATTTTCCCCCTGTGAATTTCTTTTAAATAATGGGTTAAAATGTTGCACTTTAGAGCATACTTTAACATAAAACGGGTAAAAAGCCAAACAGTTTGCAATTGGCACTGAGGGGCCAAGGGGGAAAGCATGATATTTTTGACTGGACATCTATGATAGATATCCAGTAAAAAAAAAAAATACCATCCCTGTCCACTGGGCTCCACAGCGCCTCAGAAGGAGAGCTGATTTTGAGTAGGGGTATTGTGCAACAAAGGCATTTTAAAATGCCTTTGTTGTACAACCTTTTTTGCCCCCTCTTCCCTGCACTTGCCAAAATAAGCTCAACGGACCAAAAAAACACACACACACATCCACACAACATTCTGTCATTCTTACAAGCACCCATCACCATACACTCACTCATAACACAAGCAAAGACACATCCATGCACATATTTAAATAAAAAATAAAGGAACATAAACATACCTTCTGCAGGGGCCTGCACGTGGGTGCTGAAATGCTCCAGGTTGCTCTCTCACATACAGACATGCAGTGCCCCAGCCAGCATTTCCAATGAACCATGCAAGGCTGGCAAAGCAAAACACCCCCAGCCTTGCATGGCTCACTGAGCATGTGTGGCTGGGGAACTGAACTGTCAAAGGGAAACAGTGTTTCCCTTTGACAGTTCAGCCAGCCCAGGACCACTCCCTCAGCTGGAAAAAGCAGCTGAGGGAGTGCTCAGTGTTTTACTGGGCTGGCTCCTCTCCTCCTCCGTAATGGATGACGGGGCCACTGGGTAGATGCCCCATCGCCCATTATGGATGAACCGCCAGGCTCGGTCTGGCCTATGGGGCAATAGGGCAATGGCGTACCAAAAATACAAAATGCTAGTTGTGGACCAGTCAAAATGGTCCACCTTTTTGGCCAATGTGGAATGAGTTACTTCACTATGCAGCTAGTAGTTTTGACCATTGTTGCTAAATAAATATTCTTTAAATATCACAATTTGCTTACATTTTAACAAAAAACACCCCAGTGGATACTATTCAAACAGTCTGTGACTAAAGGAATGAATATCCATTTGCAACTGCGCGACGCTTTTTCATTGTGCCTGAGACAGTTTTATGGTCCAGTCTGACAATGCGGGCCACCCCTGCCCATTTCCTCTAATCTAAAAAACCTTATTTATTTTTTTTTTTTTTACAATTCATGCTGGGCTCTCCCGACCCCCCTGGGATGTGGCCACACCCCCTGGGGCGATGCACCCCACAGTTTGAAGACCTCTGTCTTAAGGTGCGCCAACTGAGGTCAACTTGGACTGTGTTTTATATGAATATCCAAAATTGATCTAGAGATTCCCGTGTGAGTTACCAACCCACTGCCCTCTGTGATGCCACTGGCAAGGTTCTTTGCTCTTCTCTTTGCAAATGAGTTGCAAAATTGGTCACAAAGTAGAAGTATTATTCTAATTTATCATACAGATTCTTAGAACGTGTTGTAGTACCCTGGCCAATATGTTAAAGTATCCAGCTGGCCCTGCCAGTAAGTAATCATTATATGCATAGGTACCTTATTTCTAGGCTGCATTTGACAAGGTCAGTGGAGCCACACACTGTGCTAAATATTCTGACTGCGGTACACCACCAGGCCGTTTGAAACTTTTCATAATGTTGCAGTCTAATAGATGCCAGAGAATCACTATCCTTTCCTATCTCAACCACTACTGAATTGAAACAGGGATATGTTTTGTTCTCAGTCTTAATTAATTTCTATTTAGCAGATTTTGGTTCTCATCTCCACAAGGTATGGAACATTCCTCCCAAATTGGGTGTTTATGAGTATTTGTGGATAGCATATGCAGATGACTTGATCATGATGGATCAGACCAGAATTGGCCTTTAACGTAGTCTTGAGGTCACTTGCCATTATGCATTGCAAATTAATAGGACAAAGTCATATGTCATTCCATTTCCAAGGACGCTGTCTTGGGAGATACATTTTGGTTAATGTATGGCATCTTCACTAAGTGGTCAATCCTGATCTAATACACGCCACTATACAATCACACCACACAAATCTGAGAAAGAAACACTTGGCTTGATAAAAACTCAAATTTATTTACATTAATTAAAGATGGACCCCAAGATGTAAGTAGGAGAAGTCACCACAACACTACACAATCACAAAAAGCTTGTCCACAAAAATGAAATAACCAGCAAGCTTGAATCACTCTATTTCTCACACACAAACATCCATCTGCATAATCAAATCTCTATATGTTTAATTCTGAGTAGCAATTGGCATTCTAGACGTAATGTTCCATTTTATCACCCACTGTGTTCACATTCATTACATCCAAAACATTTCCAAATGACACATAAAGTACAATTACAAATGATACAGAGAACCTGGCATTCCCATTAATACCAGCAAGTTATAGAATTAGAGAACTGTTTAATGTCTCACATTTCCCAGGTAAATATGATGTTGTGTGTTATTATTATATATGTGTAGCCTAACGTAAGGTTTTAATGAATTGCATCACAATTGTGCAAGGATTTGACCAGGGAAGCAATGCAATTAGTTCAGAATGCACAGAGATTTTGTTAAATGACACACATGTCTCTCCCATCTCACATTACTAATAGAGTGCCGCTGTGCAGGTAACAAAATGTGGGGTATGTGAGATTTATATTTGCATAATTTGTATGGGATTAGAAATTACATAATGAAACTTGCTCCCACTTCTCACTCCTCATTAAATAGCTATGGCCTTCCTAGAACACACATTATCAAGCAGATCTTCATTAAAATATGGTACCGACATTTTCATATCAAAGCTTAATGTTAACTATTCCTGTGAAAACCCTTTGGCTACAATGTAATGAGATCATGGGGTTATAATTTACAAAGACTTGTGCACAGACTGCATTAAATGCTATCTGTAGCACTATGCACACAGCTCAAAAAAGGTATTCTGGGTTGTATTGAAATTAGATCTCAATTGATTTTAAATGAAGTGAAAATGCACTGTACATTTCTACATTTAGTCAATGTGTTTTGATATCATCTTCCTAAACCACCCATTTCTGGGATTCAACAGAACAAAAAAAATTGTTGGCTAAAGAGCAGATATAATTTAATTTGGGAAATTCTTATAATAACTTTGGATTCGTCTTCAGAGGCACGTGAGCCATCAGAGACCCTATCAGATTGAACCACTCTATGACAGCAATGCCTCTCCTGATCTGCTTTGATGAAGTTTAGACTGCCTCTGACACCTTCTCTACAGGTCCCCCTGTGGACAAGACTCATCTCTTAGAACATGAATGTCCCCACCTGCAGCCCTTAACTTGGCATCTGTCATTAATCCACCCATGCAATAGGAACAGGTGATGTTTCTTCCTTCAGCATTTTCCAGAGTCATAATCTTATCTCCTCTGTGATCCCACTAAACAAAGTGTTACATATTCCCATGCTTATGTCACTTTTCAGTTGACTTGATATCTCTATTGGCCTGCCTCGTAGTCAGACATTCCTATTGAGAATATCCCCCAATCTTCATTGGAGTATTATCATGCCTGTATTTGCGACTAGGTGCAGCCACAATCTGCTCTTAATACTTTAAAAGCATATTTGTTTTTATTCCATAATTCACAGTAGTAACCTGCTAAATTAATGATATATGGATTGCTGTACTCTGTCATCAGAGATACACACCTGGGTAGGCAAAATACATGTACTTCATGTTTATTCCCAATTTTTTTAACCTTAATTATTTTAATAATTGTTACTAATCATAGAAATTTGGCATCACGTTACGGAAGGCAGTATCATTTTCGATAATCACCGGGTCCCATGCATGTAACGTGTATGGTTTCAATGTTATGAGCCAAAATGTAAAATGTAATATTTGAATCATGTCCTGTATTTTCCCTATGAACAACATCTTGCACTTCAGCACAACTCATGTGAACAAATCTATATAATGAGGTCAGTGAAAGATTGATTCGAAAAAATTAGATAACAGGCCTGCTTTGTTCTCCTGCATTAGCTTAAGAGATGGTGTTCTTTATTGACAGGCAGGGTTCAAAGGAGCCACTTGTAATGGGAAAAGTTCCTTGTGAAGCCTGAACAATAAAACAACCAGGTTCAGACCAGCAGATGCCAATCTCCAGCGACACTGCAAACATCAAGATATTGGAATTTTAAGTTATTTTTTCTAAGAGTCCCCTGGAAAATACTCTCAAGGATAGGGGCTGGTTGGCTCCTATGTGAAATTCATGAACTTGAAGTCAGCACAATATCAGGCTGGAAAGAACACAATAGTAATTCACGCTAATACAAGAGAAGCACTTTTAAAAAAACATATTTTCGCTATAGGACATGTATAATCCATCGTGTTTTTATACATTTTTTGATCAATAATCTGACAGTTGTTGGGAGAAGAAATAAAACATTACAGTAAAAGGACTGTGAATGAAACAATTATTAATTTTCTTCACTTGATATACAGTAGGGCAACTGCATATGTGCTTGTTTACTAGCATTTCACAATATCCTACCACTTGACTTTTGTCATTCAAAAAAGCATTTTTGTAACACAGGCCATATTCTCTGGTTAGCAGAAGTGTGGTTTTGGCACATTTGGAACCTTGGTCCTTTTGAATGTACAATTGCAGTGCGGCAGGCACAGTTACCCATGATTACAGCGATTGTTTTTTACCTTGGCACGTTTCAGCATTTCCTGCTGTCAATTGAAAGTTATTCAAAGTCAGTCTTTCGTGCAAAATGTACTCAAGTCCCAATTTTGTTCTTGAGATGGTTTAGTTTGCGGTACTATCCATACCATGTGTTGAGTGCTGTCTCTAATGTGTGCACAAGACTACCTGTGTCCCAGAAGTGTACCCTATTCTTAACAATGGAAGAAATAAAAGTGAAACAGGAAAAGGCACCATTCTGGCAGCTCTCACTTTGAATTCACACAGTCTTCATTTTCCTTTGATTATCCCCACAGTCTCTTGACAAGTCCTGCTTTTGGTGTTTGGACGGCCAATGACTCTGCGAAGTTAACAGAATGAAATATCTTGGGTTTAAGATAAATAATGTGTATTTAAGGATCAGGTTTGATGATGTTTAAACAGAGTTTGCTTATGCTAACTTTCATTAGGAAATGTTAATGTCAATACAGTGGCTTTTTAAATCTGCATTTAATCAAGTTATATATGCAGACGATTTGACCCACTTTGTTATATGGCTCAAACTTGGCTGTTTATATTTCTGAGTGATCACTGAATTTTATTGAAGGTAAAATCTGGAAGACTATTCTAGGATTACCAATGTCAGTGCATGTCCAGGCTATAAGAACCACATTAGGCTTGGCATAGATGCATGCAAGATTCGTGTTAAGATGATTACATTTGTTAGCCAAGATACGACCAGTGGAACCCAATAGCCCAGGTTAATACTGTCATAGTTAGCATCCACAATCTTTACATTTTGGAATTCTGTAGAGGTTGAGAAGATCTTATGAGTAGTGTACATTATTGCCTCATGATGATCATAGTTAAACTCTTTACGATCTCAAGAAAAAGATTTGATGTCAGGTTTGAAACCTAAATTATTCTTATCGTAAAACTAAACATCTATAAAATGAAAATACTAAACATTTTCTTGAGTGATATGTTATACAGCCCCACATAAAGACATTTCAGAATCAGGCGTACACAAGATTATTTATGTATGTTTGTTTAAACTTATTTTAAACAAATCAGATACTAGCATTATGTCTATAATTGCATGAGAAGAGATGGGGCCTCATTACGACCCTTGCGGAAATGGAAAAATGATGGCGGAAATGCAATACCGCCATCGAACACCGCTCGTTGCGATCATGACCCGTCACCGTAAAGTACGATGCCATTAGCGACACCGCAGTGAACGGCAACGCTAACTGCACCAAGTACGCGCACGCGCGCCTTGCAAAACCGGAATCACCGCCATGGCGCAACGGTACGCGAATTCTGACCCTAGCGGACATGTACTGAACGCCATCAAGCACGTCGTAAAGTACCATTCCGCCATGGCGAGAAATACGGCAACGCGAACCAACCGTAAATGGCCCACTGAGTGCCTGTACTCCACTCCCTGGCCTCATTGCACAACTCCTGGCAGGCGCAATGTACTCACACTATGCAACCAGTGAAATCCACAATTCACCCATGCATGCCAACGTAGAAAAGCATGCAGGGGCTCAAAGCGCCCCGTGAGTGGGCATCCATGTACGGCATGTCACCATAGCCGTACTGACGCAGCACAGGCATGTGAAGGTACAACACATCAAAATGAAAATCAAGAACACATGACACAAAACAACAGTAGTCCCCCATCGCTTGCCACCAGCGCAAGGCAACATCCAAAACAGCATCCTGAGGGGGATTGCACCAGCCCTGTACTCATGCCAGTAAACAAACCAACCATCAGCAGAAGCATGTACCACACAAGTCGGCAGAGTGACTGAGCAGCCAGGCTCATCCCAAGAGGGGCCGATGGGAGCTGCAGGGCACAGATGGCATCAATACAGAAGCTATTCCAATGGACATGACCCCAGTCCCCCTCCAACAAACGCACGCAAACACAGTCACCTGTGACCAGCCACATTCTGAACAACCCATCATTCCACCAATCGACCTGGCTGACAGGCACCAGTCGGCCAAAAGCCAATCCCCCGCCCCTGAACAGCACATCATGTAAACAGTCACAATGGCAGCCTCTATCCGTGACCATACTGTGCTACGTAGGCAAACGCGGCCAGTACTGTACCACACAACTCAACTCAGAAGGCGGAACACAATGCAGATCATCACGCAATACATACCGCCACAAAGCGAAAATCGCCACATCACCTGCAAAGAACAACGCAACACGACAAATATCGGAATACAATTTAAATGCACATCCAAATGACAAAGGCCCCACAGCAATTTGCAAAATACCACCAAAACAACCATCATCACCGAGGGCTGCATCTGCAATAATTGACCGGCTTCCACTTGTGTGACGCCCTGTACCATCATGGCACACAGGGCTTACATCAACGTTCCAAAAGGCAACATGGAAGCGGCAAGAACCGCAGGTCCGTCCCATGAGGCAGGCACTAGTCGAGCTGAAAGGCCGAAATGTTGCACCTAGCCACCAGTACAGCGTAAGGGCATGTGGCCCATTGGCGATCGTCCCATATGATCGAAATGGTGCTCCACTGATTCACCCGAAGCTGCAGGAGTCGAGAGTAAAAACCATCTGGAGGAGTGGCGTAGAGATGGCATCTGCAATAGGGCAGGAGATACCTGTCACCCAAAAGAAACACAAATCAACCGATTGCATTACGGGACTCATGATGCATTACAATCTTCATTCAACACACCAAATCCACACCCATATGCATGCTAGCCCACTCCAAAGGAATATACACACCCCTAAATCAGTATCGAATCACAACGAAACCAATCGAGCTAAATACACCATTGGCAACGTCGGTTACTGTGCATGCGTCCGTCAAGATAGAACCCATGACATGGGATTAGTAACGTGCCTAGACACAAGTGTATGAAGGCGCGTCGAGACAGGGAGGATCCGACAAGGGCAGATAGACGTATGTCCCACTATGGCAGCCTTGCATCACATAACGCAGGGGAAGGGGAGTGAACCAAAAAACCCATGTACATGGCAGACCCTAAACGGATTCATCAGTCCATGCATCCACACATCATTCCCTCATCCCGCAATGAAAACGCATGAATATTCACTCACATAATATGTGAAACTTCCATCGCGTCTGTGCGTAATGCAGTCCGCAAAAACCACTGTGCCCCTGGCCGGATCTGTAGTGTTGTGAAGCAAGATGGATTTGGGAACGTCCTGCCTTATCGTCCACTACGCTATTGCGCATCCCATTCAATTCATATCATTCATTGCCTGCTCGTTATGGGCCATGTCCCAAGGACATTCTACAATAGAACGTTACATTTCCAGCCAGACCTGTGGGCGTATCCTCGCCGCTACTTCAAAACCCAAAATGCTGGCCTTCGAATTCCTCACTTGCAACATTACGTCGAAAAGGCTTCTGTGAACGCTTGCATTCACAATTACATCAATGTAGTGCGGCTGTGTGTCATGATGCTAACTGGCTGCAATCACAAATGGGACGCCACGCCCGTCGGTGAATTACGTTACTGTGCTGCATGAGGGTCGGCCATCGATCGAGCCCTACATACCACTGACTCTTCACAGGTATGTAAGCGGCTGCAATCATAGCATGTGTAACAATGGGAGCATAGCATGAAGATCAGTCAAAGTACATCACACTGCCATCGGGATTAGATACATGATTCAAATCCCAAGATGCCATGCGGCCAAATGCAGCCTTACGTGCGGGACGTGCTCGACCAGAAGGGATTGCATCTGCCACAGATTCATTCAATCAGCACAGGTGGAGGCCATACAGGCCGACAGCACATATATTGCAGACCCAAACCCCTCCCACAACCACTCCCACTCCAAAATGCTACCGGCAGGACTAGCGATGTTGGGCCTGGGGTACCAGATAGCACTGCAAGTGCTACAACTACAAGAAGACGACGAACAACAACAGGTACAACAACCGGGCGCACAGGGGAGACGGAGGAGAAGGAGGAGGAGGAGGGCAAGGCAGGGTCAGCAAGGCCCACAAGCACTGCCACTACCACCACGCAGGCGGCCCGCAATCCCACGCCTCCGAGCCGATCCGTTCAACCTCACTGCTGAGCAGATCCACACCCTCTACCGTTTGGACCGGGACACCATAATCGCCATTGTGGACATGACACATGCTGACCTCGTGAGCATGATAGATAGCCCAACCGCCATCCCACCCCTACTGAAGGTGGTGTCTGCACTCCACTTCCTGGCCACAGGCACCTACCAGCACACAGTGGGACAGTTGCATGGCATTTCACAGCCACTGTTCTCACGGACACTCTTCCAAGTGCACGATGCCCTCCTGAAGCACGCCGACGACCACATCACACTACCACGCACGTACCAGGAGATTACCAACGCTAAAGTGGGATTCCATGCACTTGGCGGCATCCCGGGTTGCATTGGTGCCATCGACTGCACCCATGTTGAATTGGTTGTCCCACATGCCATGGAGGTCCAGTACCGCAACCGGAAACAATTTCATTCAATCAATGTGCAAATGGTGTGTGACTCCAACAAGATATTTACGCATTGTTGTGCCAGATTTCCAGGATCTACCCATGATTCTATGGTCCTGAGGAACACAAGAATACCACGCTACATGGAGCGACACGCAGGGCACAGATCCTGGCTACTCGGTGAGTCTCATTCCATGCATGACATCGTGGCCCATTTGATGCGTCAATGACCTTGCAGGGGGGGGGGGGGCTACTTAGCACTATCATTCCACTGACACCCTTTATTCGTCTCATACAGGTGATGCCGGGTATCCACTGAAGAGATGGCTCCTTACACCAATCCGGAACCCACAGGACGAGCATGAGGAGGACTACAACCATGCCCACTCACGTACCCGTGTGGTCATTGAACAGGCATTCGGCCTACTGAAGGCTCGTTTCCGCAGCCTCAGCAGGTCTGGCGGGGCACTCATATACAGCCATGAGAAGGTTTCTAAGATGGTCATGGCATGTGTCATGCTGCACAACATGTGCATACGTAGGAATGTGCCCATGCCCCCTGACGCTGTACTGCATGCACCTGAAGATGATGATGATGATGAGGGTGGGGATGTGGAGGCACCTCAAGGAGTCCATGAGGCACAGGATGCACGTGCAATCCGACAGAGCATCATAGATGCATGCTTCTAGCAACCACGCATGGTGCCTATTACACGGAAAGGGGACCTGTGGCACTGTGTGTGTGTAGTACAGGCACATTGTGGACTGTACGCCTATGAAGGCCTCGTACGCAAATATCAATGTCCACACATGTCATTGGATGATAATGAGGTGCTGTATTGTTAATGTGATTTGATTTATACACCCTATGGACCCGCCACCCAGTGAAGCCCAACACACCCCCTCCACCCTACTACCTCCCCCCCCAACACCAGTGTCCAAATATGCATGCTGTCCGTGGGTAGACGCTATTGCAAGCCCCCTCTACGGGTATCAGGGGCACCCCTGCCCGTGGAGCGCAGGTTCCTGCCAGATCTGCATTGGGGGCTGCCCTGGACGGAACTTGCCACGGATGATGTCTCTGCCTGCTCGCGTCCATGCATGTCTCTGAGGGTTTGTGAGAGCTCCGAGAGCACACGGCGCACAGCAGCAAGTTCAGCACAAACGTCTTTGGACGTCGCATGCAGTTCCCCCCTCAGGCTCTCGGTGCTTTTCTCCATTTGTGCTCTCAGGCTCTCGGTGCTTCTCTCCATTTCTCCCCTGAGGCTCTCACTACTTTTCTCTATTTGTGCCCTGAGTGTCTCGGTGGATGTTTCCATGGCTGCCCTGGAACCCCCGCATTCATTTGCATGGTCCTTGAGTAGCGTGGACGCTTCCTGCTGTTGCTCGATCAGCAGGTCGAGGGACTGTTGCCTCTGCTGGGCCATGGACATTTGCGGTGGTGTGACAGGGGGGCTGCTCAACACATGTTGCCTTGGCACAGGACTTGTGGGGGTTGGCCAGTCGTCGTCTTCAGGGTGCCCCTGCGTGGTTTCGTCATGGTGTAGGGGATGGAACATGCAGGGGGATTGGGAAAGGTCATGGATGGTACCTACGTCGCCAGCACTGTTTTCCGTGTCGGAGCATGCTGGCATGACAGCTGTGTCACCTATGGTGCTGCTACCACCAGAGGCAGTGCCATCAGATACGTTCTTTGGGGGGACCTGTGGTGCTGGGGTTGTGGACTTGCTGGCTGCTGGGGTGCCTGTTGCAGTCCCCTCCAGTGTGCTGCCACTTGATTCCTGCTGCTGCCGTGTCTTGATCCTTGCACCTGAGGTGGAGGCTCTTGGGACGTTGGTCCTGGCCCTCTTTGCAGGCGTGCTGGTAGGGGTGTCCTGCAGCTCGTCGTTGGTATCGGACCCTGTGGTGGAGTAAAGAGGGGCGAGCGTTAGTTATGGGTCTGTCGGATTTGGAATGGCAACGTATCAAATGCATTGGGGTGGTACATGAGGCTGATTTGGGACTGGGCCTTGGAGGTGGTCTCATTTTCGTGTGGATTGAGGATGCATTCATTTGGCTGCCTGCAGTTAGGGGGTGCATGCTGCACATGTAGGGGTTGTTTATGGCTTCTTGATTGATTTGTTTGTTCATTCTGACTTTTAGAGGGCGCTGTCAGGGCAAAGTATGTATTGCACTATGGGGTCACATGGTACTGCACATGTTCGTGGTTTGTGGATTTCGCATTGTTTCTCTTGGCCAACCTACCTGATTCTCCGGATGTCGGCACTCCTTTCTCCATCCCTCCGACTCCCTCTATGCTCTCCATTCCTATGGTGGAGGCGCAGATTTCCTCCCAGGGGGTCAACTTGATGGGCGACTCTGAACCCCCCCCGGTAGCTGTGGCGATGTTCCTGTTCGCAGAAAGTATGCTGCGTACGCGGATCCGCAGGTCGTCCCACCGCTTGCGACATTGCTGTGGCGTGCGGGGTGTTGTCCCCACCGCACTTACGCGCTGTGCCACCAGGGCCCATATGGCCTTCTTGTTGGCAAGGGCCGTCCTGGTCATTTGACTGGAGAAGACGACGGCGGAATTTTCCTGTAGGGTCTCGGTGAGCACGGTCAGTTCCTCTCGGGAGAAGTGTACCTGCCGCTTGCGGTCACACGCTTTCTTGGCTACCTTTCCCATATTTATTTTTTTAACTGGGGTTGCTAACGGGTTGGGATGTGTGTCAGGGTCGGATTTTTTATGGTTGTGTTGGGATTCGGATTTTATAGTTGTGCGGCGTGCTGTTTCCCGTTCCGGCCACATGCTTTTACTTCCGTTTCCGTATATTTACGGTGGCTGTAATTTGCGGTGCACGCTCGTTACGGTGACCGCTCATTACGGTGACCGCTAAGATGGGTGGCGGTATTGCACCTGGTGCAGCGTACGGCGGCGGTAAGGGCCGTTTTGGGGTCATTTCCGCCATCGCAGCCTTTCGGATTCCGCCATGGCGTAATGCTCGTGCCCGATGGGTCGTGATTGGCCGCACTTTGCTCCTTCGTGCAATGGCGGAAACGCTATTTACGCTGTTACGGTCCGGTCAGTCACTTTCCGCCAGGGTCGTAATGAGGCCCATGGTGTGTTGTTTTTGTATAGGGAAAGATACTGCTGAAGCTCTTATACTTATGCTGTCCTGTTTTACATGAATTTAGGAAATCCTATTATGAAATATGCGTACATAATTCCGAAGCCATTGAAAATAAGGATTGCTGGTTTCGTTAGATGTATGTATTAAACAGATGTTATTTATTTTAGTTGTGGGCTTTTGTAATCATATATTTTAATAGTGTTTGTGTGTTCTCAATTATAAATGAATGAAATTGTAATAGTTTACTTTACTGTTCATTCAAACATTAATTGTGTACGATTTGATTAAAATCAAGTGCACAGTAAAATAATAAAGTAAATAAATAGTGTCATTTAAATGTTTTTACTAACACGGCCGTTGATGGTGACAGCAAAATAAAATCTGTGCGCAAATAAAACACATAAAATCTGATTATTACTCCCAGCTACTTATCAGCCACAAAGGCACGGGAGTCTGCTAAGGGCTCTCACTAGACTCTCCAAACTGCAATTGTTACAGCCATCCACCGTTCGTCTTCAAACCGCTAATTTCCCTATGAATTACTTTCAGAGCCCAACAAGAGCCAGACTGCCCTAGGGACAGCCACTACAAACACGACAAGGACCCCACTTGGGGATCGCAGCATTGCTTACATGGTAAGAGGACCACCCTCCTCTCCACCATCTTATCCTACCACTCGCCCCTTCCTGCCCCTCTTGCTAACCTCTCTCTTTCTCTCTCCCCCTTTTTCGTTTTCTTTTCCAACTATTATAATAATCCAACCATGAATGGAATGTACAATCATGTAATGCTTTTAATCTGTAACCACCACCTCACATCACCCACCACATTAAATCAATGTAATTAAACATGCTTGTCACAAAATGTCATTTATCACACATCACCTTGCACTCTTGAATATTGTTCAGCCTTGAGAAAGACCCTCTGGGTCGAAACACGTGTCGGCTGACCGAGCTAGTGCACAAATGCCAGAACTCACCATTGTATTGAGAAGAACCGCTCCAAATACCATTAATAAAAGCGAACCTGTATCGCACTAACTACTGTGTTAGAAGGATTATTTATCCCGAAATTTGAAGAAAGATAACCAGGAGCAAACCCACTTCTCCTACGCACCAAATTGGGGTCCAGGCTAAACCCCAAACCACTCCTGTGATCTTGCGACACCAGAACAGTCCTCCAACCCATAATAGAAGTGGCGCTCAGCACGGGCAGGTTCTAATTCTAGAGCCAACCCAGACCCTCCCTTGAAACACATAACATTGTTGGATCAAGCTTGGAACCAAAGTGGAAGTTGTACAGGCTTTATAATCTTATACTTATTACACTTTGAGAAACCCCTAATGAAGCCAACCATGTCATTGAGAACTTACTTTTTTTAGTCAAGTTTCCAGTAGCAATAAGTCTGAGGGTTCTCTTGGATAGTCATTTTGCCACTCCCATCCATCCCCTTGAAGAAGAACCCAACACTCTCCTTGGTGAGTAGAGGGGGAACAACTGTCCACGTGCCATATTTTGAATCCCACAGCAAAGGTGGGAGCCTGAGCAGCGGCATGCCTTTTAAAGCAGTGGGAACTAGATCTAATGGTTGAAGCCAACAGCGCTGGAGCTAGGACACGTGTTGTTCAGGACTTTGCGATTTGATGACTTTGTCGGGTTAAAAAAACTGTCTGAAAATCACGAGCAATGCAAGGTAACCAAAAGCTACATGTAGAGATGATTCAAGGAGAGCTTCATTTTATCATATTTGACTGCACTCATCTCCCCCAAAAAGACTTTAATCGCTCATTTAAGAAATAACTGGAAAAATCTGCAGTGCTGATATGGCGAGCATGAATACCGCTATGGCTACTGGTAGCGCCCTTTCCCACTTGAAGAACTGTAATAATCTTTCAATTTCTGCACCATGAGCTTGCATTGAGTGGATCACTGCCTGTGATCTGCTTAAGCGTGAGAGACAATTTCTCCATGGAGAGGAATCCCGCAATACTGATGCAGCAGCCATGCAGCCTTCTTCCGACATCACCTGTGACCTGCTTCTGTTTGGGAAAACGTTGTTCTATGTGGATGACACCCCAACTGCTGATGCAGCAACTGCTTCAGACATTGCCTCCTTCCTCTTTCTCTTTGAGGGAACTTGGCTCTCTGGAGATTAAGGATGTATATGGTTTGGCCGTGGCACAATTGTTTGTGGCCGAATTGTGTGTGGTAATTCACAAAGCCAATTTTGCCGTGGCAAAATCAGGCCAAACTGATACCCCACACCTACCCCCATGCACTCCCCAACCCACCCCCTACTTACCTTTTGGCATCCGCTCATCTTCTGACCCTGCAGCGTTGGATCTGTCCCTCCTATGCGGGTTGGATCTGACACCACAGGGTCTGCTTTTTTTCTTTTTTCTTCCTGTCCCCTGGCTCCAAAAATCTGGAAGCGGGGACACCCCCGCTACCCGCAAAGGCCATCACTACCAAACATGGGGGGCGGGGAACACACCCGCAAACCCAGCTCCCCATGTTTGGTAGTGATTACCCAAATTGAACGTTTCCACACGATCGATTGGTACTGGCCGAATTCAGCCAGATTTACCATACGGTCAATTGGAAACGGTCAATTTGGGTAATACCAAGATTAATACCCCAATTTTGAAGCAGCAGGTTCCTTCAGACATCACCTGTGACCTGCTTCTGTTTGAGAAACATTTGCTCCAAGGAGATTAAATCCCAACTGCTTATGCAGCAGCCATGCATTCTGCTTCATAAATTGCCCCGTGACCTGCTTCTCTTTGAGGGAACTTTGCACCATAAAGATGAATCTCTCACTGCTGATGCAGCAGCCAAGAATCCTGCTTCAGACGCTGCCCGTGACCTGCTTCCCTTTGAGGAAACATTGTACCAAAAAGATGGATCTCTCACTGCTGACTCAGCAGTCGTGCATCCTGCATCAGACATTGCCCGTGACCTGCTTCTCTTTGAGGGAACTTTGCACCATAAAGATGGATCTCACTGCTGATTCAGCAGCCGTGCATCCTGCTTTAGACAATGCATGTAACCTACTTGTGATTGAGGGGATTTTTCTCCACAGAGATGAATCGCTCAATGTTGTTGCATCTGTGGAGTTCACTTCAGACATTCCCTGTGATCTGCTCCCGCTTGTATGAATTGAGTTGTCAAGCTTCTTCTAAGCCAAATTTCTCAGAGTGTCCAACACCTAAAGACTCCTGGATACCCTGATGGCACAAACTGGCTATTGATTATGATTCCACTAAAAAGATGCATATGAACTGTCTCAAACAAATATCTGAATATTTTCGATGCTTCTAGAGACAGGCTTGATCAGTTATAAAAACCTCAGAGCATTTGAAGTCTTTTCTGACACCCCCAACATGGAACAGAGTCTCTGTAAAATGATGTTGTGGTCAAGGATGTCAAAGGCTGCCGAGATGTCCAGCTGAACTGGGACACCCATCCATTTAAGACGAGGCAGCAATACTATGAGATGAATCGGGATGCAGAAGTTACTCAACCATCAATAATCGAAACGACTCAGGTAGTTGGCAAAAAGGTTGACTGATTTAATATCAATTATCTAAAACAGGGAGTACAACAGACATCAACGGACATCTTACTGCGTGGTCTCTCAATGCATCTTTAAAAAAAAGCATGTTTTTATAACAAAAACTCATCATAGGTGACGTCAACCTAAGTATTTGCTAACGTCATCCTACGTGGTAGACTACAGAAACATAGAGGCAAATGTGATTGGGGTAAGGGAGCATCTAAGTATACGTTCCATACTAGTCTTAGAACGTGATGGTGGGGCAACTAAGCCTTCCCCTCAAACAGGTGACTATGAATGTCACTAAATACACAACGTCCCATTGGTTACACAAACTATAGGACCCTTAATCACGCGGCCCCCTATAATTGGTTGGCATTCTAACATCTGTCAGTATTTCTCCACTTACATTAGCAGCACGCAGGCTGGACTTCCAGGTACTGGTGAGCTAATCATAACCTTAGCTTCCCACCAATTAGCATATCATCTAAAATCACCTCAGTGGTCTGCTGTCAATTAAGGCTTTGAACTTGTCCTTGGGAGTGTTCTTTGATCAGGAGAATTCAGGGGAGTAGAGGCACGCTCTGCCTTCATGAGTAGGTGTGGTTTCTCATGCTTGTCCAACTTCATCCCTCCACGTGACTGAAGATACAAAATTGAGCTCTAGTGCATTTAAAATACTATAATTTAATAGACCTCTGATGTCTTCCTTGTTTTTGTCCATGCCTTCTGAACAGGAATTTCGTTCTTTCACATGATTGTAACTAATGTCTGCTCATCCTTTGCTTTGCTACGTGTGTTTCAGGTCCATTGACCTATGTGAGTCCACTCGGCTCCTTTCACTCCTGCAGCCCAGGTATGGCTGCCCACAGCTCCCAGGCTCCCGGCACCCCAATAACAGAAAAAACACCTGCGACCAGGCCTACTTCCCTCCCAGCTCCCCTTCCTGGATCCCAGCACTCCCACCTCCCATCCCGCCCCAGAGCCCTGATTGGAGCTTTTCTCCATGTGTTTCAGGTCCATCGACCTACGTGAGTCCACTCGGCTCCTTTCACTGCTGCAACCCTGGTAAGTCAACCCACAGCTCCCAGGCCCCCAGCACCCCAATAACAAAAAAAAACACCCGTGACCAGGCCCGCTTCCCTTCCCAGCTCTCCGACAACCCTCCCAGCTCCCCTTCCTGGATCCCAGCCCTCCCTCCTCCCATCCCGCCCCGAACCCTCATTGGAGCGTTGCTCCGTGTGTTTCAGGTCCATCGACCTATGTGAGCCCACTCGGCTCCTTTCTATGCTGCAACCCTGGTAAGCCTGCCCACAGCTTTCAGGCCCCCGTATCCCCCAATAACTAAAAACACCCGTGACCAGGCCCGCTTCCCTTCCCAGCTCGCCTACAACCCTCCCAGCTCCCCTTCCTGGATCCCAGACATCCCACCTCCCATCCCACCCTGAACCCTCATTGGAGCGTTGCTCCGTGTGTTTCAGGTCCATCGACCTACGTGAGCCCACTCGGCTCCTTTCTATGCTGCAACCCTGGTAAGCCTGCCCACAGCTTTCAGGCCCCCGTATTCCCCAATAACTAAAAACACCTGTGACCAGGCCCTGCTTCCCTTCCCAGCTCGCCTACAACCCTCCCAGCTCCCCTTCCTGGATCCCAGCCCTCCCGCCTCCCACCCCACCCCCGAGACCTGATTGGAGCTTTGCTCCGTGTGACATCTGCATTTGGTCCAGAAGCACGGTGATTGTCGTGCCCTCATTCAACCGTCCCTCAGCAACATCTGTGTTGGTCCCGAGGCCCTATCCTAACCCGCAGTAGTCCTTCCCCATCCGCACCCTCTTCCTGCTTTTCCCTCCTATTTCGCCTCCCGACCCACCCCAGAGGCAGGTAAGTGCAGCTGCTTCCAGAGAGCCCCCTGGGCCAATAGCATTTACTTTCTTTCCCATTCTAGCGCCCCAGTGCCGTTGCTGCCCACTGCCCCTCTCCCCGACCCCCTGCTTCCTTCACTGGGAAGCCTTCTTCACTGATCTTCCCAGGGCAGCCCTCTGCCCGGCAGCCCCTGTGGCTAAGGGCCCTAAGGCCAAGGGTGGCCCCAACAGAGGCGGCTCCAGCAGGTGTCCACAGGGGAAGCCAGTGGCCAGCCGTTAACCATCCACGACAAGGACCCGTAAGGTAAGAGTGGCCTGGGTTAGGAGTAGATCAACCACTCTACCCTATAATCCTAGCCTCTTAACAAACCGATATAAAATAGTGTTATTAGCTATAGACACTATCCAAAATTTATCAGAGTTTCTGTTCCCAAATGGTATTGTATGATATTCAGATTGCATTGAGAGGCCTCTGTCCCACTATACAGGTCTCCCAAATTTATCAGTGTTTCTGTTCCCAAATTGTATTGTACGATATTGTACGATATTCAGATTGCATAGATAGGCTCTCTCCCAATACACAGGTCTCCCAAATTTGGCAGGGTTTCTGTTCCCAAATTGTATTGTATGAAATTCAGATTGCATTGATAGGCCTCCCCCCAATAAACAGGTCTCCCAAATTTAGCAGGGTTTCTGTTTCGAAATTGAAATTGTATGATATTCCGATTGCATTGATAGGCCTCTCTCCCACTATACAGGTCTCCCAAATCTGTCAGAGGTTATGTCCACAAACTGTATTGTATGATATTCAGACTGCATTGATAGGCCTCTCTCCCAATACACAGGTCTCCCAAATTTACCAGGGTCTCTGTTCCCAAATTGTATTGTATGATATTCAAATTGCACTGATAGGTCTCTCCCCCACTATACAGGCCTCCCAAATTGATCAGGGGTTCTGTCTTCAAACTGTATAGCATGATATTCTGATTGCATTGATAGGCCCCTCTCACACTATACAGGTCTCCCAAATTCATCATGTGTTCTGTCCCCAAGTTGTATTGTATGATATTCAGATTGTGTTAATAGGCCTCTCTCGCACTATACAGATCTCCCAAATTTAGCAGGGGTTCTATTCCCAAATCGTATTATATGATATTCAGATAGCATTGATAGGCCTCTCACCCACTATAAAGGTCTCCCAAATTTAACAGGGGTTCTGCTCCCAAATTGCATTGTGTGATGTTCGGACTGCATTGATTGCCTTCTCTCCCACTGTGCATGACTCCCGAATTTAGCAGGGGTTCTGGCCCCAAAATTGCATTGTGTGATATTCAGATTGCATTGATAGGCCTCTCTCCCACCATACAGGTCTCCCAAAATTATTAGGGTTCTATTCCAAAACTCTATTGTATGACATTCAGATTGCTTTGATAGTTGTATTGTATGATATTCAGATTGCATTGATAGGCCTCTCTCTCACTATACAGGTCTCCCAAAATTAACAGGGGTTCTGTCCCAAATTGTATTTTATGATATTCAGATTGCATTGATAGGCCTCTCTCCCACTATACAGATCTCCCATATTTAGCAGGGGGTCTATTCCCAAATTGTATTATATGATATTCAGATTGCATTGATAGGCCCCTCTCCCACTATACAGATCTCCCAAATTTAGCAGGGGTTCTGTTCCCAAATTGTATTGTATGATATTCAGATTGCACTGATAGGGCTCTCCCCCACTATACAGCTCTCCCAAATTGATCAGGGGTTCTGTCTTCGAACTGTATAGTATGATATTCTGATTGCATTGATAGGCCTCTCTCCCACTATACAGGTCTCCCAAATTTATCAGGGGTTCTATTCCCAAATTGTACCGTATGACATTCAGATTGCATTCATAGGCCTCTCTCCCACTATACAGGTCTCCCAAATATATCAGGGGTTGTATTGCCAATTTGTATTGTATGATATTCAGATTGCATTAATAGGCCCCTCTCGCACTATACAAGTCTCCCAAATGTATCAGGGGTTGTATTCCCAAATTGTATTGTATGATATTCAGAATGCATTGATAGGCCTCTCTCCCACTATACAGGTCTCACAAATTTAACAGGGGTTCTGCTCCCAAATTGCATTGTGTGATGTTCGGACTGCATTGATGGGCTTCTCTCCCACTGTGCAGGTCTCCCGAATTTAGCAGGGGTCTGTCCCCAAAATTGCATTGTGTGATATTCAGATTGCATTGTTAGGCCTCTATCCCACTATCCAGGTCTCCCAAATTCATCAGGGGTTCTGTCCCCAAGTTGTATTGTATGATATTGCATTGATAGGCCTCTCTCCCACTATACAGGTCTTCCAAAATTATCAGGGGTTTTATTCCAAAATTGTATTGTATGGCATTATGATTGCATTGATAGGACTCTCTCCCACTATACAGGTCTCCCAAATTTGTATTGTATGGTATTCAGATTGCATTGGGGGGCCCTCTCCCACCGTGCAGGTCTCCCAATTTTTATCAGGGGCTCTGTTCCCAAATTGTATTGTATGATATTCAGATCACATTGATAGGCCTCTCTCCCACTATACAGGTCTCCCAAATTTAGCAGGGACGCTGCTCCCAATTCTGAATCATAAGGGTCCCCCCTGCCATACGAGGCTCTAGAACGTAGTGTGAATTAGTCTCAAGCACAAACTTAGCTTAACTACCATGACATAGTCTAACATACCCAGACTGTGATAGAATAGTTCTACCGCTATCACCTTTTCCGAGAGACCTACATAGACAGCACTGAACTTTGACCTACACCCCTGACAACAGTACGCTCAGCACCAAAACCCCACCGGACAGCGCTCGTAGGATACACAAACCGACCCACCCGAAGAACAGACGGTACAAAAGCACCCAAGCCTACCAATACAAGAAGGAATACCAGCACTCCCATCACAAGACACAGCAGCCAACCACTCAACCGGCACCTCCGCACTGAGTACCAAAATGCCCTGGAGCAGAAAGGGACGCCGAGAAAGGGCACAAGACAAGGCTGCACTGGACACAGGCACACAAATCCAACCTACCACCGAAGCAACAACCACAAATAGAGGAAACACAACGCCAAAAACCAAAACGACCAGAACAAAATTCCAAAGGAAAAATTCCTTATATCTCACATCATACCTCGCAACAACCCCAGAACCAGGATACCCAAACAACACAGAGACATCAAGACACACAAAGAACATCCCGAGACAACCAGGAAAAAGACGGGAACACCCAAGAAGAATGTGGCTAGAGTCTGACCGCATCGCCCCATACATCACAAGAACAGAAGGACACCCGCGGCGCCATACCGGACATAACTACGACGAAGATCTTATAACCAACAACCCAAACATGAACCTAACTGACCAATTCAATGAAGAAGAAGCCTTCATGGACCTTCACCTAACCAGCACAAACGGAGAAGCAACACCACTGAACAGCCAAGCTTTCAATCTAGCAGACCGCTTCAATGAAGGTACAGCATCCGCTGATCCTCATACTCCCTCCTACAATGAAGATGCAGCCTTCGCTGATCCTCATCCACTCCCAATCAATGCCAATAACGATGCACTGCAACCAAACAACCACAAACCAAAACAAGGAACAACCAACAAGCAAAACCACACCAAAAAGATCCATTGCAACCTCATCAATGCAATGTCAATGTCTAAACATGCCACAGAGATATACGATCTGCTCTGCGACAGAGGGATCGACATCCGATTTGCAACAGAAACTTGGCTAGATGACAACTACAAGATCACCCTCAACAACTGCTAGCCTGAATACTTCAAATGCGTCCAATCAAACAGAAAAACCAAAAGAGGGGAAGGCTGGCAATCATTCACAAGGAACACCTGGATATCAAATTGGAAGACCCACTACTCATCGATAAATGCAAATCCCTAATCATACGTCTAGCAGTAAGCCTCAAAACAAACCTGAAATTCGTACTAATATATAGACCACCAACCTATGATGCAACCTTCGTAGACTCCCTCACAGAAGCAATCACCGTCCTAGCCATCAAACATAATCACCTGATAGTCCTTGGAGACTTCAACATCTGGTTCGAAGGAGAAAGCACGACCATACAAAAATCGCTAACCAGCCAACTAGCAGCAATGAACCTACAACAACTAGTCAAAGGAGCAACCTACTCGGCAGGGCATACACTTGAAGCAATCTTCGCGAACAAACTACTCCTCACCACGGCACCCCCAATTCAAATACCCTGGAGCGACCACCTCATCATCCCCTTTGTAATCAAAATGACCACGCTAACAAACAGTCAACCGGACAAATTTACAAAAACCATGAAAAGAAATTGGAGAACCATCAAAACTCCAAACTGAATGAACTCCTGGAGCTAAATAAACCACACCCAACATTCATGGAAGATGATGACCTCGACAAAAAGGTAACCCTGCTGCATTCCTGGATTATAACTACTATAGAGAACATCGCCAAAGAAAAACCCTTTGCTTCTTCTAATAAATGGTCAATGGCAAAATGGTTCTCCCCACTACTTAGCACCATGAAAAGAAAAAAACGAAGACTGGAACTTGATTGGAGAAAACAAAACGATGCGGCTAACAAACTGAAATTCCTACAACACAACCGGGCTTACAGAAAGGAAATACAAAAAGTAAAGGAAAGAGGAAACACTACAACAACCGAATCTTCGAAGCACCAAACACCCAAAAAGAGCTCTTCAAAATCATAAACGAAATCAAAAACCCTCCGGGATGTAACAACACACCAACTCCGTCCACAAAACTCTGCAACAACCTTGCAGACCGCTTCAAAAACAAAATTACCACATCCAACAAACCATTGAAAGCAGACCGTCTGATCTGACCACAACCCCCACCTACACCCAGGAGGAGCACCCAAACAAACTACGAAGCTTTCCAGAAATATCAGTGGAGACATTTGTCAAACTGGTGAATGAAAGCAATAACTCAGGGTCCCCCGAAGACCCCTGCCCACCAGACATATACAAATCGATTCTTAAACAAGGAACACCCATGGAATATCACAGGAACGTCCTCAACCATTCCATCACAACTGGGAAAGTGCCACAAGCCATCAAAACCGCATACATCAGGCCACTACTCAAAGATACAGCAGGAAACATAGAAGACCTCTCCAACTACAGACCCATTTCCAACATCCCGTATACAGCCAAGCTGCTCGAAACGTACATATACAAAACCACCCAAGAGTTTACAGAAGAGCATGGCCTACTAGACCAGGCACAAGTTGGCTTCAGACCACTGAGAGGAACGGAATCAGCTCTACTCTCAATATGGAACAATCTAAAAATCAATGCAGACTCGGACAACAGCACTGACTTGATACTCCTAGACCTATCGGCAGCATTTGACACAGTCGACCATGACACCCTCATAATGAGATTAGAAAGACTTGGAATAACAGACACCACCCTACTATGGATCAAATCTTTCCTAACAAACAGAACGGAAACCGTGTGGATGAAACCCTTCAAATCCAGCCCGAGAGATTCCACCTGTGGAGTACCACAAGGTTCATCCTTCTCCCCGCTACTATTCAACATCTAACTGTATCTACTTATCAGAATCATCAAAAGCAACGGCCTCACCTGCTACAACTACGCTGACGATACACAAATAATCTTCAAAATACAAGACAACCCGGAAAGAAACTCAATGCTAGAATACTGCCTCTGGGATGTATTCTTTTGGATGAACTCCAACTCCCTCAAAATCAACCCAGGCAAAACTGAAATAATGATTGTCACAAAAAATGGAGGAGAAAACAAATTCATCCCTTGGCCAAGGGAACTCGGGACAACACCAGCACCCTCACCGATTGTAAAAAACCTGGGGGTTCTGATGGACAATAATCTCACACTAAAGCCAAAAGTAACGCTCTCCTCAATAAATGCTTCTTCCTCCTGCGAGCGGCAAAGAGAATCTTACCGTTCCTATCGTTCACCAACAAAACAACCACCATCATCGCCCTCGTCATGTCCAAAGTAGACTACGCCAATAGCCTATACCTAGGCATGCCTGAATGACTCCTAAAAAAACTACAACGCATCCAAAACGTGGCAGCCAGACTACTTCTGAAACTACCCGAAGAGAACATCGCACCAGCGCTGAAAACACTACATTGGCTACCAATAAAACAAATAAAATTCTAAACAATGTGCATTGCGCACAGAGCAGTACACAATGAAGGCGCTGAGTTCCTAAGACACAAACTGCACCTACATCAACCAACAAGAACGCTCGGATCAAGCATGGACATCCGCCTGGAACCGAAGCCCTACAACAAAAGAAAACTTGGAGGATCCTCCTTCTCTCACCAAGCCCCGAAAACCTGGAACGACCTTCCAAAGTACATACGTAACACAAGAAACCAACTATTATTCAGGAAATTACTCAAAACCTGGCTCTTCACGTCATAACTACAAAGACCGGCCACAGGGGCACTGACATAACTAAAAACATCAATGAACGAAGAGCAACCGTGATACACACTGATCAATCAATGGGGAAAAGCCACGGTAAAGATCCCACGACATAATAAAGGACCAAACGGGAGACAGCCGCAAAACGACCAAAGACAGTAATCATAGCAAACTAAGACAGAAACACTAGGACGAATCAGCAAGAGGACCATGACCTTAACTATTACCTTCCCCAACCGCCCTACGGACAAAATATAGAGAGGGAAAGGAAGCACTGCACCACGAGCCCCAATGCAGTGGGTGAGAAACAGAATGTTTTATCATTACACACTGTCCACCAATACACAGCAGGAAGCACAATGCCCCACCACACAAAACTACAACTAAACAATAGCCCCAACGGTGTTCACCCCAGGGAAACCAAAGAATCAGTCAGGACAGAAGGATAAGAATGACTGAATACACAGGCTGACCAAGACGGATCCACTAGGACATCACATCAACACGACTCCGACCCTGAACCATTCAAAGCCTTGACCGACCAGGGTCACACTAGATAACCTCAGAATAAATATTACCTACCCAGTCCCACACCTGAAGATTAGGTTCAGACGCACCTACCAATCCAAACTATACTCAATAGGATACATTTGGATCAGCGCAACACCACCAAAGCGAGTCGGCCCACGAGGGACCAGCAACAACCCAACCCACAG
Source organism: Ambystoma mexicanum (assembly GCF_040938575.1). Classification (NCBI taxonomy): domain Eukaryota; kingdom Metazoa; phylum Chordata; class Amphibia; order Caudata; family Ambystomatidae; genus Ambystoma; species Ambystoma mexicanum. The sequence goes on from NC_090931.1 coordinate 1,330,300,476, forward strand.
GTATACAACTCTATCAGAACCATAAGTACTTGAATCAGGATACAGACCCCACTAACCCAACCCTCAATCTTCTGCATACTTCCACACAACCATCTCTCTCCCAGCAATCCGCACACACTTTACCACACCGCATCAACAACACATAAACTTCACCCACAGCACTCAAGGCCTCACCCGATCCGATACTAGCACCAAAGCCCAGCACTCAGTATATACCGAGCTGAAGCTGCCAACAGCACACCACTTCTCCCACTCTCCTTCTCCACTCTTCCCGACTAACCCTACCCGCCCTTCCTGTTTGCAGATCCGCCAGAGTGCCTGGGGACCAATTCCGTTGGTGACGGTGCGCTATACAAGTACTGTTAACATTACATAGCATAACATCCCAGCCCTGAACGGCCTTGGCTTCTTGGTGCTCATCCAGCCACGTCCTTCTGAGATTCACTCCTGTAATTCAATTCCTTTTCAACTGCGACACACTGGGAAAGGCCTTCTTTTTCTTGTGCAGCTCTGCTATAATATGTAGTAAAAACACCCATTCTTTACTCACTCACTCACTCACTCACTCACTCACTCACTCACTCACTCACTCACTCTTGGGAGGATAGCTTTTGGGCAACGTGCTCGCCTTGGAAGCAAAACGACACGGAGCACCACAAGTTCGATCCCCGGGTCCACGCTTAGAAACCTCTGGGTATTTAGCGTGATATAAATAACCTATCATATCATATCATGTATACATTGGCGCATGCCACAATCTATTCACTACTTAGCTAGCCTTAAGAATAATTCATCTGCTTGCCTTTCTTTGCATATGTACACGTGTAAAATGACTTCATATCTTTATCGTTTCTATAGCATAATTTTCATCATCTTGATCCCAAGATGTCACTTATCTTCCATACTTTCTTGATGCCTTATAGAATATCTTCATTCTCTTGTCTCTGCATCTCTTTTATGTACGTCAGTCTGGCTTTGTGTGACATCACCATTCTTCTCTTCCAGACATTTGTTCTGCTTCAATCTGGGATTTCATTCAAATGGCCATCATAGTGTCTCGTATGCAGGTATGGTTTTCTCAATGGGACCCTCGCTTGCAGGATTCTCCTTGGTATCTGTATTTTCACTGTTAATGCAGGTGTTTCACACTCTGGCTCCCAACATATAGGCAATATGGGCGAGATGATTGAGGTGGGGGCACTTGGCTCCTTCTCTACACAGCATAAAAACTAGTGACTCTGAATGGTCCACAAAAGCGGTCACAGATTTGACCAGGCCTAAAGTTGATTGGCACTGGCCAAGCAAAATGTTTAACTCTACAAAATATTGGATTTGAGAAGTCACACTTTCTCAGTGACCTTAGAAATGAAAGGAATGTTGGCAACAGGTCGGGGGCTTTCCTGTGAATTGGGACTTAAATTGTTACATTGTAAAAGAAGCAGGATCCAAGAATGTTTAAGGACTGAGGGGGAAATGCCCATATCGAGAAAGCTATTTACAAAGGCTGTTATTAGAGAAAGCAGGTAATCGAAACCCCCCACCTCCATCACGATATGGGCTGGACAAGGATGTCATGGGCATGAGGACAAATTTATTTGCAACACAAATAGCTTTGTGAAAATCAAAGGTCATACGTTTGGGCACAAACTGTAGCTCGGGACTGGATGAAAACTGAGCTGTCTTGATTGGGGAGCAAGATGGAAAAGGTGGAAAAGAGAGACCAGAAATAATAAAATAACTTCATTATTGTGTACTCAGGAGTCCCCTGGCCGGCCCATAAAGCCGACGTTTGCTCCGAGAGTACTTTGAGACGAAATAGCTTCTCATTGAGATGGATGAGTGTGCAGATTTATTACTCCAACACCAATCAATAAGGACAACTCAATGGTTTGGCAAAGGGAGTCAGTTTAATGACAAGTACAAAAAATGGGGAGGCATGGCAATCAGCAGTGATGCGACAGTCGGTCTCGCTTCAACTCCAACGAACTTCATAAAAAAATATCATTTATACTGAAAATTCGTCATAAGTGATGTGTAACACTCAAAAGTTAATAAACATTTTTATTGGTTCGGAAAAAAGATAACTTTAATATAGGTGCTATATCTGTATATGGTAATGGAGTGAGGGGATTGGGTAAATACTGTCAGGTGGGCATCTAAGCCCTTCCTTCAAAATGACTACTGTAGACGTCACTAAAAGTACGACGTCCCATTGGTTCTACTACTATAGGACCCTAGATTGTGTGGTCCATTGTGATTGGGTTGGCACCAACCCCATCCATAAATTTCCACTTTACTTAGCAGCACGCAGAATGGTCAGCCAGGTGCAGGGTGCCCCATCAGTTACCCGGCCTTCCTCCAATTAAGGTTACAATCAATCATCACTTCAACAACAATGTGTCAATTATGTTACTGTGGTTGGCCTCGAAACTGCATCTTCTGTCTGGGAAAGTTCCGATATCTCCTCCTGGGCGGATGCCAAGCGTAGGTGTGAACTTGTGCTTCTCCTCACTCGGATGGTCACATGATGCGGACACCGTGAATTTTCCTAGGTTCTCTCAATTTGTGTATTTTATTATTATTCGGCTTGCAACCTGCCTACGCTTCCTTATCTTGACCTTTCAGAGACAGGATATTCTGTTCTTAAGTTTCAATTAGATGTAGCTACTGTTCGTTCCTTCTATTGATATGCCCTTGGCTCTCTTGGCATGAGTTCTCATTTTGTTAGAATATGAATCTTTTCTTGTTTGGCCTCTAGTAACCTGAGCTGATTCTGCTTTTCGGGTAAGGTGGAATCGCACTTATAATAATGTGCTTCGTTTTGAGGTAGATTATGTACAATGGCGCTTGCCGAGCTATTTTTCTACTTAGCATAGCAAGCTGCACTCTTTTCTTAGCTTTCTTGTGGTTTCAATCATATGTACTGGTGTTAGCTGGTTGAATATCTGTATCCTGCTTACAGCTTAACTCTCTTACACTTTGATAGCTTTCTATCACTTTATGCTCACAATCTCTTTTCTCATGGCGTTTCGTCTCCTTGTGTCATTCTTGGTTCGTCATTTCGTCATTTGTTCTATCTGTGAGTTTGTCCGGGCTCTCGTGACGTCACCATTCGTCTTCCGTTAAGACCTTTTTGGTTTCTTCCGGGATGGTACTTAGGCAATCTTCATTTCATCTCATTTGTTGGTAGGGTTTTCTCAATGAATACCTTACTGTCCATGGTTGTCTGGGTATTGGTACTTCAATAGGTGTTGCTCTTCTGATGGGTACTGGACAGAGCTCTACTGTGGCTCTCTGCTGGTTTATTTGCTCATCATACGTCACATAGTTTGGTGTGAACGTTCCTGGTACTTCAAAATGGGCGATGGGAGTGCAGGCTTTATTTGGGACCTCCTCTACAATTGAATTCTGTTTTAAAAATGAGTTTGAATAGCAGAGGCCTGCTCACAGGTTGGAGCAAAAGAAGGAGCCGGCAGAGACTTATTTTCTAACATGTTTACTTTTTTTTACATTATCAGGGGATTCAATCTTTTCCTGGAAAAAAAGCTTTTTTACCTTTAGGAATGCTCTTTTTTTGTATTTTTTCAGATGTAAGATGAATGTTATGTAGATCAGATTTGGTTTTGTACCATTTCCTTTGGGCCGTAAATAATACAATCTGTAACAACTGTAGACGTGGCTTGTATGTTGATGTCTTAAATCAATGGGAATGATTTTTTATTTAGGCAGAGCAATAGACTCAGGGATATCCACAGTAAATGAAAGAATAAAGGGCATCATTATGTGTTGGACAGTATATCTGACGGAATACCACCCAATGGATTTACTCTTATCGCCACTTGGTATGGCAGAATTACCGTCAGATTACACGTGGTGGTGGTGGAGTAAATTCTCATTTTATTAGAGTGCACTGGGCTCTATGGGACTTTTATGGCGGAATTACTGCTGGTGGAATTATTGCTATGGTAATTCTGCTAATTGTGCCAATTTTGGGGACGAACAATGGGAGATTTACCTCCAGCATGATGCTGGCAGAGGGTCATACACGTAGTGGTGGTAATTCCGTTACCGCCAATTTGTTCCCGCACCACCATACTTGTAAGGCGCTCCAAAGACCTTTGGACAGTGCGGTTTTGTAACTGAATTGCCCCATGTTCTGATATGTTATTTGGGTGTTTGTAAAACACAAACTGTCATGGGTTTCTCCTACATGAATGCACTGATGAACATAACTGGGTTTCCAGTATTTAGCATTTTTATTTATTGTGATTTATAAAGCACTTTCACCAAACTGCTGTTCATAATAGATTGACAAAAACAGCACAGTCTGAAGTGATGACCCTGGGTAGCTAAACTGCAGAGTTGGAAGGATTACGTCGAGGGGAGGGAGGCAGGAAGATGACGTTTTCGATGGGAATGGAAAGTATGAAGAGAGGGAGAGGAACGGATATCAGGAGGCACGGCGTTCCAAAGTTTAGGAGCCAGAAGAGAGAATGTGTGGAAACCAGAAGGGGCACAAGGAGGCTTAGGGACAGTAAGACCAGGGCTGATCAGCCTGTAACTACCGGTCTACCTGCACTCATTGTTTGTTGCTAATCCTTGCTATGCCTGTAACATTTGCTCAACTGCTGGCGGTCAGTCCTCAGGGTTCGGTGCACGGTACAAATAAATAAACTAAACTAAGAAGGTGAAGATGCTAGGAGCCGAAGAGCGTGGGAAGATGAGTAGACTGATGGTTCAACATAGCATATATATCACAGCATAAGTGCAATCTAAAGAAGAAGTCCTAGGCCTACCCAGTCATTTTAGCAATAGGCTACAGGCGGAAGTTACGCGTGGGGAAGTGGTGTACTGTGTGAGGGAAATGTTCGGTCAGTAGCAGTTGTGCAAAGGATTTTAAATGCTGTGTAATGCCTGTGAGAGTTTAAGTGAAACTGTGCAAGAAGGGCGAGAGTACGGCGTCGTGTGTCCATTTTTTGTTAGCGCCAGAAAGACTGTCAAGGGCCCCCCAAATAAAAGCTGGTTTTAGTGGGTTGGCAATATCTTTAAAACCTTGATTTATGTTTTCTTATTTTGAGCCACTTGATTGGTTGGGATTATTAGCAATCTACTTGCATTTTGCTGCTTGCTTGTACTTACGTGAAAAGTCATACTATTGACTGATAAACATTATCAATAATAATAAAAAAACAACAACTATGTTTTTACCTTCTTGGATGCTCACCTAAATTAAACTGTACCTTCTTCAACGAGTGAGTCATTTCCTAAGCATTGCCTAACAAGCACATTGCTTCCAAAAGACCCATTTTAAACGTTTACAAAGACAAGCCCAAGCATGTACCGTTCACACACCATGTAAATTAGCTAAATAAACAGTCAGTGAACATGTTCTAAGCGGTCTACTAAATGCTTAGCGTGAAGAAGAGACATGTTTACCGCCGCTGGGGAACTGTTATTTAAACATCCCAACAGCTTGATACGCACTTGAGAAATGTTAGCCAGCACTTCTCTGTGTCTGGTGTGAGGTCCGCGGGACTGTGTGATTAGAGTTGGGGTGCAGGGCGTGGGAGAGAGAGGGGGTTAGAGGGAGAACATGACGTGGTCATTTTGCGATGTCGTTTCCCCTTTAAAGCCCTGCGGTTGACTGATAAGAAATCAGAACTCTGAGGGTTATTGCATTTCCAAAAGTAGTGAAACTCATTTCTGGACAGACATGAAGCTGCTGAGCACACACACGGGCTTGTATGACTAACAAATGTCATTTCCTGCCTGCTTACTCTGGCAGCGAGTTCAAGGCCTGTCTGGGGTGGCTCTCTCTAGAGGTCAGACATGGAAGCAGCCTCCTGTCTGGGCCTCTGCTGGCGTTCAGACAGAGGATCTGGTTATTAGTACAAAACTGAGCAGGAGAACAAAAAATAAACAGAAAATAAATGTAACACAAGCCTGGCCGCAGCCTTCATGTTTGAGGGAGGGCCTCCACGCACTGCTACTGTCACTGCAAACTGTTCGGCTCTGTTATTATAAAAGAAAAAGGCCACGGCCCCTGTCCTGGCTTTTACCAATGTACATGTGGTGCTATAAAAATAAACAAGCAGCCAATAGATTTGGCTTTAGTGTAGGCGCATGTGGTAGTCATTTGCCACGCTCTGCCATAATGGTATTACATAAGAAGTCATTAGCAAGCATATGGTGTGAGTACTTGGGCATATGATTTCATTACTTGGCAATGACGACTACCTATACGCAAACCAGAACTGTTGTCTTTGCCATTGCTTGTTTTGAACCAGGACTTCAAGGCCACGAATAGATACAATATTGCTTATAAATGCACTGGCTAAAGGCTCACTTGCTTGAGACATTTTTATTACACCATAAATCCATTTATAGCTGCAATTAAGTCATTAACTTTCAGATGTTTGCTTGGAAATAACACTGGGCGGCCCTATACTGCCCAAAGATTGAAGGTGCACTGCTAAGATATAGAGCTAGCCCAAACAGAGTGCAGGAGAATCAGTTTTGGATGGGGATGGACAAGTAATGGGCAGGAATGGACATGGGGGTTAGCATGGCAATGGCGGTCAATGGGTGGGAAAAAATCCAAACAACACCTGCAAACTGTGACCCAGCTCACAGCCCATCTCCCTACTGCCTGTACCTCAAGGCAATAGTTCCAGCTTATAGTTGGCACTTACGCCACATAATGCATAATGTTATGTTAAATGGCACTTGTATAGCGCCCAATGCCATTGGTATGGCCTCAAAGTGCTGTGGGTGAACGCCCTTGTACAACCGAAGTCTGAGGTATGAGAATTGGTAAGAGGTTTTAGAATGCATGTGTGCATTGTAGTCAGTACGAAGGTTGGGGCGGCTAAATCCCGCCTAGCGACCCACGGAGATCTGGCTAGCAAATGGGTGCTGTGATGGGCTGTCGGGATGCGAGTTAAGAAAGACTGGTTATGTGCCCAGCTAGACTGAATTGTTTTGTAGGACCTAGCTGCATTCTAGTGGCAAAGGTGAGGTGCAATATTAGTTTGGGTAGTGGATTGTTGCAGATGTATGCAGGTGGGTGGCCGTGCCCTGAAGGGTTACGCCTAGTTTCCATTCTGATGGAGTCCTATACATACCAGTAAGCGATGGTTGATATGTAGTTGCAATGAGGGTGTGCACGTCATATCATATCGATCAACTGAAATCCTTTCTGTGCATGCGTGGCACTATCTTTTTGACCCCTTACATGGCTCATCAATGCCCCCACCTACCTGTCTGGGAGTGATAGCTCAGCCATGCGGGATGTATGGGTGGGTGGGGTTGGGCGGTTGGTCTGGGAAGTCCTGGGGGGGTCATTTTCTTGGGGGGATAGGTTAGGGTGGGGTCTGGATGATGGCATGGAGAGGTCTCTGGTGCACCAAAGTGTCCCTCTAACTTTGGAGCTGCTCGACATGACGGAGGACCTCCAGCCTCAGCCCTAAGGGCGGGAGGTGTACAAGTGTGGCAAGGAAGCCGCAGGCTGCCACAGTCAAGTGTGACATCCGTGCTGGCTGGAAGAGGGTGCAGGTAGATTCTTATCTGGAGTACAGTGTACGGGGGCATAAGGAGGAGGAGGAGAAGTGCAGGGATATGAGTTGTGAGAAACAGTGCCTAACTCCAGTGGATGTAAAAGTAAGCCTACAGCACTATCCCTGTGGAAAAAGATGCAAGGTACAGGCAAACATAGTAGCTAGATCCGAAACACAGTCCTACGGCACTATCCCTGTGGAAAAAGATGCAAGGCACAGGCAAACATAGTAGCTAGATCCGAAACACAGTCCTACGGCACTATCCCTGTGGAAAAAGATGCAAGGTATCGGGACAAAACAGTAGCTAAACACGAAATACATGCCTGCAGATTATCCCTTTTGTAAAAAGATGGAAGATAGTGGCACAAAACAGTAGCTAGATTTTAAATACAGTACTACAACACTATCCCTGTGGGAAGAGATGCAAGGTACCAGCACAAAACAGTAGCTAGATATGAAATACAGGCCTACGGCACTATCTGTTTATGTTTTTTAAAATGTATTTATTTATTTTATTGCTTGCAAGGTAGAGGCACTAAACACTGGCTAAATAGAACAAGCAGCTAGATTTGAAATACAGACCATCATTGTTCCCATTAAAAAAGATGCAGGGTAGTGGCACAAAACACTAGCTAAATTCAACAAGCAGCTTGATACAAAATACAAGCCTATGGCACTATCCTCATGGAAAAAAGGCATATTAGTGGCTCAAAACAATAGCTAAATTCAACATGCAGCTAGATTCGAAATACCTGCTCTGCCTCCAGCACTATCGACGTGGAAAAAGATGCATGGTAGTGGCACAAAACACTAGCTAAATTCAACAAGCAGCTGGATTCGAAATGCAGGCCTACGACACTATCCTCTGGGAAAAACAAGCAGGGCAGTTGCACAAAACAGTAGCTAGTTTCAACATACAGGCCTATAACAGTACTAGAAGTACAAATTGTCATTTCCTACCTGATTTTTGTAGCAGACAGTGGTCGAGGCCTTGGTGGGGCTGGGCCGACCAGGAGTACAGTTGATGGGGGTGCCTAAGGAGGTGCCCTTTGCCAGAGCACTTAGCCGAGTGTCTGGGCAAGCCTTTCCAGTAGGGAGTGTTCAAATAGGTGTTACAGGGTGTCGTGAACTGGAGCACCAATCAGAGGCAGGGAGGGCGGGCTGTGGAAGGTGGGAGGAGAGACTTAGGCACCGGCCCAAGGGCTGCTATGTGGAGTGCTGCAGTGCTGTAAAATCAAAAGATATCCAAGCCCAGAGTGGGCAGGGTACCTTGGGCTGCTAATGGACCTGTGCTGGAAGCACGGTGCTCAGAAAGGAAGCATAGGCACGTTTCCATCTGCCTTCATTGTGTCATTTTGGTGCTCCAGGTCTTATGACCCAGAACACCAATCAGAGAGAAGAGGTCATGCTGGGGGAGGTGGGAGAAGAGGCTGGAACAACGGCCTAAGGGCCACTGTGTGAAGTGTAGGGTGAAAATACCGCCCCAGAGTGACAGAGATGGTGAGGCCATGCTAGGCCCTTATTGTGAGAGTGAAGCTCGCTAATTTAGAGTCTCATTGAATATGAAAGCCAATACAAACAGTCATTTCTGACATAAGGCCTAGTGAAATGAAAAGAAATCGGCCTACTTCAACTCTACTAAAATGGACAGGCGCTCAAGTAAAAAGGAATCTACCTGAGAGCTGAACAATGCTGGATAAGCCCAATGAAGGGGAAAAGATATGTGGTGCTGCAGATGCTGACTTTGTGTAAACTGGGAAAAGGCACCTTTTGACAGATTCAAAACTACAGCAGTACACATGGGAAAAGATACATTGAAATGCTGTGCCTTTGAGAAATAAAAAGGAGGACTTGTGACTTACATTTAAAAAGTGAAGCCAAGTGACATATTTTATTTGACACAGAGAAAGCTACTTACCTTCCACAAAAAACGGACAATTAAATGGAGAGGCCTACTATGTTTTAAAAAGGGACACTGGGTTACCCATACTCAATAATAGCCTATGTGTGGACAAGTTAAGAGGAAACCTCTTGTCTTTTTAACCAGCAGATGAAAGAAATATATTAACAGATGGACAGAAGTCCCATAGCCAATATAAAATGTTACATGCAAACACATCCTTTCAATTTAAAATGCATGTAACTGGCTGCTGCTGCTTCCCCCAATGAACTGCTGTGTATCTGGAACTGTGACCTCGAGACCTTTGTGCTGAGGCCTTTTATGAGAAAAAGGCCTGGTGTTCAGTTAAATGCAAGGAATTACAAAGAATTATATCAGAATTGTGGAGGGGTAGATAAGCAAGCCAGCAGAAATGACCTTTAAGGTCAGGCCTCCCAATTATCTATGCATTAGTGGCCAACAGAAATGACCTTTTTAGGACTTTTTCAACATCAAGAAATGGCCTGCAGAGCCACTAACGATCTTCAAACCCTGTAAATAAAACAGCCCTTTCTGATAAACAGATGATCATGTCATGTGACATGAAACTTAAGAAAGGGTGGGGGCTATTTTGAAATGGAGGGGCACATGTGAAGCATTGGCTGATTAACATAGGATTACATTTTCCTTTCTGATAAACAGATGATCATGTCATGTGACATGAAACTTAAGAAAAGGTGGGGGCTATTTTGAAATGGAGGGGCACACGTGAAGCATTGGCTGATTAACATAGGATTACATTTTCCTTAATAAAAAGAGAATTGTGTGTCCCAGTGAGCTTATCCCAGATACATATTAAAGGGGATAAGAAGCCTGTCGGCACCATGTACATATGAATTCTGTTTTATGTATACATTGTGAGTTATGAAGAAAATTATGATTCTGGCCTTCTCATAATTCTGAGAGAATGGAAAGTTGGTGTAGTGCTAGAGGGGGAAATTAATATTTGAATCTTGAAGTGTCAGATTTTGAACTATTTTGGCTAGGAGCAAATAAAAAAAAAAACAGTACCTCCTCCCAGGAAGGGCAAGCCGAAATAAGATTAGTATGTTCGGACTCGCCATAAAATATAGAACTCAAATATATATATGTGCCTGCAGTTATCTGAAAAATTAGGGTAGCTGCCATATTGTGAGATTTTTAGGAACACTAAACTTTAAACCCACTTGTCATTTTGGGATGATAAATCTTTCTCTTTCCCCAGCTGCCATCCTGCACACCTCCCAACTACTGGTCCTATCGGTCAGAGGGTATATTGGGGCAGGGGTAGGAAGAGAGCTTGCCAATCCATATCATGGGAATTATGATAATAATGGAGTGTCACCAACCCTATAAGAGATCAGTTTTGAATCTGAGAGGGACTTCTGCCTTGACTTTTCCACTCTATTCCTGAAGGCAGTCTACTTCTGGACTCTTGTGAGGAACAACTACGAGAGGCAAGGAGAACAACTCAGGCCATCAGGGTAAACCTTGCCAGGAGAAGAGCTGGTTACCTGAAAGGCCTTAGACCCTGCATGGCAGACAGAGACTGGGAAACCTAGAAGCTAGCTGGCCCTGCAATTTGGGGAGCCAATGGAAGACTGGGGTGCTGTGGATTGTCCTAGACTGAAGCCCTTGACCAGATCTGTGCTGTCCTCAGAGGAGCCCTGCTGTTTCCCTGGATGCCCCATAACCAAGGCTTTCCATGAAAGTAGATTAATCCAAATGCCAACAAAGGTGTGGGGGGGAATCTGCAAGCCTTAATCTCCATCTCGCACAGCGGGTAGGGGGTGGAATTGGGGAGACCCTTGACAGATTTTATTAAATATAACTCACATTAATTTCCCCATAAAAAAGCACCCTACCCTTTTAAATTGAATTGTATGGGGAAGTGCTTGCCTTAATCCTTTCCATTAAATTGTGGGGGTGGGGTGAAACTGTGTAGACCCTTAGTGCATTAAATTAAAGTTAAATCAATTAATTCCCATATAGAAAAATCACATGATGAGTGTTGTTAGAGTTCCAAACTAACAACGTCCATGACCAGTGTGTTAGAGCGGGTATAGACAATAAAGTACTTGTGTGACTCTACCTTTCTGAAACCCCTGTCTTCCTTATCGAAGGGGGATGTCCATACTCTGAAAATAAGTAACCTTAAAACTCTGCCATTCAAGTAAATGTAGAGTGTGCAAAACAAGATTTCCGATGTATTCACTTGCATCCCAAAACAGAATCCCAATGCCCTGCATTTTATTCAAATAAAAAGCCCAACACAATGTTCCCATTGGAGTTCCTTTTCCAAACCTTGCTTTACAAATAAAAAGCCCAAAATGATTTTCCCATTGGAGTTCCTTATCCAAACATTGCCTTCCAAATAAAAAGCACAAAAAGATTTTTCCCATTGCAGTTCCTTATCCAAACCTTGCCTTTCGAATCAAAATCCCCAAATGATTTTCCCATTGGAGTCCCTTTTCCAAACATTGCCTTTCTAATAAAAAAAAGCCAAAATGATCTTTCCATTGTATTCCCACTCCCTATACCTTGGGCCTCATTACAAATTTGCTGGTCCGTAAACAAGGGTGCCAGTAAGCTCACTGGCACCCTTGTTTCCATACTGCCAAACCACGTGTTTGCCTGACGGGGCTGCCGCACCCGACAGGTGTGACCCTACCGGGCGCAGTAGCCGCGGTAGTCAGACCTACACGGAAGCGCAGCACCATTAACAACTGTGCCAGCGCTTCTGAGTCCCCACTCCCTTAGAGTCCTATGGGACTCAATGGGAATGGGGACTTACATTTTACCATCGCCTGACTTTCCGAACCACCAGACTTGTAATCTCCTGGTGGCACCGGGAAGACAGGCACCGGTAAAATTGTACGAGTCCGGCAGCAATCCACCGGTAGCAGTGGCAGGGTTACAGTCGGACTTGTAATGATGCCCCTTGCCTTCAAACCAGAGGGGTCATATCTAATTGATGCCTGGAGGTGGGAGTTGCTGGGAGAAAAGAGCCTTATCACAAACTAAGCAATCACTGTGTGAGTTATATTGTTCTATGGGTGCAATTGCAAGAAATTATATGATATGATATGATAGTTTACCTATATAGCACCTATACACAATGTGTTTCAAAGCGCTTCAAGGCAAGGGAGGAAACAATGGAAAATGCAATGACATTCTTACAGGCCATGAACAGAAGGGATGTGAAATTAACTATCGTACTTGGCCTGACAACATTTCAGATAGTGCAAGAGCTAAGACATAGATAAGGAAGGGAGGGGGAGAGTGGGGAGGAAATTAAGACAGACATGTGACTACCGTATTAGGGCTGACAACATTTCTGGTAGAGCCGGAGAAAAACAAATGGTGAGGGAGAGGGGTGTAGAAAGGGAGGGCAGGAACAAAATAAGCGATAATCGTACTAGGCCTGATGACATTTCAGATAGTGCTGGGGGGGAGGAGAAAAACAAGTAAGGGGATGGGGAGGAAACAGACGAGGTTGCTATCATACTAGGTCCACGGACAATTCTGATAGAGTAAGTCCATAGAAGAAAGTAAGTGGAGGAGGGTCAGAGATAGGAAAAGGGAGAAAGGGAGAGGAGGAGGGAATAGAGTTATTTATTTATTTGCATTTTTAAAGCGCTCACACAGCCCTGGGGCATTGTCTTAGTTCGATATTTATAACATACTTAAATACCCTGAGGTTTCTAAGCGCGGACCCGGGGATCAAACCTGTGTTGCTTAGTGTTGTCTTGTTTCCAAGGCGAGCACTTTGCCACTGAGCTATCCTCCCGACCGAGTAAGAAGTCAAAAAGAGTCAAAAAGAGTGGAGAAGCAAGAGGGGAGAGTGAATACAATTGCAGATGTCCGTAGTAACACATAATGTTGCAAGCCAGGATACAAGATGAAGATGGGAACAGCATGATTCAGGGCCACCATGAGTACAAGATGCAAAGGAATCCAGCATAAGAGTTGAGAAACGGTGACGCACCATTAATCAATGAAGTCCATAAACGTCAAATCCAGCAATGGGCACAAGACGGTGATGGTGAAACCAGAAAGTATCACGACAGACTCCTGCAGAAGTAGGGTGGAGGGCGGGGGGGGCGAGATGGAGCAAGGTATCACTTTACATCCCTCTAAAGTGATGACTGTCCATCTCTAACTGTTACCTGTGTGTTGTAGTATCTGCAAGTTATTAGAAATATAAGTCAGTCAATTGGTGCAAGTAATTTGAAATTGTGTAGTGCCACATGGTTGGTGGATGATGTTTTGGTTGTTCTATTATTCTTTGTCAAACCTTAAATAAAAAATATATTATTATACACCGGTCTGGTTCCTAGCTCATTGGTGGTAAAGAGGGTACTTGCTGAATGGCACGGCTAAGTGGGAGGCCTCAAAAAGTTGAATCGGCAAAGCGCTTTGCTGCACGCCACCTTGCTTGGGGGGGGGAAGGAAATCCCTGTGTTGAGAGTGAACGCCCAATAAATCATAACAGGAGCACTGCAGCCCTGTGAAATCAAACAATAGCCAAGCCCAGAATGGGCAAGGTATCATGGATTGGCGATGGCGCTGCGCTGGGAGAGCGGCACTCAGAAAGGCAGAATGGACGACTTTCTGTCCACCTTCACCATGTCTTTTTGGTGCTCGGGGTCTCATGACCCAGAGCACCAATCGGTGGCGGTAAGGGCAGGCTGTGGGAGGTGGGAGGAGAGATCACCAACCTTGGGCTGCTGATGGCCCTGCGCTGGGAGCGCGGTGCTCAGAAAGGCAGAATGGGCGCCTTTCTTTCCGCCTTCACCGTGTCGTTTTGGCTCATTTAAAGTTGTAATTAAGCCGTTAACTCTCAGATGACTGTTCAATAATAACAATGGCAGACCCTGTATTGCTCAGAGTTTGTTGTTACTGAGTGATCGAGCTAACTCAAAGAGATCCCAAAAGTCTGTGCCCTTGGCAGGTAGGAGCAGTTAGTGGGTTGAATGGCCATAGGCAATAGCATGGCCATGAGTGATCAATTGGTGCATAGAAAGCCAAACGACACCCACAAGCTGTGTGTCCCTGCTCACTTCACATCTCCCTCCTATCTGTAGTCTAATGCAATAGTTTCAACTTATACACGGCATGCACTTAAGCACCAACTAATAGCCAAAACGAATTTGTTTTTAATCACTCCCTATTTTTTTTTTTTTAGATAATCTAATGATGGCAGAAGAAGATAGCGTGAATTGACCAAGAATCACAAATTGTTTATGTGGGGGAAACTACAATGGTTAAAAAATGCAGGCGACCAATTACAAAATGTATTTTACTGGATACAATTTGTGTGTCTGGATATTTTGGACACTTGTTTGGCTGCTATCAAGCAAATTCCGGTTGAACCCTTGAATTGGTGATGTCTAACCCACACATAAGTAAACCCAGAGTCTGGCATGCATAGAAAAATGTGTTCACAAAAAACAAGAAGCAAAAAATGTTAAATAAAAACAAGTGGCTTTATTTTCAACAATAAATCAATGAGGGTGGGCTTACAAATACTTGGCGAGAAATATATAAATTGATATTATAATCAGAAAACTACTAAGATGGCCCCATGTAATACCAAACAAGTCCCTCAGCAGATATGAAGACTTAATTACGTCACGTGGGCACGCTACGTTATATGGCAGCCTTTTTGTCCAACGAGAGTTTTTACAATCCAAATGCTAAACAAGCGTTCACCAGCGTTAATTACCCTATGAATAAACATGCAGAAATGTTGTATTCTTTTATTTTATTGTTTAAAACGCTGACCTAGCTCGAGAGCAGAGGATCACGCTACGATGTGTGGGGCTAGCGTCTTTTAACAGTACCTCAGTACTGTGAGTTACAGTCTGTGCATCAGTCTGTACATACATTGGGATTAGGCCATGGTCAGGTGTTGTTGAAAAAGCCGCAGTATGAGAGATTTGCGAAATGAGAGAAATGTGGGGGCATTCGGAGCCAATACCGGGACGGAGCTCATGGGTGTGAGACAAGAGAAGGATTGTTTGCAGGTCCTCTCTTTGCAGGCAAGTTGGGATTCAAGCTGGTTGGTCGATTTGCTGAGTGAGGAGCATGTGCCACCAGACATGTGGAGGTAAGAATAAAAATGGATCCTTACAAACACACTTAAGATAATATATTAGGTAAGAATGGTCAAAACTAAAAATCTCGATTTAAGGAAACTTTTTCTAACTCATTTTCCCTACAGGTACCAACAACGATAAAAGAAGATTGTATATTTATAAGAACAAAATTGACAATATATACATCTATGTAGTGAAAGCAGGATCTGTGAAAACTGCATCAAAATAACATAAGCATGGTTTTAAATTAGGTCTTCTGGTCCTCTGGAGACACTTTCTGCCTCGGCAGTAACTTGGCCCTTCACAATCAAATTCTTATTTCGAGGTAATATATCTCAAATAACTAAACACTCACCTGGATATCTGTGTGCAACCCGGAGTCACAGGTTAAAGAAACTGGCACATTCAACACGTCCTTTGATCCATCAGCAGATTCCTATTCACCTGAATATGAGTTCGTGTTTGATTGAATTAAATAGTTTTTATCTGCCACAATGGAGCTCATATTTAAACAATTTGTAATTTTACGGCGGGAGCCATTACGTTTGCTCTGCATTGTAAATGCTCCCCCCTGCCAAATGTTCATCTTTTGCATGGCCGAGTGCAAAAGTGCAAGGCAAAAGGTGGCGTACACGTGTGCATGTAAGCCTTTTTCCCTGCACTTTTGCACTCTGCCATGCAAAGGGAGTAAACATTGCCTGGCATGATCGCATGCCAGGCAGCATTTACTTTTCATTGTGAGCGCTGCTTGCCATGCTCCCATGTCAAGTGAAACTCACAGTTACAATTAAACCCTCCTTTGCATGCAAGGGTTTCATCATAATTATACACTATAAGGGTGTCAAAGAATGAAGCTGACACAAAGGTGGCATAGTGGTGGTTATAGACTTTTATTTGTGCATGGAAAAGGTCCTTACTATCCCTATCTCCTAAGAGGGGTTTCCCTTCCTCCAAACTAATACTAAAGGGTCTGTCAGAATATCTGTCAAATTAAACTCCACTGTCCTGTGCCCAAACCTACTTCTATCCCTCAAACTACAATGGAAGGATAAACTAACAGAAAGTTCCTTCTTCGGGAGAATGGCTACCTTCTCATCCTGCTCGGATAGCATTCAAAAGAAAAATATGCCAGGTGGAATGATTCCCTTCCCCTGGCTTGGGGGTTTCACACAGTCTTTCAACCCTTATTGTCCTTTAATTGAGGTAACACATTGTATGATGGGGGGATGCAGAATAACCCTTACACCAAATAACAAGACTGACTCAGGAAGTTGGCAAATTGTCTCTCTCGACTGTTTCATTATCAATTGTCTAAAACAGGGAGTTACAACGGACATCAATGGACGTTGTACAACATAGTCTCAACGCATTTAATTAAAAAACATTCTTATATAGCAAACATTTGGCATATGTGATGTCATACTACGTGGCAAACTAAAAAACCTACGCGGGATTGTGGTTGGTTTAAGGGAAACATCTAAGTATACTTTCTATATAGGGACAGGTTGTGATTGGGGCTCTACAATCAGGTGGACAACTTATGCCCACCCCTGGTGCAAAGTCATCTTCAACAGTTATTAAGTACACGGCACATCATTGGCTCTCAAACTATAGGGCTCTTAATTATATGGCCCTCTACAATTGGTTGGCACGCTTGTACCCTTCTGGAACATTTGATTCACTAGCAGCACGTAAGCTGGTACCCCAGGTGCCAGTGGGTGGACTTGACTGTGTCTCGCCACCCAATTAGCCCCATATCTTTCATCGCTCATGCCTTCTGCCATTCAGATTTTCTTTGAACTTGACCTTGTAGTAGCTTCTCTTCTCTGGGAACATAAGGGAGTGTGAGCATATGGTTATCAAAGTTCTGGTCTGTATGCCCACTTCTATTTTCAGCCTTGACTCACGTAGCAGGAGACCGTGAATCGTCCCATGTAATAGCATTTAATTCTCTAGAATAAAGAAACTTGGCACTCATGGTGTTCTCTCTTTGCAACTTAACAAGGGATGCCTCGGCGTCTCACATTCACTGTTCTTCAAGGACTGATTACCAGTTTTGGCTGCTTCAGCCTTTGACACGAGTTCAAACAGCCTTTCTTGATCTTCCTTCAAGCTCAGCTTATTTCTTTGCTGCGACACATGCATAGCTATCAATCCTTCTTTCTCCATGGGTTTGAGCTTACTAAAATTATGACATCGAATATCCAGATTCTATATAATGGCGGCACCGCCTGCAGTCTATTCACTATGTATAGCCAGCCTTTATGATTACTTAATCTACTTGCATTACAGCATCTGTACATTTATAAAATGGCTTCAATTTTCTGCAGTGTTCTTCACACGTGCAATCTTCATTCCGCATGTGAAAGTCCTCTCGATTCTTTACTTCATCATCAGATTCTATAAGCACTATGCATTTTCTTCTTCAACCATTCCTCTCATGTGCGTCACACTCACCTTTTGTGACATCACTAGCTTCTCTTCTCATCTTCATGTTCCTTCTGGGACCTCCTCCAAGAGATTGTCATCTCTGCGAGAGTACATCACATAGGGTCTTCTCAATGGATATCTTGTCTCGTAGACTCTCCTCTGAATAGTTACAGTCGCTGGTGTTGTGCATGTCGCAACTTCTGGTTTCCAGCATACAGGTAGCATAGGGGCGGGACTTCCTGTAGAAGCATTCGGCTGCGCCTCTACACCTTTATAAAATTCCATGTCCAGGAGAATGGCTTCCTTCTCCTGGTGTAGATTGATACTTTCCAATAAAACAAGGAGGAGTGACTCTCTTCCCCTGGTATCTCCAGCACAACTTCCAGCTCAGGACTAGGAGAATTACTCCCTTCTCCTGGTATTGCTTTACACAGTTCACAACAATGCCAGGGGGAATGACTCTCTTCCCCTGGTATCTTAAGCACAAATTCTGGTTCGGCACCAGGAGAATGACTCCCTTCTCCTTGAATTGCTTGGTACAGTGCACACCAAGGCCAGCGAGAATGACTCCATTTCCCTGGTATCTTCAACATAACTCCTGGTTTGGGACTAGGTGAATGACTCCCTTCTCTTGCTTGGAACAGTTCATTCTCACAATGTACACTTTGCCACCCTGAGAGAAGGGTTGGCAAGAACAACGTAAACTCAGGCGCTGGACCTCGGATAACGTGTCCAATTAGGCTGTGTGTATGAAGCGAGTAAATGAAAAGTCTTGTCACTTCCATTTGATATTTAGAGTGCTGATTTATTGGCATATAATGTGCCCCGGTTTGTTAGCATACAGAGTGTCTGATTGCATACAAAGTGCTGACACCTGTTTCGTCCATGAAAGGGTCTTTATCAAGGCTGTGGTTAAAAATAACAGGTGTAGAGTACATTGTATCATTGAGATGTCGTGAGTGATGATGGATAGTGATCACCAATGAATAGAGATGAGGGGGTGATCATTACCAGGTAACATGAATGCATTAGTGTAGCATGTGAAAATTGTATGTGGGTGAAGTGAAGTGCGTGAGGTAGTGAGTACAGACATATACTTTGTGTGTCGTTAACATCTAGTCATTGCATGATACATAAGGGTTAGGGCCCAGAGGAAGGGAATACAGGTTGGGTATTACAGGTTTGGGGAAAACGGTGCACCAAGGGGTGAAAGGGAACGAGAAAGATGGGCATGGTGTTAGTTCATGATCAAACAGGAAGGAATAGATGCCTGTTAAAGGTCCATGAGCTTGGAGAGCCAGGGTTCAACATTACCAGGTAATGTAAGGTGCTGAGCCTGGGGTCTTGGTGGAGAGTTCCAGCGTGATGATTTTGCTGGATAACAAGCTGCGGGGGAAGAGAAGTGACTAAGGTCATGTCTAGGGGTACCCACCATATTGTGAGCGAGTGGACGGAATGGGTGAGTGTGTGACAGGTACAGCAGTATGTTAGATTAGAGCTGAGGAAAGAATGCTAGGAGGGGTTGCCAGTGCACTGTGTTGAGGAAGGGCTGGAGGTGCCAAGCAGGGCTTGTCTGTTTAGTGTGTGAAGCACCAGCGCTTATGGGAAGTCGGTGGGGTTGAGCACCGTGAGACTTGTCTGGTGTGGTGGATGGCTGGGCTTCATGCCAAGTTAAGAAATTGCATGGTGCCGGGATAAACTGTGAAGCCTAGGTCAGAGTCGTGTTGGACGAGGCGGGTGTGTGAGTAGTCAAGGTCTGCCGTGGTGACGAGGTTGGAGGGCATGCCGTGTACTAAAGGGTGGGTCAGGAGGGAGGGTGGTCAATCTAGGAATGGTGGTGGCCCGCCGCGGTGGGTATTAGGATCCATGGACAGTGCAGCAGGGACGGATGTCCTGTGACAGTTGGGCTGTCGCGTGTGTGACATAGGGAAGCACGGTGGGGTGGGGGAGAAGTCATTGACCCGCTAGTGGTCACTACATCCCATGGCAAACAGAACTAGGAACAGCACCAACAGCATCAACAACAGTAAAGAACCTCGGAGTCCTGATGGACAACAAACTAACACATGTGCTGCAAGTAAATGCTATAATCAAGAAATGCTTCTTCCTCCTGCACACAGTAAAAATAATCTCAGACAACCACATCTCCGCACAGCAAACAGCACATACTTCACCACACTGCAACAACCTACAAACAACACATAACCATGACCAACAGCACATGGGAATCGCTCAGACTCGAAAATCGCACCTAAACTCAGAGAAAGGTGCAAAGCGAACTGAAGCTGCCAACAGAACATCATATCTCACTTTCCTATTGCCACTGCTCCCTACTAACCACTCCCACAGCCTCCGTTTCACACCGTCCTTTTTCAGATCTGACAGAGTGCCAGGGGACCACTTCGATGGTGATAGTGCACGGTACAAGTAACCTTTAACATTAACATTAACTACACCTGTTGTTTTTAACCATAGCCTTGATAAAGACCTCTGCATGGTCGAAACACATGTCAACACTTTGTATGCAATCAGGCACTCTGTATGCTAACAATCCAGGGCATATTATATGCCAATGAAACAGCATTCTAAATTCCAAACAGAAGTGACAAGACTTTTCATTTACTTGCTTCATTCACACAACCTAACTGGTCACGTTATCCCAGGTCCAGCGCCTGAGTATACATGGTTCTTACCAAACCTTCTCTCACTACAAAACTGGACAAAAGAGCACTGTCCCCTAAGAACCCAACAACCGGCAGCAGGATCCTCACCTGATAATCACCATGATCAGCGCAGTGATCTATTTTTCAAAATGCTCTCCTCCTCACAGCTATACATTGGCCCTCTGGTTTGTTGCTAGCACAAATCCTTCTTTGTTAATCACTGGACTTAATTCTGCCACTGTGACAAGGACATACTCCTTGTTTGCTCTGTTCCCTTTTGTTGGGGTCCCAGCCCTTCACTGGTGGTCAGTGGGCTTGTTGCCCTCACTGCGACATGGAAGCTCTCCTCGGATACCTGGTTTCCAATGATTAGGGTCTCTGACCCATCTCTGCTGGTCAGTGGACTTATTGTCACCACTGCAATGAGAAAGATTTCCTCTAATACTCTCACTACTTGCTTTAGGTTCCCAGACCCTTCTCTGGTTATACCCAGAAGCAGGCTCCACACTACTGAGGCGAGATAGAGCTTTGTGAACCAGCCTCCCCTTTATCCTCGTGTCCCCTCCGGGTCTCCCGTACCTCCTGTTACCTTGTGTGGGATCGGGGTTTGTCACCGGGACTTTCTCGCACCACAGGTATTCTCTCCGCTCTGCTGGTTCACTGCCGTTGCTCCATCAGCTGCACAGTATTTCTCCTGCCTGTTCCGCGGCTCCGTTCTTCTGCTTGGGTTCGCTTCTGCAGAACTTGTGGAGCACTGCCACTGGGAATAACCCAAAAAAACTGAAATAAAACCAGTATGGCATATTTGTCTGAATTTTGGCTATACAAAAATCCCGTATAGCCTACAAATTTGAACAAATATGCCATACAAAACATTACAATGAAGAAGGGCAGTGGGGGCCGTGGGAGTGTCCCCTGCACCCTTCTTCGCTGTAATGTGAGCAGGGGATGCGGGGGTGTCCCGCGCAACCTGACTCAATAAAGTATAAAAAAGAAGAAAAAAAAGTAAAGCGAACCCTGCAGTGCCGGTTCCCATACACGCAAGTGAAGGCAACTGCTGTTGCAGAGGGATGTTGCAGACGGCAGCACCCAAGGATGTGTGCCGCCCCCAGGTAAGTGAGGGGATGGGTGCAAGGGCAAAGTCTGAAATGTTGAGGGGAGAGACACCAAAAATTAATTTTGGAAAAATAACCTTCAGTCTTTCCTCCTTCGAATGTTTCAGCTACGGTTTTACCACACAAATCCCTGCCATGGTAAATCACAGGCATTCTCTTCCCTCCAGTCTTTCGGCAGCACCTGGATCTCTCGTGCCTAGTTCACCACCATACCTGCTGGCCAACTTGGCGGGGGTTTTACATGGCTATGTTTGACATGGGTGAGCTGGACACATTGGATAATGCTTTGTTACTTTTTATACCTTGTATCTAGTTCCTCCCATGTGGATTGTAAAAGTCCTTTGTCTCTGTTATTAACTTAATACTCATGCCTCCTCGGGACCACCTTGTACCAGTACTAGAACAGTCAATAATCTTCATGTCTCCTGTGCTCTTCCTCGTTCTAGTACATTTGGCTTTAGGTTAATCTCCTGTGTTACAACAATACATAGGTTCACATTCAATTAAATGGTTCTAGGGAGGGCTAGGGAATGTTGGGGAGTGACAATATTCAATGGCCTGTACCCCAGGTGATCGTCCTACTGCCCAGAGGGGGAATCCCTCCTCATGAGGTCCTCCCACATTAAACCACCCTCATGGGGACTATTGGGTAACGGCTGCACCTCCCTAGCCTCATGGAAAAGGGCTACCCCTTAGGGAGAAGTGACCACACCTTATGAATCAACACAACACCATTCCTGAAAAATGAGCATGGCAAGCAGCGTGTACAGTGAATCCCTATGGGGTCCGCCTGCTTTATGCTGGTGCATAAAGCAGGCGGACGCCATAGGGATCTCTGCATTTGCACCGGCATGAATGATGGAGCAATTGCATGGTGGAGAGGAACGGAGGTGGCGGAAACGCAAGCTGCATTCCGCCCCTCTTCTCCACCATACACATGATTGAAAATGAGCCGTGGCATGAATGGAAGGGTTTAAAGCCTTACTCAAGCGTTTCATGCTTTCAATTCATGTTACTATGGCACTATGGAACATGAGCTCCTATGTGTTAAGTTTCATTCCAACTCACTCTGGTGGAAGGGATCTACGCATGTGAGGTTGTAAATGAATTGTGAAAATGTTTCATATGAATGATGTGATTTTGCTGTATGCATTTTTGTAACATTGCATTTAATGGTGCAATACCTATTTATGTATGAATACATTAAACAGTATTTAATTAGATTATTGGAATCTGTTATTGTAGTAATTTTTGGATGTATAGCGTCAGGTAAAATAGGAAGCGTTTCTGTCCAGGCTGCTTCCTCTCCATACATGAGAGGTGGGACGCCAACTGCTGCACCTCCTTCCACCCTGGAGCCATAATAATATCAATACCGTCAGAAAACAGCCAAGGAAACACACCAGTGCCCATCTCACCCAAAATTATTTCTCAAAAGCTGCTCTTTATTTTTCCAGGATTTTTTGGGAGCCGTTTCACGGGCTCCAGTTTTCCATACCGACTCCACTCGCTGGTGGACAGAAGTCTCCCCCCAACCCCCACCCCAGCCTCTTCTGGTATTCAAATAGTTACATTAATCTTCAGAGGCTTTAACAAATAGTGTAAAAGTGAGGCGAGCATTCATTCCACACATTTTCCAAAATACAGAAACAGAGGTACTAACTAAAATAGTGGTTCTGTTCAGTACCTACTTCCAAGATCTGCGCCCTGGGGAAATTCCAGCTGGCCTGTTATAAATGGCTTCTACTGGATCCAGTTGCGGGTATGTTGTTTTTGGACATTTACCGAGCTGCCACCCAGAACATTTCAGTTAATTTCGGTTGCCTTTGGAACAGTTTGTTCATGTGTCAGGAACTCTCCAGGTTTCATCTGCTATTTCTACGTGCCCGGTAGAATTCCTCTTGCTTTTTTCCACTGGACATATTGTACACGACGTCTAAAAATCTTCATGCCGCAACTGGACGCTGTCGTACTGGAACCTTCCTGAACATAACTAGTTAATGTTAAAGGACATTTGTACCGTGCACTATCAGCACCGGAGTCGTCCTCTGGAGCTCTGGCAGATCTGAAAGGTAAGAGGGCAGGGAGGGTGAGTCGGGTATAGCGGGATAAAGGCAGAGCAAGATTGGCGATGTCCTGTTGGCAGATTCAGTTTGGTTAACACAGTTTGCTGAGCATGGGTGTGGTTTACAGATCGGTAGACCCTCATGTGCTGTTGTGTCATTTGTTTTGTTGTTGCAGTGTAGTGAAGTGCGTGCGGTTTGCTGTGTGAGAAAGTGGCTGTGTTTGTTTCGGGTGTGAGAAGTGTAAGGGGAGAGTTGAGGATTCTTTTTTTATTTCTTTTTTCGCTGATGGGTTAGTGGGGTTCCCTTTTTTGGAAGCCTCTGCCCTTGCTGTCTGACGGAGCGTTCCTTTGGCGGTTCATTCATCTGGTTCTGCCCAAGACGTTGGCATGTCTCTGTGACTGACTGGTCATCTGTGGGCGGGAAGGTGGTGAGGGCCTCCCCTCCCAAGGTTTTCAGTTTGCTAAGGTTGTGGGTTGCTCTTTGGTTGACAGTGGGGTCTGCCTGCCCTTGCCTAGGTTTCTACATTCATGAATGGTACTAGTGCAGTGCGAGGGATTTCCAATATGGTGTGCTACATGCGGGTTTGACACTGTGTGGTGCAGATCGCTTATCCCAACGTATCCATTCACATGAAGGCGAAATAATCGAGTATCAGTGAGTTTGTATGACAACATCCATTAAATGAGCACAATAAGACAATTCATTTAATGGCGACCTCTACCATTAGGGACAATTAATGCATTTATTTAGAGTTAAATAACAATGTTTAGCACCTCTAACAGAGGCCTTGATATCAATAACCGGTCGAAATTGTATTTGACCAGTCAGAAACTGTTTCTACTGGATCCAGTTGCGGCATAATGGCTGGAATTGTATCCATTAAAGATCAGTATGCACAGAGACCACAATGTCTGCAACTGGATCCAGTAGAAACGCTTTGTGAATCGTCACCTGGAGTATCCAGCAGAAAATGCAGGAGTCCCTGCACTGATTCAGGGTCCTGGGATAGACACAGTCTGCACTCTCAGTCTCCGTGGAGACAGCGGTTCTTAGATCCTTGTGTTATGAAAGAGACAGCACACACATAAAGAACACACCGGAGCTATGACACTATGCTGCACTTTGCAAAGTTGAACCCCGGCATGACTGCCCCAAACTTCATCCTTCGGAAGTCGATACATTCAGTACCATTGAATGCGGTAATAATACCTTAGTGCTTAGAAGCGAGAGGAATCAGTCATAGAGAGGTATATGCATATATGGGTTATCAGATACGGTCCACTACGCCCATCCAGTCTAGACTACTATCTGCCAGGCCCATTCAGTCTGCCACGCCAATGCATACTACCCCTCGTGACAGATAGTTACAGGGGGATCACAGGAAGACTATACACAGCACTAGTGCAAGGCTTTTGCACCTATGAACAGGACTGGTGCTGGGCTTCTGTATTCATCAACAGGATTAGTGCAGGGCTTCTACATTCATGAGCAGGACTAGTGCAGGGCTCCAGCTTTCCTTTTTTACAGGACTCTCGAAAGTAGCATGTTCTGCTCCTCCCTTTCTTTTGCTGTCGTTGCTGTCTGTGTTTTCTTTAGACCATCCATTTACTAAGAAGCAAACTGGGCTGAAGATGCGAATAAACCAAAGACATTCCCCGAGGAGTTTGGGGCGTGCTTTGCAGCTCACACGAGCTAAACAACTGGTCAAGAAAACATTACCTGCACGAACATGTAAAGAAAATCACAAAAGAGCGAAGGGAATTGTTTTGGGGCCAGCGTTCGATTAAGGAAAACAATTATTTTTTTATTTTTTTTATTTAATGAGATAGTTTTAACAAAAACGGTTTCCATTATGTAACATCTGTTAGATTTTTCACATATAAAAAGAAAAGGAAAAATAATTAAGTTCCATTGAGTCCTCAAGATTTATTCCATTTTGTTCTTCGTTATTCTGAATCAGTCAGTTATGTTCCCAATTATCTTTAACTAGAATTGGGTTACTCTAAAGATCAATTTCTTGTCAGCTCCCAACATGAAGTGTGACCATCTCTCTTCAGGGGATAGTTCCAGGATTGTAGTCGGTAACATTACAGCATATTTCTGTCTTTCTTCGTTCAGGGCACGACATTTCATGATGATATGGTGTGCTGTCCCAATCTGATCATTCTGATTGCAAAATCGACATGATCTATCATTCCATGCAAGTTGTTTTCTGGAAGCAAGAATTTCCTTTGTTGGGAGTATATTAACATTAAGTCTCATTCTTAAAAAGAGATCCCTCGTTTTTTGGCAGGGAAAGAGAGCCAGATATGCTGTCAGATGGTTTAGAGCTCTACTTTCTGTTACTCATGTTATTCTCAATGTTTAGGTCTCCTTCTTTTGTATTGTGTCTGTCCAATCTGATCTTTGGAGTTTCTGTTTGAATATTTGTGGTCTCATCTTCAAGGTTTCAAGGGTTGAGTCAAGTAATAGTATGTTGTGAAGACAAGCTTCTTTCCACTTGTCCAATATTGAAGAATTGGATGTTTGAAGTTTTGTTCTTAAGATTTCAAGTGGGGGGTTCGCTTCATCCAATATTGTTTTTCTGGATAGGTCCAATGATTTCCAAATCATCATGGATCTTAACGAATGGGCCGCTACTTCAAATCGTATTTGGTTTATTGGAAATGTTTTTGGGAGATGTAATGCTCTTCTCCAGAAGATAGCTTCAAGCTGGTCCCTAATTTTCCAATGCAGATTTAGAAATGTTTTGCTGCCGTATGTTAAAATTGCGACTACTTATTGTCTGTAGAACATTAAAAATGGTTTTAGCGACAATTTCCCATACTTCTTATGTAATATTAGGCCTTGTCTTGCCAAGGATTCGATTTTTGTTCTTAGATGGTCATACCATTATTTTTCTGAGATTCCTTGGTTCAACCAAATGCCTAAATATTTTATTTCCTTGACCACATCCAATTTCTTTTTATGTAAATATCTTCTCAAGTTTTTTTTTATTTTTTGCCAACTTGTCGTGTTAGACATTGATTGATTGATTGATTGTTTATTTGTATGGCACCTATAAACAATGTGTTTCAAAGTGCTTCAAGAAGGGAGGGAACATGGGAGAATACAGATACATTCTTAAAGGTCCTTGAATCAAATCAGAATCTAAGAAAAACTATCAATCATAACAGATAGTACAAGTGCCTGGAACAATAAGGGAGAGACGAGGGAGGGAAAAAGGAGACAATGCTAGCGGTAACATTACTATGCCTGACGACAATTGTTCCAGTGCAAGAGTGACAAGAGGAGGGGCAGGAGGGGAGGGCAAGGAGAGGGGAGAGAAGAGAAGAGGAGAGGAGAGGAACAAAACAAGTGACTATCTTAAAGGGTCTGCAACTGATCAAGGTAGTGCTGGGAAGGAAGTGGGTGGAGAAGACAAAGAGGAAAAAGGGGGAGACAGACAACCTGTTTTCAAAGATCAACGAACAATGATAATAGTAAGTGCTAAGATAAATGAAAAAGTGAAGGGGGAAAGGGGAGGGCATGATGGCTGCAGAAAGGCAGGCAGCTACAATTACTATGCCAGACGGCAATTGAGGTAGTGACAAATGTTCACAGGACAAGGGGAGGGGGAGGAAGGAGGGGAGGGCAGGCAGCTGCAACATAGCTTGAGTCTTTTGGATATTTACCGTAAGATAATTTTCTTCAACATAATGCTCCAAGGCAACGAGGCGCTTCTGTAGACCCACTTGGGAGCGATCTAAAAGGACAACGTTGTCCGCGTAATGCAGATAAGGTACCAATGACCCATTTAGAATTGGTGTATTTGTAGTTGGTAATTTTTGTGTGATTCCAAGGTCAGGAATGTATAGGCTGAACAGCATAGCTGCCAGGGGGCAGCCTTGTTTCAGCCCATTCCAAGTCTGTATCTCTTTTGACACAACCCCAGACTTAGAAAGCCTTACTCTTATGGTGGTGTTTGCATACAATGCTGATATTGACTCGATGATGTCATTCGGGCACTCCCACTGCCTTAGTTTGTCCCACAGTTTTTGAACGATTTACACTGTCAAAAGCCAACTTGAAGTCTGCATTTATGTTTGTGTTAGTCTTAATCACTTCCAATTTCAGAAAGGTTAATGTAGTCCCTACTCTCCGTGTAAAACCGGCTTGTCTCGGGTCACTTCTGTTCGTTGTTTTTGCCCATTCAGACAATTCTTTTCGAAGGAATGATGAAAATACTTTCCCCAAGGGATCAAGGAGAGCAATTGGTCGTTTGTTGCTCGGTGTACTTCTGTCTCCCTTTTTGTATATCGGTATCAAGATTGATGCACGCTAAGTTGCCGGGATTTGTATATGTTTGCTAATCATTCCGAACAGACTGAGGCATAGGTCCGCCCATGCTTCTGGGTTGGACTTTTGAATTTGATTAGAGAGCCCGTCTGGGCCTGGGGCTCTAGAAGGATTGTGCCGCGTGAGGTGATTCCATAAATCAGTGTAATCCCATTTTAGGTTCCACAGTGTGTCGGTCATGTTTTCGACATTATTTAGCTCCTTCGTTTTCTTCCTGAATATCCGTGTAAAGTAGTTACTCCATGATGATTCTGTCACATTGGTTGTTATTGAATCTATCTGTGTCTTTTGTCCATTCAATAACTTCCACAGATCTCTCGTGGTTCTTCCTGCAAGAGCGTGTAGCATTTCCTCTGCATCCTTTTGTGCCCGCATGTTCTTTGTACTTAGTAACCAGTTTTTGTACCTTTGTTTACAAATTTTCCTTTTTGGATCTGTTGATCCAACGGCAGTTGTTTAACTTTCCTTAGCTCAATATGAAGTTGCTTTTTCTTTGTGGCTAAAGTTTTATTGTATGCATGTTTGTGAAGAGCTTGTTCTTTTACATTGTTTCGTACTGTCTGTTTATACGTTTGTAAAAGCCTTTCATATTCCACTTTCTAAAGTTCTGTTATGTTCGTGGTCAGAAAGATATGTTTTAAATTATTCGTTTGATCAGTGCTAATTCTTATCCTTGTGTTAGTGTAGGTCAGGTTCATCAGAGGTAACATTTGCGCTGGTGCTTCAGTTTCTTTTGGTCCCCACGTCATGAGCAGATTGTAGTGGTCGCTAGAATCAGTTGGAACAGATTTCAGGTTTGATATTCGATGTCTCGTATCTTGGGAGAGTACATATAGTCCAAAATGGCTTCTGAATTCCCTTTTTTACAGGTAGGCCTTACTGGCAGGTCGCCTTTGGTATGACCATTTAATAATACTAAGTCTCTTCTTGTCAGCTCTTTTGTCCAAGTCCGGGCCTTTGATAGTTTGGACGATGAAGTCATTTCACCACTTTCAGCGAACAGGTGTATGTTCAAATCTTCGCACTGTATAACAGTTGCATTTTTGAAGGGGAAAATATGTCATCAACTATTGCTACCACTGCATTGATGAAGATGGAATCATGTATGGCTACAGTGTTCCACTATAGGCTATTAAAACCTATTATTTCTATTTTGAAGTTGGTTGCTTTTTGAAATCCGTTGGAAAAATTAGGTGGAATGTGTTTCACAGTCGATGCTTGTATAAAGGGATTAGGATTTTGTGTTTCCAGTAGTTCTAAATTTGACCCTTGTCTTATGAATGTTAGTAGACCTGCTGAAGGACGGCCTTTTGCTCTCGTTATTGCAGTATTCATTACTGTTACGCAACCATCGCATATCGGTTGGAGACTGATCCAAGTTTCCTGTAAACATATGAAATCAGGTTTAGACATCTGTTGGTTTTTCTCCTCGAATAGATGAACATGGCCTCTCGTATTCCATGAGCAAATGGACCAAGACCTTCCATGTGGTTCCACTTTATGTTATGCTTTCCTTACAATTAAACAGACAAAGCCAAATATTCAGCAGAGTTGGTCATATACAGTTTTTAAATGCTGTATGAATGGGTGCTGGATGAATGTGAGAGGGGAATGGTGTGCGCCCCACTGCCCTCATGCACCATGTCTCAGGTGTGTTGCCCTGGAATGCCCACCCCAATACGCACCTGGGGCCTTCCTAATTAGGCTTCAGCACCTGACCCCTCCTCCCCCGCTCCTGTCTATGGTTATTTGGTGCCGTAGGGCTGACGCTGGCAAGAAATGTATGAACCGGGGTTTACAAGAGGCACACAAGGCTCTGGAAAGGAGAGAGGGAGGGAGGCAGAAGGAGAGAGAGAAAGAGAGAGATAGGCATGGAGAGAGATAGGCATGGAGAGAGGGAGAAAGAGAGATAGGCATGGAGAGAGGGAGAGAAAGAGAGAGATAGGCATGGAGAGAGGGAGAGAGAGAGAGAGAGAGAGAGAGAGAGAGAGAGAGAAAGAGAGAGATAGGCATGGAGAGAGGGAGAGAGAGAGAGAAAGAGATAGGCAAAACGACGCAAACACCACACGTGCACAATTCGGGCAGCGCGACCTTAACGGTGGCATAGTCCTCCCTCAAGGATGATGAACAACCATAGACGGGTTTGCAGCGTTTCGGGCTCATCAGTGCGATGCAGGTGACAGGCAGTTTTAGAGGACAGACAAGTACCAAGCAGGATTACGGCGAGTCAAACAAATCTATAGGTGGGGGTAATTTACTTTAGGGGGGAGAAGTGGACAGTTGGTGTCTGATCCAGTGGCCAAGGGAGCCATTGGAGGGCTCTTGTGAATCAATGTCCAAAGGCTGAGAGCACACTGGCGTGTTGATCTAGCGCGGCATGGGGAAGTGTCAGGGGGCTGCCTGGAGGAGGCTGGCTGGGCACATGCCAAGCCGGCACTGCTGCGCCTGCCGAGGCGGCTCTTGATCGCTTCCCAAGTGGCCCACCTCCGACCCCGGCGGCCGATCACGTGAATGCCAGAGGGGAACGGCACACACCGAGCGCCGCATCACAAGGCACTTGGCGAGAGAGGGGCTTTCTCCACAATGATTGCTCTGTACACATTTCATCTAAAGAGCCCACGCTGCTTATTCGGCTCATCCTGGGCTGGGGCTTTTTTTGTGTCCGCTTTTTTAAAGGCTGCAAAGTAAATGGAGTGAGTTTACACAAGTCTGACCTCAAACAGTTGGGGCTGTGCAAATGATGGCGGGCTTCCTAGACAGCCTGCACGTGAACAGGTCAACAGCAGGCGTGTCAACATTCGGGAGATCATAGTTCAGCCCCAGTGGTTTCCTTTGCATTCTGGGACGTGTAGTCTTAAATTGTTACTGGAAGAAAAAAGTACTACAAGGCCCAGAATGCAAAGAAAAAAGCAGGACTGGACTAACATCCCACAGTGGAACAGGGCATGTTGACATGCATTCGGGGACTCACGAACTCCTCCTTTCAACAAGTCTCCTGTAAGACGACCAGCTGGCTCAATGTCTCTGGAGCACTGGATTTTAAATTCTGGGCTTTCATTTAAGAACCTAACACATTCTGTGAGCTGTAGTCTTTGGTGTCTTTAATTGAATTAATTGGGAGTAACCAATGATCTTTAAAATGAAAACCCAGGGCTGGAAGAGACCCGGGAGATGGAGTCGCCTGCTCAACATGCACCCAGCCCTGTGGGGGGTCAATGATTTAGTGTAAGAAGGCATTTCTTTGTCGATGAGACACGATTGCACTGACATTTCTCCAACAATTGCGTTCTGGGAGTTGTAGTCTAGTGTCAATCGAATAAAATAGAACAGAGACCGTTTTGAAGAACGGTTGCACCAATAGATGCTTAACCAAGACCAGTCTATTCTGCAAAGCACTCCAAAAGAAGCCACTCTTCGTGTTCATGTAGACCCAGTGTCATTGGTGCTTAAAGACGCAGCTCTTCATGCAGCATAGTGGCTCCTTCTTCGTCTTGGGCTTTTTTAGATAAATATCACTGTGCTTGATCAACCACAGTATCAGGTAATGTGTCCACTTAGTAGATGTATGTCGTTTCTCAATGTATTCTTGTTCTTAACGTTGACCAAAAGTACTCAGTATTATTGTTTCTTACTTATGGCTCACGAGGAAGAAATATTCTTTAATAGCTTTGATCTTACATTCTCGGGTTTTTATATCTCAGATACAGAATAATAATAACCCAATAATAGGAGTTCCTTACATTTGCCTGTTGCCAATGTACCTGTTCTGGAGTGTCAGGGACTAGCTGTATTATGCTGGTTTCTCTCCCGCACCGTACTATCTACGCTGTATAACCACGATGGTCAGGGACTAGCTGAATTATGCTAGTTTCTCCAACATACTATCTACGCTGTATAACCACGATGGTCAGGGACTAGCTGAATTATGCTAGTTTCTCCTGCATACTATCTACGCTGTATAACCACGATGGTCAGGGACTAGCTGAATTATGCTAGTTTCTCCCATGTACTATCAACACTGTATGACCTCGATGGTCAGGGACTAGCTGAATTATGCTAGTTTCTCCCATGTACTATCAACACTGTATGACCTCGATGGTCAGGGACGGCTGTATTATGCTAGTTTCTCCTGCATACTATCTACGCTGTATAACCACGATGGTCAGGGACTAGCTGAATTATGCTAGTTTCTCCCATGTACTATCAACACTGTATGACCTCGATGGTCAGGGACTAGCTGAATTATGCTAGTTTCTCCCATGTACTATCAACACTGTATGACCTCGATGGTCAGGGACGGCTGTATTATGCTAGTTTCTCCTGCATACTATCTACGCTGTATAACCACGATGGTCAGGGACTAGCTGAATTATGCTAGTTTCTCCCATGTACTATCAACACTGTATGACCTCGATGGTCAGGGACTAGCTGAATTATGCTAGTTTCTCCTGCATACTATCTACGCTGTATAACCACGATGGTCAGGGACTAGCTGAATTATGCTAGTTTCTCCCATGTACTATCTACGCTGTATAACCACGATGGTCAGGGACTAGCTGAATTATGCTAGTTTCTCCTGCATACTATCTACGCTGTATAACCACGATGGTCAGGGACTAGCTGAATTATGCTAGTTTCTCCCATGTACTATCAACACTGTATGACCTCGATGGTCAGGGACTAGCTGAATTATGCTAGTTTCTCCTGCATACTATCTACGCTGTATAACCACAATGGTCAGGGACTAGCCGAATTATGCTAGTTTCTCCCATGTACTATCAACACTGTATGACCTCGATGGTCAGGGACTGCTGTATTATGCTAGTTTCTCCTGCATACTATCTACGCTGTATAACCACGATGGTCAGGGACTAGCTGAATTATGCTAGTTTCTCCCATGTACTATCAACACTGTATGACCTCGATGGTCAGAGACTAGCTGTATTATGCTAGTTTATCCTGCATACTATCTACGCTGTATAACCACGATGGTCAGGGACTAGCTGTATTATGCTAGTTTCTCCCATGTACTATCAACACTGTATAACCACGATGGTCAGGGACTAGCTGAATTATGCTAGTTTCTCCTGCATACTATCTACGCTGTATAACCACGATGGTCAGGGACTAGCTGAATTATGCTAGTTTCTCCCATGTACTATCAACACTGTATGACCTCGATGGTCAGGGACTAGCTGAATTATGCTAGTTTCTCCCATGTACTATCAACACTGTATGACCTCGATGGTCAGGGACGGCTGTATTATGCTAGTTTCTCCTGCATACTATCTACGCTGTATAACCACGATGGTCAGGGACTAGCCGAATTATGCTAGTTTCTCCCATGTACTATCAACACTGTATGACCTCGATGGTCAGGGACTGCTGTATTATGCTAGTTTCTCCTGCATACTATCTACGCTGTATAACCACGATGGTCAGGGACTAGCTGAATTATGCTAGTTTCTCCCATGTACTATCAACACTGTATGACCTCGATGGTCAGAGACTAGCTGTATTATGCTAGTTTATCCTGCATACTATCTACGCTGTATAACCACGATGGTCAGGGACTAGCTGTATTATGCTAGTTTCTCCCATGTACTATCAACACTGTATGACCTCGATGGTCAGGGACTAGCTGTATTATGCTAGTTTCTCCTGCATACTATCTACGCTGTATAACCACGATGGTCAGGGACTAGCTGAATTATGCTAGTTTCTCCCATGTACTATCAACACTGTATGACCTCGATGGTCAGGGACTGCTGTATTATGCTAGTTTCTCCTGCATACTATCTACGCTGTATAACCACGATGGTCAGGGACTAGCTGAATTATGCTAGTTTCTCCCATGTACTATCAACACTGTATGACCTCGATGGTCAGGGACTGCTGTATTATGCTAGTTTCTCCTGCATACTATCTACGCTGTATAACCACGATGGTCAGGGACTAGCTGAATTATGCTAATTTCTCCCATGTACTATCAACACTGTATGACCTCGATGGTCAGAGACTAGCTGTATTATGCTAATTTATCCTGCATACTATCTACGCTGTATAACCACGATGGTCAGGGACTAGCTGTATTATGCTAGTTTCTCCCATGTACTATCAACACTATGACCTCGATGGTCAGGGACTAGCTGTATTATGCTAGTTTCTCCTGCATACTATCTACGCTGTATAACCACGATGGTCAGGGACTAGCTGAATTATGCTAGTTTCTCCCATGTACTATCAACACTGTATGACCTCGATGGTCAGGGACTAGCTGTATTATGCTAGTTTCTCCTGCATACTATCTACACTGTATAACCACGATGGTCAGGGACTAGCTGTATTATGCTAGTTTCTCCCATGTACTATCAACACTGTATGACCACGATGGTCAGGAACTCGCTGTATTATGCTCGTTTCTCCCATGTACTATCAACACTGTAGGACCACGATGGTCAGGGACTAGCTCTATTATGCTAGTTTCTCCTGCATACTATCTACGCTGCATAACCACAATGGTCGGGGACTAGCTGTATTATGCTAGTTTCTCCAACATACTATCTACGCTGTATAACCACGATGGACAGAGACTAGCTGTATTATGCTAGTTTCTCCCGCATACTATCTACGCTGTATAACCACGATGGTCAGAGACTAGCTGCATTATGCTAGATTCTCCTGCGTACTATCTACGCTGTATGACCATGATGGTTGGAGACTAGCTGTATTATGCTAGTTTCTTCTGCTTACTATACACGCTGTATGACCACGATGGTCAGGGACTAGCAGTATTATGCGTGTTTCTCGATGGTCAGGGTCAAACTGTAGTATGCTAGTTTATTCGGCTTTCTGTCCACGCTGTATGACCACGATTGTCAGAGACTAGCTGTATTATGCTAGTTTCTCCCATGTACTATCTACACTGTAGGGCCATGATGGTCAGGAACTTGCTGTATTATGCTAGTTTCTCCCACATACTATCAACACTGTATGACCACGATGGTTCAGGAACTCGCTGTATTATGCTAGTTTCTCTCATGTACTATCTACACTGTAGGGCCACGATGGTCAGGGACTAGCTGTATTATGCTAGTTTCCCCCGCGTACTATCTACGCTGTATGACCACGATGGTCAGGGCCAAATTGCATTATGCTAGTTTCTTCTGTTTACTACTCACGCTGTATGACCATAATGGTCAGGGACTTGCTGTATTATGCTAGTTTCTACAACATACTATATACACTGTATGAGCACGAACTAGCGGTATTATTTAAGTTTCTCCTACATATCATCTATGCTGTATGACCATTGACAAGCTGTATTATGCTAGTTTCTCCCACATACTTTTCACGCTGTATGACAATAATGGTCATAGACTAGCTGTATTATGCTAGTTTCTCCCGTGAACTTTCTACGCTGTAGGACCATAATGGTCGGGGACTAGCTGTATTATGCTAGTTTCTTCTGCTTAATATCTACGCTGTATGACTACGATGGTCGGGGACTAGCTGTATTATGCTAGTTTCTCGATGGTCAGGGCAAAACGGTATTATGCTAGTTTCTTCTGCTTACTATCCATGCTGTATCACCACGATGGTCAGGGACAAGCTGTATTATGTTAGTTTCTCCTGCGTACTATCTACGTTGTATGACCATGATGGTCGAGGACTAGCTGTATTATGCTAGTTTCTCGATGGTCAGGGACAAACTGTATTATGCTAGTTTATTCTGCTTACTATCCATGCTGTATGACCACAATGGTCAGGCACTAGCTGTATTATGTTCATTTCTTCTGCATTCTATTCACACTGTATGACCACAATGGTCAGGGACTTGCTGTATTATGCTAGTTTCTACCACATACTCTCTATGTTTCTATGTTGTATGACCATGGACTAGCTGTATTATGCTAGTTTCTCCCACATACTATTCACGCTGCATTACCATGAGGGTCAGAGACTAGCTGTATTATACTAGTTCCTCCTGTAGGACTAAGATGGTCGGGGACTAGCTGTATTATGCTAGTTTCTTCTGCTTTATATCTATGCTCTATGACCACAATGGTCGGGGACTAGCTGTATTTTGCTAGTTTCTCGATGGTCAGGGACAAACTGAATTATGCTAGTTTCTTCTGCTTACTTTCCAGGCTGTATGAACACGATGGTCAGGGACCAGCTGTATTATGCTAATTTCTCCTGCGTACTATCTACGCTGCATGAACATAATAGTCGGAGACTAGCTGTGTTGTGCTACTTTCTCGATGGTCAGGGCCCCAAACTGTATTATGCTAGTTTCTTCTGCTTACTATCCACGCTGTATGACCATGATGGTCACAAACTATCTGCATTATGCTAGTTTCTCCCATGTGCTATCTATGCTGTTAGAACACGATGGTCAGGAACTTGCTGTATTATGCTAGTTTCTCGATGGTCAGGGACAAACTGTATTATGCTAGTTTTGTCTGCTGATTATCCACACTTTATGACCACATTGGTCAGGGACTAGCTGTATTATGCTAGTTTCTACCACATACTATCTATGTTGTATGACCACGGACTAGCTGTATTATGCTAGTTTCTCACACATATTATCTATGCTGTATGACCACGGACTAGCTGTATTATACTAGTTTCTCCCACATATAATTCACGCTGTATGACCATGATGGTCAGGGACTAGCTGTATTATGCTAGTTTCTACCACATACTATCTATGTTGTATGACCACGGACTAGCTGTATTATGCTAGTTTCTCACACATATTATCTATGCTGTATGACCACGGACTAGCTGTATTATACTAGTTTCTCCCACATATAATTCACGCTGTATGACCATGATGGTCAGGGACTAGCTGTATTATGCTAGTTTCTCCTGCGTACTATCTATGCTGTAGGACCACGATGGTCGAGGACTAGCTGTATTATGCTAGTTTCATCTGCTTACTATCTATGCTGTACGATCAAGATGGTCGGGGACTAGCTGTATTATGCAAGTTTCTCAATGGTCAGGGACAAACTGTATTATGCTAGTTTCTTATGCTTACTATCCACACTGTATGACCATGATGGTCAGGGACTAGCTGTATTATGGTAGTTATTCTTGCGTACTATCTACGCTGTATGACCCCAATGGTCAGGGACTAGCAGTATCATGCTAGTTTCTCCTGCTTACTATCTACGCTGTATGACCACGATGGTTGGAGACTAGCTGTATTATGCTAGTTTCTCGATGGTCAGGACCAAACTGTTTTATGCTAGTTTCTTCTGCTTACTATTCACGCTGTATGACCACGATGGTCAGGGACTAGCAGTATTATGTGTGTTTCTCGATGGTCAGGGTCAAACTGTATTATGCTAGTTTATTTGGCTTTCTGTCCACGCTGTATGACCACGATGGTCAGAGACTAGCGGTATTATGCTAGTTTCTCCCATGTACTATCTACAATGTAGGGCCATGATGGTCAGGAACTCTCTGTATTATGCTAGTTTCTCGATGGTCAGGGACAAACTGTATTATGCTAGTTTCTTCTGCTGACTATCCATGCTGTATGACCACATTGGTCACGAAGTAGCTGTATTATGTTAGTTTCTTCTGCATTCTATTCACGCTGTATGACCACAATGGTCAGGGACTTGATGTATTATGCTAGTTTCTACCACATACTATCTACGCTGTATGACTACGAACTAGCTGTATCATGCTAGTTTCTCCCACATATTATCTATGCTGTATGTCCACAGACTAGCAGTATTATGCTAGTTTCTCCCACATACTATTCACGCTGTATGACCGTGATGGTCAGGGACTAGCTGTATTATGCTAGTTTCCTCTGCATAATATCCACGTTGTAAGACCAGGATGGTCGGCAACCAGCTGTATTATGCTAGTTTCTTCTGTGTTTTATCAACACTGTTGGACCACGATGGCCGGGGACTAGCTGTATTATGCTAGTTTCTTTTGTGTATTATCCACGCTGTAAGACCAGGATGGTCGGCAACTAGCTGTATTATGCTAGTTTCTTCTGCGTATTAGCAACGCTGTTGGACCACAATGGCCGGGGACTAGATGTATTATGCTAGTTTCTCCCACATATTATCTATGCTGTATGTCCACGGACTAGCTGTATTATGCTAGTTTCCCCTACATACTATTACACTGCATGACTATGATGGTCAAGGACTAGCTGTATTATGCTAGTTTCTTCTGCGTATTATCCACACTGCAAGACCACGATGGTCGGGGACTATCTGTATTATGCTAGTTTCTCCCACATATTATCTATGCTGTATGTCCAAGGACTAGCTGTATTATGCTAGTTACTCCCACATACTATTTACACTGTTTGACCATGATGGTCAGGGACTAACTGTATTATACTAGTTTCTTCCGTGTACTATCTATGCTGCAGGACCACGATGGTCAGGGACTAGCTGTATTATGCTAGTTTCTTCTGCATATTATCCACGCTGTAGGACCATGATGGTCAGGGACTAGCTGTATTATGGTAGTTATTCCTGCGTACTATCTACGCTGTATGACCCCAATGGTCAGGGACTAGCAGTATCATG
Organism: Ambystoma mexicanum; assembly: GCF_040938575.1. Lineage (NCBI taxonomy): Eukaryota > Metazoa > Chordata > Amphibia > Caudata > Ambystomatidae > Ambystoma > Ambystoma mexicanum. The sequence continues at coordinate 1,330,339,237 of NC_090931.1, forward strand.
CTAGATTCTCCTGCTTACTATCTACGCTGTATGACCGCGATGGTCGGGGTCTAGCTGTATTATGCTAGTTTCTCAATGGTCAGGGACAAACTGTATTATGCTAGTTTCTTCTGCTTACTATCCACACTGTATGACCACAATGATCAGGGACTAGCTGTATTATGCTAGATTCTCCTGCGTACTATCTACGCTGTATGACCATGATGGTTGGAGACTAGCTGTATTATGCTAGTTTCTCGATGGTCAGGACCAAACTGTTTTATGCTAGTTTCTTCTGCTTACTATTCACGCTGTATGACCACTATGGTCAGGGACTAGCAGTATTATGCGTGTTTCTCGATGTTCAGGGTCAAACTGTATTATGCTAGTTTATTCGGCTTTCTGTCCACGCTGTATGACCACGATGGTCAGAGACTAGCGGTATTATGCTAGGTTCTCCCATGTACTATCTACAATGTAGGGCCATGATGGTCAGGAACTCGCTGTATTATGCTAGTTTCTCGATGGTCAGGGACAAACTGTATTATGCTAGTTTCTTCTGCTGACTAGCCACGCTGTATGACCACATTTGTCACGAAGTAGCTGTATTATGTTAGTTTCTTCTGCATTCTATTCACGCTGTATGACCACAATGGTCAGGGACTTGCTGTATTATGCTAGTTTCTACCACATACTATCTACGCTGTATGACTACGAACTAGCTGTATCATGCTAGTTTCTCCCACATATTATCTATGCTGTATGTCCACAGACTAGCAGTATTATGCTAGTTTCTCCCACTTACTATTCACGCTGTATGACCGTGATGGTCAGGGACTAGCTGTATTATGCTAGTTTCTTCTGCATATTATCCATGTTGTAAGACCAGGATGGTCGGCAACTAGCTGTATTATGCTAGTTTCTTCTGCGTATTATCAACGCTGTAAGACCAGGATGGTCGGCAACTAGCTGTATTATGCTAGTTTCTTCTGCGTATTATCAACGCTGTAGGACCACGATGGCCGGGGACTAGTTGTATTATGCTAGTTTCTCCCACATATTATCTATGCTGTATGTCCACGGACTAGCTGTATTATGCTAGTTTTTCCTACATACTATTACACTGCATGACTATGATGGTCAAGGACTAGCTGTATTATGCTAGTTTCTTCTGCGTATTATCCACACTGCAAGACCACGATGGTCGGGGACTAGCTGTATTATGCTAGTTACTCCCACATACTATTTACGCTGTATGACCATGATGGTCAGGGACTAACTTTATTATACTAGTTTCTTCTGTGTACTATCTATGCTGCAGGACCACGATGGTCAGGGACTAGCTGTATTATGCTAGTTTCTTTTGCATATTATCCACGCTGTAGGACCATGATGGTCAGGGACTAGCTGTATTATGGTAGTTATTCCTGCGTACTATCTACGCTGTATGACCCCAATGGTCAGGAACTAGCAGTATCATGCTAGTTTCTCCTGCTTACTATCTACGCTGTATGACCGCGATGGTCGGGGTCTAGCTGTATTATGCTAGTTTCTCAATGGTCAGGGACAAACTGTATTATGCTAGTTTCTTCTGCTTACTATCCACACTGTATGACCACAATGATCAGGGACTAGCTGTATTATGCTAGATTCTCCTGCGTACTATCTACGCTGTATGACCATGATGGTTGGAGACTAGCTGTATTATGCTAGTTTCTTCTGCATATTATCCACGCTGTATGACCACGATGGTCGGGGACTAGCTGTATTAAGCTAGTTTCTCCCACATATTATCTATGCTACATGTCCATGGACTAGCTGTAGTATGCTAGTTACTCCCACATACTATTCATGCTGTATGACCATGATGGTCAGGGACTAACTGTATTATACTAGTTTCTTCCGTGTACTATCTATGCTGCAGGACCACGATGGTTGGGGACTAGCTGTATTATGCTAGTTTCTTCTGCATATTATCCACACTGTAGGACCACGATGGTGGGGACTAGCTATATTATGCTAGTTTCTTCTGCATATTATCCACGCTGCAGGACCACGATGGCCGGGGACTAGCTGTATTATGCAAGTTCTTCTGCATATTATCCACGCTGTAGGACCACGATGGTCGGGGACTAGCTGTATTATGCTAGTTTCTCCTGCGTACTATCCACGCTGTGGTTGTTATTGATGTTAAGCCCAAATACTGTGTCTTTGGCTTTATTGAACTTTTCGGTGAGGCACAGAAAGCTTGGGGTTGTCAAGCTGAAAGGTACTGATGAAGCCTAATACGGCTGAAACACACATAGAGTTTCTTGTATTGCGATGCAGAAGCACAGTGACCTAGTAGCAAGAGTGCGGTGCATGCGGTTTGCCACTGTTTGGAATGGCCAAGCCGAGTTATAAAAGGATGGATTGAAATGCTACCAAGTGGCGAAAAATAAAAATCGCTTAAGCATCTCCCTCCATAGATTTTCACGTTTCTCACTACACACGCACCTAGAGGAAATTCCTTTTTCATTGGCGCTGTACACACTTCCTCATTCACTAAGAACAAGAAATAAAAACATTAGGTATATTTTGGGTTAAAAAGAGCCACCGTGACATAGACACCTTGTTTTGGCTAGAAAGTAATTGAGTGGAAATGGGAGGGCAATTAAACCGTTGTTATAGGGAGAGGTGTATCAAGAACTTCTGAAGAGCACAACTGGTATCAGAACAACCATTTCAAATGTAATCACTCCCCTTTCATCACAAGTCCTATTTCTTTTCTTCAAGTTTTAATAAAAAGCAGCATTACATGGATATGGTGAACCGTTTCTAACCCATTCCACATGTTTACGGACAGCAACATCTTCCCCGAGAAAGACAGGCCCACTAATTAACTTTAATTTCTTCCAGCGTTTTAGCTCTAATCTACGCAAACAATTTTAACTAGCGGTTCCACTTACAGGCAATTATAGGCAGCTTACATATTCCATACCTCGATTCTCCGAGGGCAAGCGTGAAGGGGGCGCCCCGCTCCTGGCCCAAGCCCTTTCCCAGAATTAACTACAACGGCACACAAAGAAAATGATAATGTCAAAACCGCAGCATGTTCCTGAGCTAGACTGAAAATGTAACCCAACAGGAAGGGAAAAAAGAAAAGTTCTTAACATGCCTTTAGAACGATTGTATGTGTTCTGGCGAAATAGCTTAACAAGGAATGGTTCAGGAAACTGAGCTAAGACAACCAGGCAAAAAGCGAAATAATGCATGTCTGGGGAAACTGAGCTAAGGCAACTAAGTAAAGCTTTAGAATTCAGGTCTGGGGGAAACTGAGCTAAGGCAACTAAGCAAAGCTTAAGAATGAAGGTCTGGGGGAAACTGAGCTAAGGCAACTAAGTAAAGCTTTAGAATTCAGGTCTGCGCGAAACTGAGCTAAGGCAACTAAGTAAAGCTTTAGAATTCAGGTCTGGGGAAACTGAGCTAAGGCAACTAAGTAAAGCTTTAGAATTCAGGTCTGGGGGAAACTGAGCTAAGGCAACTAAGTAAAGCTTTAGAATTCAGGTCTGGGGAAACTGAGCTAAGGCAACTAAGTAAAGCTTTAGAATTCAGGTCTGGGCGAAACTGAGCTAAGGCAACTAAGCAAAGCTTAAGAATGAAGGTCTGGGGGAAACTGAGCTAAGGCAACTAAGTAAAGCTTTAGAATTCAGGTCTGGGCGAAACTGAGCTAAGGCAACTAAGCAAAGCTTAAGAATGAAGGTCTGGGGGAAACTGAGCTAAGGCAACTAAGTAAAGCTTTAGAATTCAGGTCTGGGCGAAACTGAGCTAAGGCAACTAAGCAAAGCTTAAGAATGAAGGTCTGGGGGAAACTGAGCTAAGGCAACTAAGTAAAGCTTTAGAATTCAGGTCTGGGGGAAACTGAGCTAAGGCAACTAAGTAAAGCTTTAGAATTCAGGTCTGGGGGAAACTGAGCTAAGGCAACTAAGCAAAGCTTAAGAATGAAGGTCTGGGGGAAACTGAGCTAAGGCAACTAAGTCAAGCTTTAGAATTCAGGTCTGGGGGAAACTGAGCTAAGGCAACTAAGTAAAGCTTAAGAATTCAGGTCTGAGGGAAACTGAGCTAAGGCAACTAAGCAAAGCTTTAGAATTCAGGTCTGAGGGAAACTGAGCTAAGGAAACTAAGCAAAGCTTTAGAATTCAGGTCTGGGGGAAACTGAGATAAGGCAACTAAGTAAAGCTTAACAATTACTTTCTGTGGAAGTGAAGGCAACTAGGTAAAGATTAACAATGAATGTCTGTGAGAACCTGGCCAGGGCTACTAGGTAAATAGCAACACTGAATGACTGTAGACACTGAACTCAGGCAACCAGGGAAACCTTAACAATGAATGTGTGGGGGAAAAAGAGCTAAGACAACCAGGTCTTAAAAAAGGAGTGCAGTGAAGTGTGTGTTCTGCGGTGGCTGCCTACTTCTGTTCCGAAGTTCTATTGTTGCAGAGGACTCCAATTGGTGCAACACTGAAAGGAAGCTCATCAGAATGTTTAAAAAACAAGACGCCACACAGAGTGTGGCACAGAAGTGCTGCAAAGTGTGCGGTCTGTGGTGGCTGTCTCCTGCTGTTCCGAGGCTCTATTGTTTCAGAGCACTCCAATTGCTGCAACACTGAAAGGAAGCTCGCTGGAACATTTAAAGAACAAGACGCAGCGCGGAAGTGCAGCAAAGTGTATGATGGTCCGCGGGTGATCTAGGCAAGCAGTGGTATCATAAGTTCTTTTGCCTGTTTTGACACTGGAAGGAACGTGCTCCTACATTCACTCTGTGAACCTTTATAGTAACATCGATCTTGGTGCAACCGAGAAACACTGGGTACTGAGTTCACCAGGGGTGGCTTGATCTTTGACACCACCAATCCAGATGTTTTTGCTTTTGCATCCGGTGTAGCTCATGCATCATTGGTTATTCCGTCGCCTTCATCAGGATTGAGTGCCTCTCCAAACTTGTTCCAATCCTTTGGAGATATGGAACATTTGGTGGCTCCTTAAGCCAATGTAGACAAATTGGCTCCTGTAGCCAATGTAGACAAACTGGCCTGCATCACTTGTAAGACCAACTGTGTAGGGGAAACAGAGAAATGTGAAAGGAAAACAACTAAAGAAGAAAACCAAAAACCTACCAAATCTAAATGAAAACCAAAAAAAGTCCTCTAGGAAATTCCTTCACTCACTAGCACTTCATGATGAGATTATTGACTTGGACTCTCAGTCAAGAGATGAACTAGAGAGCTCTGCCCCGTTATTACTGTGCCAACTAAGGGGAAAAGGGGGAAGAGAACAAAAAGAATAACAGGAGTGTTTCTCGGGGGAAAATAACCACGTTTTTGATATCTCAGGAAGCAGAAGAGTCTGGAGACCAGGACATCCAAGTGCTGGAATCCTCTGGACGCACTTCAGGGCCATTCTAAATGGCATCTCCTAATTTGGTTAAAGTCCCTGAGACTTCCTCTGCTGGGACCAGTCTAAGGACCTCCACTCTGGGTACCTCTATTATTTGCCTAGAAGATCAACTTCCTTCAATTCAAGAAAATGGTATACCGCCCCAAAGGGTAATATTCAACAAATGCTGTTATGACGAAAGGCTGATTTCTTTTTAAAACATTATCCAGATAAATGGATCTGTTCATTTTAATCGATCAAAATCATTGCATATTTATTTTCAGAACTACCTGCATTATGTCTACTGCATTCTGGAGACATTGACTTAGTAGAGATTCTAGACAATGGTGATGATATGCTGGTGGCACATGTGTATTCTTCATTGGTGTCTCACCTGGTCTGAGACCAACTTGTTGTTTTCAGCTCGATGGGTTCGAACATGCTGAGGCTTAGAGATTTTTCCCACATCTCCCAAAATTGAATGGGGGGGGTCTTATTGAAGTTTTGAAGCCTTTTATATGTACGAGAGATAACTTTTAATGAGATTGGTCATGGAAAGCAGAGCCTATTAGCAAACACATTATCCTAAAGGGCCGAAAGAGTTGCCTTTAATAAAAACACTTTAAGAGCTCTTTCAGTAAATAGTTGTGGTTTTGCAAATATCGTAAAAACCTCGAAACATAGCTCTGTATTTCTTGGGTAGGATATTCTGTTATTACGAGAGACTATGGTTAAATGACAGAGGCTCTGGGCCAAGTTACTAAGTAGAGGAATTCCTGGACCTTTGGTAAAACATGTATTCCTCTTGCATCAAAATACGTATGTGAAAATTAGGTTGTCTAAGAATAGTCTTCTATCAAAACCTATAGAGACCGTTATAGGGCTTTGACAAGGATGCGTCCTTGTTCATCTACTCTTCAACTTGTATGTTTCTGATATTGAGAGTCTATGGAATTCTGTGAATGCATACCCAATCAAATTAGCAGCAATGATACTAAATTGGCTAGCATTCTCAGACTATTTTTGTTTGGACCCAACACCAATTGGCTTACAAAGGAAATTATCTAAGTTTGTCGAGTAGGATATTGGTAACAACTTGATAGTGAATGGGAGTAAATCTAAGGCCATTGTGTTCACTACCAAGAGGAAACCAAAAATCATGAGCTGGTCATTTGGTTCTTCTATATTGGAAAGAGTCCATTTGAAATAACCAAAGATGGGTTCTTCCTCCAAGTACCAAGCTGGAGACCAGAGGTAGGTTATTTGTATTTTTTTTTTGGTTCTGTTGTACTCTTGCAGCTAAAGTGTAAAACATACAGATACAACACAGACACTGGCCCATACACACACCAAGCCAGCTTCCGCCAACTGCCCCTCATAGAACACTCACTCAAAGAGCTCACAGTATTCCATAGCACACACAGCAACCATGATGTACTGTTTAGGGAGCACATTACTAGACCCCTCCCTCCTTTCATCAAACACCACGCATGTAATGTATAGACCAGCACATACCTACACCATTCTATTTAATAATTGGGCTTCTATGTCTCCAACAAGACTCCAATATCTACAGTAAGCGAGCATTTGAGTGCATGGATGCAGCCCCGTATAGCCCAAATGAGAAGAATATACATGTGCTTGAGTAGGTTTTCACTTATCCCGATACTTCAATTTTATTTGACAAAAATAGTACCTGCAGTAATGTATGGTATGGATGTTATTGTGGCAGACCAGAAAGTCTACTTAGATTCTATCCAAGGACTAATCTGGAAGAAAGTTCTAGGTCTACCTTCCTCAATACCAAATTATGCCATAAGACATGCATTTGGTTTGATTTCCCTTGGCACTGTGGTGCTATGTACGAAATTGAGTTTCTGTATCAAGGTTCTCGAGGCCCCTGCTAGATCCGTGTTTATAGAACTCAATTCAGGTTGGACGACACAATTATCTCCTCTCTTAATAATTTCAGTGAAAGCCTGCTTGTACTTCTCAACACGATAGGGTCAGATCGAGAAGAGCTGATTAGGAACCTGAACAAAAAAAAGAAAAAATGTTACGCTCTACACTGGGGGACTACCATAAAGCAACCAGGCAACTACTCACTATACTCAGAGTATTCAAAATTTGTTAGGAAACGAGAGCAGCTACTGAACTATATTAATTTGTTTCCATGTAATTTGGCTTGCAACTTTTATACCCAGCTTAATCTGAATCAGCGTCCTACTCTTGATTGTTTTGGTCGTGAAATCGGATTAGACAGAGCAGATAGGACCTGCAGATTATGTAAAAATCCCGACCATCTGGAAACATATAGTTGTTTACTGTGGTAAAATTGGTTAAATTAGGCAATTGCACTTTAGTCCTTTCATTTACTATCAATTTGACCAAGCTTCCGAGTCGCTATGCTCAAGACTGATGGAAGGTCGTAATATTGCACTTCTTTTGGCACTTTACCGATTTTTTATTGCCATTTTTTACTTCATTCAGATACTGACAATTTTTTAATAAGTAATAGACTAATGGAATGTAGCTTATATAAAACTTGGTTGCTGTTATTTGTATAATCTAGATGTTTCGTATTTGTTATGTTTTAGGATTGCTATTTTATGAATTTTCTTTCTATCTTGATGTTATGAATTTGAACTATGTATTCATCTGTTTTATATATATTTATTGCTGTACCTTTCTTCAAAGAACTTGTGAAAGGTATAACTTTTAAGCCAAAACACAATAAAAAAACTAAATAATAAAAAGCTTATCAATGAATATCGGGGGAACTGAGCTAAGGCAACTAAGCAAATCTTAGCAATGACTGTCTGCGGAAGCTTAAGCATGACTATCTGAGGAAACTGAGATAAGACAACCAAGTACAGTTTAACAATACATGTCTAAGGAAATTGAGCTAGGAAAACCAGGCAAAGCTTAACAATGAATGTCTGGGGGAAACTGAGCTAAGGCAATTAGGTAAACAGTAACAATGAATGTAAAACCTAGCACAGGCAATCCAGTAAAGTTTAACAATGTATATATATGCAAACTGAGATAAGGCAAATGGGGAAAGCTTAACAATGAATGACTGTTGAAACTGAGCTAAGACAACAAGGTAAAGCTTAGCGGTGAATGTCTGTGCAAAGTAAGCCAATACAATAGATAAAGCTTAACAATGAATGCCTGTTGTTACTGAAATCAGGCAACCAGGTAAAGCTTAACAATGAATGCCTGTGGAAAATGAGCTCAGGCAAACAGTTAAAGTTTATCAATGACTGTGGAAAGGGGGCTAAGACAAATGGGAATAGCTGAACAATAATTGCCAATAGAAACTGAACTAAGGCAATTTGATTTATTTATTTATGTATTGAACATTTGTATGACGCCTATACAGCAAAAAGTGTTTCCAGGTGCCTAGGTAAAGCTAAACAATCAACATCTGTGGAAGCTGCTCTAATACAACTCAGTACCTTTTAACACTGCATGCCTGTTGAAACTGAACTAAGGCAACTAGGTAAAGCTTAACAATCAACATCTGTGGAAACGTCTTTAAGGCAACCAGGTAACGTTTAACAATGACTGTCTTTGGATATTGAAGTAAGGCAAATGGGTAAAGCTTAACAATTCATGTCTGTGCAAACTGTGCTATAGCTAATTGGACACGTTTAACAATGAATGTTTGTTGAAACTGGGCTAAGACAACTAGTTAAAGCTTAACTATTATTGTCAATGGTAATTGAGCTGAGGCAAATAGGTACAGTTTAACAATGATATCAAGTGGACCCCGAGCTAAGGCAATAGCTACAGCTAAACAATGAATGTCTTTGGGAAGTCGGCTAAGGAAACTAAAGCTTACACATGAATGGCTTCAGAAGCTGAGCTATGGCAACCATGTAAAACAATTCAGATTGAAGGGGGACACTATCAGCTGTCAGATTAGTGGATGCCCAGCAATAGGGTGAGAAGTCAGTGGAACTAAATTGCTCATGTGGGAACCCGGTACCTGTGTTCCGATCCAGGCTTCAATAAATGTTCTCTGCAACCCACTTCATATTTCTGTTCCTAAACTGTAACCAGGTGTCATATGGATATGTAAGAAGTAGCTGATCCAATTACACTGAATGTGGGAGAAGAGAGATGCAAGTGAAATATACCTTTAGGAGGTTTGGGCCTTGGCACCGTAGAAAACAAATGTTACACATTCAAGTAGCTTTACAAAAAAGGGTCATTCTTGACTGTGTAAATGCTAAATCCTGTTTGAATAATTCCTGAACTTGTGAGGGCGCCTCATGATTATGGTGGTGCCAGTTGAGTACCGGACAAGAAGGTGTGCACAAGAACACCACAGGCTGCTCAATGAAGGGGGCCATCACTTTTTCAGGCAGCGCCGTTGTGGTACTGTTTGAAGCATTTGGTAACTTTGAAAATGCCATTAGCAGGAAATCACTCTGGACTGAAAATCCTGTTGTCCACACTGTATTCTTTAAACAACGCATTTCCAATAGGGAAATGTTTTATTTTTGACCAAAGAAGACATCAGAAACCGTGCAATAGTGGCCTTTTTTCTCTGACAATTGTTAGCTACTTGTAAGAATCAGTGTTCGAGTTGGAGGGGTGATCTGTAATTTTATGTCCTGTGTCAGTGCCTCGATATGTGTCTACAGCTCTTTAAATTGAATCACAAAGTAAAAACGCTTTCAAAAGTTGACTGATCCATGATGTCTGGTTGTTTGATGCACACAAACATGTTCACAGGAACAGGAAGGACTATGGTCACATGGCAGAGTTCGAAAGGGACTACAGAAAGGACTTGATTTTAAGGGAAATGTAGTTTTAAAAAGAAAAAAAACATTTCGAAAGTTGGAAATATTTGATTATTATTGAAACTGCTGGAGACAGGAATAAATAAGAAGTTGGAGCATAATGCTCGCCTCCGGTCTTGCCATTTCGATTACCTACGCTAAACAATGACTGCAAGCAGGTGACATTTTGATAAAGGCTCTTGATGGGTGTATTGAAAGCAGTACAGCACATACAGCAACGTGTGCAGATCTCAAATTGTCTAATGTTGTGCATGAAATATTCAATCAGCCCTGGATTGAAGGCCCATTTCTCTTTGCATTCTGGTGCCTGTAGCCGTGCAGTTTTTATGTGCACAAGAATACAAAATGAGATGCACGAAAAACGCAGAACCTACATAGCATGATTGGAGTGCTCTGTTTCTGCATATGTTTAAGACACAGTAGTGTGAATTAAGTAGCGATATGAGGTTAGAAAAGTGAGCAGTGGTGTTTGTCCTCATTCCTATCTTTAGAACTTTCATACGATACATCTAATGAAGTGGGTTAATCCCAGGGGGACAGGTACACACCTATATGCATCTCTCCAGAGGTAATTGAGCAACCTGCATGCATATGTTTAAATACGGGTAGGTTCATCCTTGTCCATTACATAAAATTCATATGAGTAATATTGGTTCTTTTTAATTTATTTATTTATATTGTAACAAGAACATTTCATCAAACACAGGAATATTAACTTAAATAACATTATATTTCAAGTAAACCGCCCTCCCGTCACCCACTCCACCCCACTTTCTCCCCCACCTAAGGTAACCACCACTGCAAATATTACTATCTTGTTAAAGATCTTTCCTAAATCTCTTTACACGGTTTCGACTTCTTCTGAGTCCTACAGAGTGCTCTCTCCATCAAAGACATGCTGTGCATCTCCTGCATCCATGTTTCCATTATAGGGCAGGTTGTAGACTTCCGGCCACTGGGAATCAATGTCTTGGCCACTTGGGCTGCTTGGAACAACCATCTCATTTGTGGCCTGGAAAGATCCCCTAACAGAGAATCTTCCCCCAAACTCAAGGTCTCAAAATCAAACTCCAAATGCAGCCTCAAAACTCAGTTAAAAATCACTATTAAATAACTCCAAAATAACCTTACTCTAGTGGACTCCCATAACATGTGTTCCAATGTAACTGTAAAATGTGTGCACCCCAAGAAGGAGTCAGAATCCGTGAGCCCATGCTTATACATTTGTTCAGGTGCCCAGTACACCCTATGTAGGATTTTAATCTGCCTATCTGCCTCACCCAAATTCAACGAAGAGAGGGCCACATTCCCACAAATCCTCACCCACTGCTCCTCAGTCATTGCCTCACACAGTCTCCTAGACCAACTCTCCAATAAATGTATATTCCCTTCCCTGGCCCCTATAATAAGTTTGCATATTCTGAAGGCCAAATTTCCTTATAGAGCATTATTCACAATTAAATCTCTCAGACCTCTTTCCTCAGCTCCTTTACTAGGATCGACGGCTCTCTTGAGTATACGATATGCAGAGGAGCAGGTAGACACGTCGTTCCTATCTCCTGCCCCCTCACCTATGTTATATTGGAACAGCAGGAGAAGAGCCCTATGTGGGACACCAGGTATTATTCCAATACCACATTGAGTGTATGAGAGACGATATTCACTTAGATAACCATATTGAATGTACCCTCACACTGAAAGGGTGGAAGGATGTCTGCACATACCACCGGACATTATGGAGCTATAAATGAAATCTGATGAGGGCAGAGTGATGTGATTAAGGAAAGATACTGAGACGTACTGAAACGATATGAAAATACTTAGAATAAAGATGTAACTGGAGTAACAAAAGAAACATGTAATCAAAAAAGCAAAGAAGATAAAGTAACTTGCTGACTAATAAGTGTATTTATGTAGAAACCCAAGGTAGACGAGACATATAGAGGCTTGCTGCAGAAAGAAAACATAACGTGGCTGGGGGGCCATGACAAAAAGATGGACGTTGGACTCGTATTAAAACCAATTAAGCTGCCTCAGAGACAGACCAGGGCTGCAGAGTCAGGGGACGCTGAACAAACAGCTTTGTGTGAGGAATAAAGAGGAGTCTGTTGGCCTGGGATCAAGGATGCTACTTCAAGGAATAATTGCAAGGCAGAAGGGGAGTCAAAAGGACAAGCCATGTACACAAGACATATTTCTCTTAGATTAGGTAAAGGGGAAAACATCTGTAAGAGCCAATTATTCACCAATTAAAGATGCAAATATCCTATACAAGGTGCAGTGAGCAAGTCTCTACAGGCCAAGAAGAGTAATAACACCCAGCACAATTGAAACACATAGCAGTAAATAAAAGGTCTAAATGGACAAATGTGTGGTCTCCTCACACGTGATTCAGAAGTCGAAAACAGGGCTATTTATTAAGCTCCAGATTAAGATAATGGTGTACCTACACTCCCTTAAAAGACCCAGAACCGAGAACATAAATGACACAGCGAGGTATAAAACCTTTGTGTAATCTATTCTGGTTGTGAGTGAGTGGACTACAGCTTGTTGTTAGCAAGATTTCCCTACTTTATTCTATGTTGCTAATAAAGTAGCATTTTGCCATATTTTCTGAGTCTGTCCGGTTATTTTGGTCTGAGATCATTATTGGTAATTCCATCTAGCAAATGAGACGCTTCAAGATGCTACAGCACAGAGAATCTTTCAAAGTGCAACATAGAAGTCCCTTCTCCACCCTTGAATTGCTAAAGCTAACTCACTTCCTATCCAAAAGTAGATCACCAATCACCCTGATGTCACTCGAATACCATTCAGGCCAGAACAGAACTTTATTTCTCCCCCTATTTCCAGGATTGTACCAAATGGACGAGCCCAACTTTCTGCAGGGGACATGGCCCAACGTACGGGCAGTCTTTAGCCAGGCCTCTCTTAAATACTCCATCAAAGTCTTAGATGTAAAATTCCTAATTGTCTTAGTAGACAGCAACACCTTTGGCTCCAGTGCACCAATTTTACTAGACTCTGCGAGGCAGCATTCATCAGGGGTTAATTTCAGAAAAAGTTAAATATGTCTAGCCGCAAATGCCAGATGGTAGGCAGCAAAATCAGGCACACTCAAGCCCCCTTCATCCCCAGTCATCTGAATCTTCCATAGTTGAATATGGGGAGGATAATCGTCCTATAGGAAGCCCTGTATCAACCTATTCACCTCCTTCCGCACACCCATCCTTGGAAATAAGGAGATCATACTCAAAACATAATTTATTCTAGGTGCACTTATCAGTTTAAGGGCATCTACCTTCCCCCACAAGGGCAAGTTAAGATGTCTCCATCTATCAAGGTCAGCCTTCAGCTTATCCATAAGTGGGCCCATATTCTCACCCATAACTTTGTCCACATCATTTAGGAGCCAGATGCCCAGGTACTTCAAACGTCTATCACACCAATGAAATTCAAACTGCTGGAGGTCCATCCTTAGACAGTTACTTTAAACTGGCAAGGCCTCAGACTTTGACCAGTTAACCTTATAGCCAGAGACCTTTGCAAATAAGTCAATAAGCTCCATCAAAGCTGGAAGGGAGCTATCCAATTCTTTAAGAATCAACAAGTCATCAGCATATGACCAAACCTTTTGGCAAGCTCCCCCAACATCAACTCCAGCAAGATTGACATCCCTCTTTAGTCAAGCGGTCAATGATTCCATCGCAAGAACAAACAAAAGCAGGGATAATGGACAGACCTGGCGTGTCCCTTTCTCCAAACTAATAGATTGACAATGTATACCATTTGTTGAGATAGCTGAAGTTGGGTTAGTATATAACAATTTAATCCAGCCTAAGAAACAAACACCAAAGGCCATCTTCTTCAGCACTTCGAACAAGTACTCCCATTCAATTCGGCCAAAATCTTTCTCCACATCCAGTGATAACATCACAGCTCTCGCCTTCATTCTATGTGCCTCATATGTTGTTTGAAACAATCTTCTGATATTCATTGCTGCATGTCTACCCTTTATGAATCCTGCTGGTTCGGATGAATCAAACGGGGCACTACATCTTCCAACCGTTTAGTCAATGCCTTTGCCAAGATCTTACTGTCAGTATTTATAAGTCTGAAGGTTCGATAACTCCATGGAGATGCGAGTGGTTTCTCTTTTTCCAGAAAGACTGAAATAACCGCATAGTGTGTGGATTGTGGAAGAAGCCACTTCTCCTTGGAAGTATGAAACTACTCATCCATCATCGAAAAAACGTTCTCTGGCATCATTTTATAAAACTCCACAGGAAGACCATCCAAACCGCGACACTTCCAAGCAATACGGGCATGCACAGCGTGCTTCAATTCATCACATGTTAGGTCTGCTTCCAAGACAGTCATCTCCCGCTCTGTCAGCTCTGAAATAACAATTCTATGTATGTAGGCTATGCACAAATGGACGAACCCGCGATTGCAGCACAAAAGGCCACAATCCCGTTGGTGCGACCTTTTGGGTGCGGCCCTCTCCCCTTCCTTGTCGGGGGTCCACTCCTCTGAATCCCCGGTCACTATGCAGCACCCTATGCCCCCCTCTACCCGCTCCATTCCCCTCCACCACTTACCTGCTGCGGACTCCTGCCTCCAGCTGGTGACTTCCCGGTTCCTTCGGTGCTCTACCAAGCACGAGCCAGGAAGCCGGGGCACAACATGGGGCACTTTTGTGCCCAACCTTCTGTGACCGGGCTTCCGGATACACACTCTGCAGACTGCGAGCAGTAATATCACCTGTTATTCACAATGACATGGAGCTTCCTGTGCTTGCTGTGATGCTGTGAAATATTCTCCATCACGAGGGGGGACCAAACTATAGTGGCCTAGTGGGGCATGGGAGTCCAAACAGATAGCTGTTTAAGAATGCTTGTCAAACTTTTCCAAAGTGTTTTGTACAAAATCCCAGGACACAGAGCCAAAAGGTGTATTTCCTAACCATTTTATTTGGATACGTGTTGCCAATTAGCCCCCTGCACCTCCGAAAAGCACCCCTATGCCCCCCACCACCTCTACACTGCTACCCATAGCCGTCATTCCACACATGTAAATGTAATAGGCACACTTACAGATTAGCATGGTGATATGGAAACGCAAGATGCTCAATTCTGTTTTGGCAGCTCAGTGTGTTAATTCGCCTGCCCCAGCTATCTCCCCACACTGCAGGGTATTGATAGATATGATTGATATTTTATTTCTATCGCGCTCGTACACAAGTGTTTCAGAGCGCGACAAGGCAAGGGAGGGGAACAGGGGAGAACGATCTTACTAGGCCCAGTGACATTGAGAACGCGCAAGTGCATGGGAGAGGAGGAGGGGAAAAATGCATGGAAGGAGGGAGAAATGGAAAGTGCGAAGCAGAGGAGAAACAGATAAATAACAATAAATAAATAATAAAGGCTTTAGCTCAGCAAGTCTGTCTCGAACTTGCATCCTTCGAAGATGGATACAATGTTTTGTTAGGTGTTTGGCCTGCAATATGCAAACCTTTCACCAGCATGCCACAAACACATATTCATGACAAATTAACAATACATTCAACAAAGATTCCATAAAAACATCCATAAAAGAAAAAAAGAGAAAATAAAATGTAAAGAAATTATTAAAAAGAAAATGTCCTCATTTTTTTTCTCCATTTCATAGAACTTCATGTACTAAAATTGCCATCATGCAAATCTAATCCTCGGTCAGTCAATCTAGTCTGGTGAATGTATGGTTGTTATGTCAATCAATCCCCTGTTGTAACGAATACTTCTTCCAAAAAATGTATTATCTCAATGATCAGAGATTCGCTCCCCAACCCTGATCGTTGCCCGTGTCAATTGCAAGGAGACTGATGAAAGTTCCTGCACAAACCTTTTCAAATAAAGATTTCTCAGGTCATTCAACCCTGAGCTTTCCAATACGATCTGAAGTCATGTTTCAGAGACCTCACCCCTTTTACAAAAGATGCAGTTTAGGTCAGCATCATTCCACTGTCTCCTGGCGACAAGATTTCTTTTGTTGGCTATAGATTTAATCTACATCTCATACATTTGGCACGGTATTGGCTACACAGGAATTTCCTCAAGTATTTAGGGAGGACATCCCTCGCTTGCGATTCCCCTGGAGTCACAGGGAATAATGAGAACCCCCCCCCCCCGCTCTTTGTCCGCACCCGTCCTTCCTCCAGAGTTTTTGTGAACTAACAGAGGGTTCTGGGCCAGCATCTCTTCATCCGCATCCAACTCAGTTAGAACGGTTGTGCAATTGCATTTCCATTCTGTTAGAAGCTGTTCCTTCCCCTTTGCAATCTCTTCATTTGATGTTTGGAAACCTCTCGCGGCCTCAACAAGTATCCACTTTCGAAGGAGGGACAGTGATGTCCAAGTTGCCATAGCTTCTAAGGACAATAATGCCAATTCATGTCTAATCACCTGTACGGGAACTCCCCCGGCAACCGCAGGATTTCCCTCCAGAAAAGGGCTTTGAGTTTCGGCCATACCTTGATGGGGGTAACTAGGGAACAGTTGGCACAGTAAGTCAATATCGGCACCACCTTTTGGCGATAGAAAGTTACTAATGGTGCCGTGGTAATTTGACCAAATCTCTTGAAGAGCACCAAACCCTGGGCCGCCAAAGTTGCACTTTCGCCCGTTCGGATTCCACACTTGGTGCATCACTATGTCTCCTACAATTAGTAGACCCCGCCTCAGGGCATGCATCCCGCTTTCCTCCAGTAACCGCCCCTCGCGAGATATTTAGAAGGATGGTGGCATATGGGCATCAATGCGAGCCCAGTGACCAGAGGCGTTGCGGGGATTAGGGGCTCTGAGGGAGCTATAGCCCCGGGTCTTTTGGTAGTAGACCCGGATAGAGGCTCAGGGTAGCCCCAGATCTTTTCCAGACCTAGCAGCACCCCTGCCAGTCACACCGTGCGACCTGTGCCAGGAGCACATGCCGTTGTCCTGGTATTTTGATCAGAGCAGACACGCTTCAATGGAAACCCTTCTGGGGTAAAACCAAAACCTCATGTTTGTCTGATTTCAAAACCTTCTACCTCCTTTCTACAGAGCACTCTCCTTTCCAAAGAGAAGCAGGGGAAGGAGAGCTCAGTAACCCAAACAGGATGCTGAAGGAGAGCTCAGTAACCCAAACAGGATGCTGAAGGAGAACTCAGTAACCCAAACAGGATGCTCTGTATCAGTCCCTACGAGCAGTGCATTCCAGGCACACCTGGGCACTCTCCTTTCCAAAGAGAAGCCGGGGAAGGAGAGCTCAGTAACCCAAACAGGATGCTCTGTATCAGTCCCTACGAGCAGTGCATTCCACGCACACCTAGGCACTCTCCTTTCCAAAGAGAAGCCGGGGAAGGAGAGCTCAGTAACCCAAACAGGATGCTCTGTATCAGTCCCTACGAGCAGTGCATTCCAGGCACACCTGGGCACTCTCCTTTCCAAAGAGAAGCAGGGGAAGGGGAGCTCAGTAACCCAAACAGGATGCTGAAGGAGAGCTCAGTAACCCAAACAGGATGCTCTGTATCAGTCCCTACGAGCAGTGCATTCCAGGCACACCTGGGCACTCTCCTTTCCAAAGAGAAGCAGGGGAAGGGGAGCTCAGTAACCCAAACAGGATGCTCTGTATCAGTCCCTACGAGCAGTGCATTCCAGGCACACCTGGGCACTCTCCTTTCCAAAGAGAAGCAGGGGAAGGGGAGCTCAGTAACCCAAACAGGATGCTGAAGGAGAGCTCAGTAACCCAAACAGGATGCTCTGTATCAGTCCCTACGAGCAGTGCATTCCACGCACACCTAGGCACTCTCCTTTCCAAAGAGAAGCCGGGGAAGGAGAGCTCAGTAACCCAAACAGGATGCTCTGTATCAGTCCCTACGAGCAGTGCATTCCACGCACACCTAGGCACTCTCCTTTCCAAAGAGAAGCCGGGGAAGGAGAGCTCAGTAACCCAAACAGGATGCTCTGTATCAGTCCCTACGAGCAGTGCATTCCACGCACACCTAGGCACTCTCCTTTCCAAAGAGAAGCAGGGGAAGGAGAGCTCAGTAACCCAAACAGGATGCTCTGTATCAGTCCCTACGAGCAGTGCATTCCACGCACACCTAGGCACTCTCCTTTCCAAAGAGAAGCCGGGGAAGGAGAGCTCAGTAACCCAAACAGGAGGCTCTGTATCAGTCCCTACGAGCAGTGCATTCCACGCACACCTAGGCACTCTCCTTTCCAAAGAGAAGCAGGAGAAGGAGAGCTCAGTAACCCAAACAGGATGCTCTGTATCAGTCCCTACGAGCAGTGCATTCCACACACACCTAGGCATCAGGAGACAAGTAAAGGCAATGGCAATAGTTTCTGCTTTTATGCAGGCATGAGAAAGGCATTTGCCATAGTGGTATTATATGGCCATCGATGGTAGCAGCTGCAAAATGGTGTGTGTTTCTGGGCATAGCAATGCCTCGCAAATGCATCATACTTATACACAAGCCAAAACCGTTGGCTTTCCTAATGCTGTTTTTTCAAGAGGACTTCAATGAAGGACATGCATAGCAATTATAAATGGAGTTGCTAAAGGCAGAGCTGCTTAAGACATTTTTATTACATCAGTGTGTTTTAGGCGGGAAGGGCCAGGAAGTGGGTGGGAATGGCCAAAGGGATAATCACGGGCAGTTAATGGGTGGGTAAATAACCAAACAACACCTACAACATCTTGTCCCTTCTCATTTGCCATTTCTCCATAGGTGTACTCTAATGCAATAGTCTCGGCTTAAAGTGCCACCTTACGCCTAAAACTAAAAAGGTGGTAAAAAGGCTCTTTGTGTTTAGCGGCCACCCTGAGATCTGTGTTCAAATAATAAGGTCACAGGTTGTAATCACCAGGCACTTTATAAAGCTTTGCCAATAACAATGGGTGATCAGGTTTGACTTTAGTGTCTGCAAAATCGACATGGGCGATGTCAATGTGGTGCTTGCAAGTCTGCAAGGGGGTGGGAGGGTTGCCGGGTGCAAACTGTGAGCTGGGTGATCTTTCTTTGACAGACCAGATATTATGGCCCCATTTCATTGCCTTTATTTCAGTTTGATCTTAATTTGATCTTAAGGCAGAAGAGAATCCCTGTGAAGTGGCTTCTGCCAGAATTGGTCCCAGTCCTTACAATGGGCAGTACGGAATCTCCTTAGAATTACCGACCCGTCTCCCTTATAAGTGTAGTTTGCAAAGCGCTTTGGAAGGTCTTGTTGGGTGGGTAGGGAGATGTTGTGGATGTGGGAAAGGTTATCCCAGAGGTGCGGGTGGCTTCAGGAGGGGCCGAGGCACCGTAGAGCAGCGCCTGAGGTTCTCCCTTCTTGGTGTGGAATATGAGGATTTTAGGATGGATTCGCTCGTCGCGGCCTTTCCGCATTACAGATAAGGGACCCTTGTGGGATGCTTTGAGGAAGGTAGGGTCTCCAGGCGCTCATGCGGCTCTGCAAGGAAACCTGGGTGGGGCTGGTTAGCGAGGGAGAGTGGGATAGGATACATGCTGTGCTCATTTGTTGCGCGCAGAACCAGGTATACATACAAAAGAGCCACTATCCAGTGGCAATGGTCTGCCCGTTGGGAGATGCACCAGTCAGGGGCAAACATACCTAATCACAAAACAGCAAAAGGTGCTGGTGCGTCATGGATTGGTCCTATAGGGTTTAAATGATTTAAATGCAATTCCCTGGTCCAATCCTATTTAGCCACAAAGGTCATTCTAACTATATTCATTCATATAGAACAAAGGACACCTTGTCATCACCTGGTCTTTCAAAAAACAAAGTAATATAATTGAAGAAGAAACATTTAAATCACAAAAGTAAAAGAATAAATAAATAACATTTACATGTCGTAATTGTAAAAAAAAAGGAAAATAAAGAAAAATTGTATATAGTGAAGTTCAACATATAAGGGTGCATGCAAACAACATTAGCATCAACAATTACACATTCTTAAACATAAACATAAAATACATACATCGATAAGAAAATTATTGGCACATTCCGCCCTGCACCCCCGACTGCATATCAGGCTAGAGTGTTATGAGCCCAGCATGCTATGTTATGTTAAGTTTATACTGTGCACCGCTGCCATTTTCATGGTCTCCAGGCGCTCATGTGGCTCTGCAAGGAAACCTATGTCGGGTTGATTAGCGATGGAGAGCGGGATAGGATACATGTTGTGCTCATTTGTTGCGCGCAGAACCAGGAGCAAATGATGTCTGTGCATGCGAGCTCGCTAGAAGAGCTTTGTTTGGTGCACTGGGCTTGCTGTGTCCAGAAGGGCGGCGTCCAGTGCTTCTCTTGTTTGTTGTTGTCTGAGGTGGTTGGGTTTGTAGCTTGCTTGAGAAATGTGTCTGTGTGTTTTTGTGGGTTCATTCACTAGCCCTCTGGGCGCGTGTTGTGGTTGGGGAGTGTGGGTTACGTGGGAGAGAAGAAGTAGATAGTGGGCTTTGGATGATTTCTGGTTATTTGTATTTAAGTTACTGTTAAGTTATTGTTTTCCATTCTAGATGTATCCCTTGCTTTCCTTGTTTGTGGTTTATGTTTTGTAGAAGCAGGGACTGTGCAGGTTGGGCATATCGCTCATGGAAGGGTTGTTAAATGGTTGATCAGTGTTAATCTCAGCGAGTTGAAAAGCCAGGTTTCTAGACTTTTTCTGAAAGTGAATTGGTCTTCTGTCGCTCTTATTTCCTTAGGGATGAAGTTCTATAGCTGGGCTATCAGAAAGAAAAAGGCAGTTCATCTGAATTTTCTTTTCTCATAGTGGGTCTCATTATGAGTTTGGAGGCAGCCATGCCCTTAGAAAGGGCATGGCTGCCTCCAAACTCGGGTCCGGGTTCCCTGAATGGGGAAATACCGGGCCATTCCAACCTTGGAGGACCCGGTATTTCCCCATTCTGGGAACCCGCACCCGGACCATCACCATTCCCATTTGAGCCCCCATAGGCTCAATGGGAATGGGGAGCATGCTAACAACGGGCCCGTTAATGACAGGCCCATTGTTAGCATGCTGGGCCGCTCGTGGGGCCCGCTAAGGACGTCTGGTAAAACCAGATGTCCAGAGCGGGTCCCACAAGCGGACCTCGTAATAGGGTGGTATGGGGTTAATGGCTCCGGCACCTTTACCGGCACTGTTAACCCCTTACTGCCCACCTCGTAATGAGGCCCAGTGTCTTGTTGCTAGTAAGGAAACACTGTGTAGGGGACGCTTTGGGCCCTATTGTTGAGTTTTTCAATTTTTGTTTTTATGTTGATAACAACGAGGTGGTTTTTTGCCTATATGGGGATCGAAGAGGTCTTTTGGAGAACTTTAAATTGCTAATCTGGGCCACAGATATCCGATTGTGTTGTTCCAGCGTGAAACTGAATGGAACAAACACTGAGATTTGTATGCCTTTCCTCAACTCCGATCATTGGTGCCCTTCCCTTTTCCACCTCCTTTCTCCATCGTGGAGACTGACTCAGCCGGGACTCTTGCCCTTTCTATCTTGAGAAGGTCCAAGATTGTTTTGACCAGCTGCGCATCATCCATGGAATTGTCAATTTCTTCACGACCCTGATCAGGATACTGCAGCCAACCGTTTTATTTCCAGCAGCCTTGACTACTGTAGCACCATCTTTGCCAGCCCAGAATGTTGCCCCCAGCCTCTTAATGAGCCTTCGACTTTTCATTTGTGTGTCTCCAGTCACTCATGCCCTTCACTGACTCCCTGTGTCGAAAACAAATAAGGTTTAAGCACCTCTGTCTCACTTTCCAAACTTCCCACCCCCGTTTCCTGGCTTCTAAACTGCAACATTACTCTCCCTGTCGCCCACAATGGCCCACAGCTACCCTTCTTGTGGTGGTTCTATGTCCCTCAGCCACATGAGTTTTTTCGAAAGCATTATTTTCAACAAAATGGGCCTCATTACGACCTCAGCGGTAGCCATGCCGCTATTGGCGGCATGGCTGCCGCCGAAATCGCGTCCGGGTCCGGGTTCCCAGAATGGGGAATTACCGGGCCATTCCGAGTTTGGAGGGCCCGGTAATTCCTCCCTCCAGGAACCCGGGCCGGACCTTCCCCATTCCCATTTTAGCCCTCATAGGGCTGAATCGGAATGGGAGAGGGAGCAAACAACGGGCCGATTATGAGTGGCCCGTTGTTTGCTCCCTCTTCCCCTCGCGGGACCCGGTATCGATGCCTGGTAAAACCAGACGTCCTTACCGGGTCCCACGAGGGGACCTCGTAATGCGGCGGAACGAGTTTAACGGGTCCGCCTCCTTTTGCAGAGCCCGTTAACCTGTTCCGCCAGGGTCGTAATGAGGCCCAATGATTTTTAAAAAACTAATTTGGCCTCATTACGAGCTTGCCGGTCCCGATACAACGGTACTGGTAAGCTTGCAGGTACTGTTGTATACGGACTGGGAAACTATATGCTCCGGATGCCTTTCATTCCGCCAGGTCTGCCCTGGCAGAATGAAAGGCACCCGCGAGCACACCATACCTCTAGCACCGGTGCGGTTATGAACCATGCCGGTGCTACAGGCATCCCCATTCCCATTTCAGCCCTATGGGGTTCACATGGGAATTGGGATCACCCAATTCCGGCACCCGCGAAAGGACAATTACCAGGTCCCACGGGGTGGGAATACCCCGGTAATTTCCCATTCGCGGGTGGTGGACTTTCTTGCAAATTTGGAGGTAGCCTTGCTGGTTTTACCGGCAAGGCTACCTCCAACCTTGTAATGAGGCCCATTGAATTGTATTCTTTGATATTGTGGGGGTGGGGGGTACACCAAAACCCCCTTCCCTATTTTATAAACCCTACCCCGACCCCCTCCCAGCCCTAGTAACCCCATATATATTGGTGAGTTTTTTCAAAAACTATTTAAAAAAAACTATTGGGGATGAAGCAATGCGATACCCTTGCGGTTCCTTCCTTTTGCCAGTCTCGTGCTGAAGGCTAACTCTTCTTTGTGGGCGCTGAATGACATAGGGTGTGATACATTCCTTGAGTAACACATCACTCAGTAGCAAGCCAGAAGCTAGCTATAGCAAGTCATACAAAGGAGTGATTACTATAACAAGACACACGCATCAGCATGGCCTCTTTCCCACATCCCTTCCTATCATTGGCACTGCAGAAAGGTCCCATTTTCACTTCCTCACTTTCTTTCTCTCTCTCTATCTTTTCGTTGTGCTCTCTCTCTTTCTATCTCTCTCTCTCTCTCTCTCTCTCATAGATACATTGTACACTGTATCCAGCAAGGATCAGGGAATGACCAATGAGGGGAGGAGGCTGACGGGCAACTCCACTTATTACTCTGAGGGAAGTGCTAAGGATTGTGGCAGAAGCGACCCTTTTGGTTCTTAGAAAGCTTTACAGAATATGAAGCCCACTTGCTCCCATTTCATCTTCTTTAGAATGTTGGTTGGCAAGCTGCGGGCCATTGGAAACCTCACTCCATCTTGCACAGGTGCAGTGTACTCTGGGGCATGCTGCGGCTGGCCCATCAGGGCAATGCCTGTTGGGCAAAGAGTTGGGCATCAGGTGATCAGTGCATGGGCCAGAATCCACGGTAGTTTCTCACAGAATTCACCTCAGTGTCAAGCTTATCCGAGCCGTGATAGGAGGAGGGGTCCACCGAGATGCCAGAATGGTAAACCCAACCGATCTTGGGTCCACACCGTGGAATCCCGAGTGTATACGGTGGGAGGAAAGAACAGCAACCAACAACACGAGCCCCAGGCTGAAAAGGAAAAGTAGAGGTATCAGTACAGAGAAAGGGGCAAGACAAAACCAAGGTATACAATAGCACTATCCAGCCAACTAGGGCAAAAAGTAAATCACTGGAAAATCTAGTTGGGAACTGGATCTGTTTCCGCCGAAGCACTGACTCCACAGATCAAAAGACCCGCATGAACGGCATGAGGCACCACACAAATAGTGCAGTGGGATATCCTGACGGCACGAGGACGAGTCTAGGATAGGAATCGGGGAGACCAGGGAAGTCAGAAGGGTTCCATAAGGAAATCCACCCAGATAACAGCAAGGCGGGGTCAGAGACAGGAGTGTACCAAGGAAGTCAAACCAGAAGCAGACAGTACAAAAACACTATCCAAGGGCGAGTTCAGGAGCAGGCAAAAAAGGTCATGACGTTGCAGACGATGAAGCGGCACGTGTTGGCACCGAACCAAGACCCGCTGGGACGCATAGTACCTCCATGCCCAGAACCTTCAGGTAAAATGCTGTGTTGCCTCAAGTCCAAACCCCTTACACTCTTTGACTCCAAACAGCTGCTAGCCTCATCCGCCACACACAAAGGAATTCCTACACAAAAAGGACACCCTTTATCTCCTGGTCACGATCAGGTCCATAGCATCACATTCTGGAATGTTGTTAAAACCCTAAAGGAGGTTGTTCAGGTGGAGGTTCATGGGATTAAGAGAAGGAAAGACAATATGGGAAAAGTGAGAGGATTACTCTTAATGTTTAGTATTGTAATAATAATACAAATAATAATAATAATATTAATAATACTTATTTGATATTCGTATAGCACTTACACCAAAGCGATGTGCATTGTATATTTGTATATACAATTATTATTACCCAACCAAAGTTGATACTCATTTAACTTTATATGAATATTTAAGACCCTCTATATCAGGAGACAGATCAAGTTATGACAATTAAGGTATACACTTACAGTGATGTATTGTAAATTATAGATTTTCTCAATTATTTTTTTTTAAGTACTGTTAATATGTGGAGTTTGGTTTCCTCAAAGTGTTTCACTAAGCAGGGTGTACCGTCCCTTAGTCTAGCGTGGGTCTGGTGACGGCACAAATGCCACGAGGAGCTTTCCGACAGCAAAACAAATGGGGTGGGATAGAGAATGGATACCAGTGAAGCCGAATGCACAAACAACACTGCAATCTCAGATATGCATCATCTCTGATCTCTCACTAGGCACTGATCTCTGCCAGAGCTCTTTGGGAGAACGTGCCCGGGAGCGAAAGGATGAGCCACGGTACGACGCGATCTCGCACACGGGAAGTGATGTGTTGCCGGAAGCAGATGCTGTATACTGCACTATCCCTGGACAATTGTCCACAGTTCTCAACAAATATCAGATGCTGAACCGATGTCCTGAACCTGATGGCATCCCGGCGGATCTATTCTAGACTCTGGATGTATGTCAGGCACTGATTCTAACTACTTGCTTTAACTATATTGGAGGTGTGATACCTACCAGGGAAGTGACATCAAGTAGTGATTTGTCCAATTCATAAAAGGGGCCCAATGGATCCATCGGCCTCTTACAGACCCATATTGCTGCCCGTGTCCTCTTCTAAGACCTTCGGTAGAGCCGACTTAAGCAGATTACAAACTTGGCGGAATAGCCATAAAATCTTAGCACAGCCACAGTTGGGCTTCAGTGAAGGTTTAGGCACTTCTGAGTAGGCCACATGTACCACATTATTGCCAACGCTGTTTGCCTCATGGATAGTTCATGGGTGTCCGGTCTGCTTTTGGCAAACTCTGACCTATGCTGAGCAAGATGGGCTGTCCGGCGGATCCAGTTACTATATTGTCATCGTTGAATCCTAATAACGGAGCCTGGAAGGCCATTGTAATGCGTGGTTTTCAGTACACACAGACAGGGAAAGGGCGCATGCTTGCACCGGTGCTCTTTGCCCTTTATGTAAATAACCTTTATAACCACTTAGTAGGGTGCAAGACTGATGTGCCATACCCAGGTGGAAGGACAATACCGGTGTTCACCTATGTGGACGACACAGTCCTTGCGGCAAGAAATCTGTGTTCAGTACAGTACCTAAGTGATACTTATGTTGTCTTTATGGAAAACCTGGACCTATCAACTAACGCCGCTAAATTGCCGGTAATGGGTTGTCTATTTGGCCGCAGAAATCTGAAACATCCTGATTTTAGAGCTGGAGAGGAAAGTATTCTGGTAAGCACTGGTTTACGGCAATTGAGGATATTCCTTCAAGCCCAGCTTGAGCGGATCTATGCACATCAACAACCCAAAAATAAAAGCGAGGAAAGGATTGGGTGGTCTGCTGTGTTTTGCCCTCTTCTTCAAATGCCAGCCCATAGATTTGAAGATTAAAGAATACCACGCAAAAGCAAAAACTATAGCAACATAGGGGGCTGTGGTGCGGGCTGAACTATCATTTTTACAAACAGAAGATTTTTTTTTTAAAACAATATTTGCACCTATCTTTTCCGTTCACACTGAACTTGGCTTATGCTACCTTGAAAAGGAACTAATATTGGAGCCTGTAAAACTTTGGTTCCGAATTTGATCAAACAAAAAAAATCTATTCTCACATTTAATTTCAAAATAGGTTATTAGATCGGAAGCAACCGGTTTGCGCATCCCATTGTTATTTATTTAATAATCTATGACTCTAGCAAATTGTACAGATTGTTTTACCAACCTATCTGTTGCTTCTGCCCTGAACTCTTCAAGCCCGATAACAAACATTGAGGGCACTGAACTGTAAAGAGATGGAATTCTCGAAAGCTTTGCTCGAACCCACTTTATCTTGACAACTGATACAATTTTGCATGGTTTTATTTGGGCCATATATAGATTTGAGGGGTATCAGGTAATATTGTCCCCATAAACAATGTCGACATACATATAGTCGCCGGGAAACAACATAGGCAACATTATTTATGGGGACAATATATGGGGTAAACGGGAGTGGGGGTTGCGGGGGTGTCATGGCGACAGTTTTGCGGGACATTATCACATGAAACCATTTGAAGCGCATTGTTCGCTAGGGCTCGATGCTACCTTGCACTGGTAAGAGCAGTGCCAGGCAAATGGGCGCTACCTAAAGCAGCGCTCTAATGGAGCAAAGCTGCCCTTTTTGTGCCAGTGCATTAGAGGACATTGTGCTCTTTCTATTATCCTATCATTAGGAATAGAACGGTAAACCTGCTACTATGACAAATAGGTCTAAGACAATTGTCTTCAGCTGGGGTAGGGCTGGCCTCCACAGGTGAGCCCGAACGATTTCTAGGGGGCAGACTCTTTCAAAAGGGACTGAGATTACTGTTTTTAATACAAAAAAGGATGAAGATGACTGTTTTTAATGGAACATATAAGCAGTAGACATTCTGTTTATATTTTACAGATCCTGGGGCTCCCCTGGACATCACTTGGGTTCCCTAGTGGGGCCACCCCTCAGGTGGGGAGTGCAGAAGCAATATATTTACTCCAGGCGGGGCCCCTTAGGAAAAGGTTTGAATACCACTGCTCCAAGGCAATGCAGACTTGCTGTGATTTGCTTATTGATGGCCAACAGTCTGCTGGGAGCTTGACCATTGCTCACTTACTCTTAAATTAAGGAGTGACCAGAAGAATTTAATGGAATGACTGGATTTTATTCTTTTAATAATCATGTTTTTATATTTTACATTTGGAAATGAATAATTGTGTTCTTACATGACACTGAATGTTAATGCCTTTTGATGTTTTGTACTTTGATGGATACTTTTCAGAATAAAGTTCTTTGACTGACTGACAAAAAATAAGCTTTCATCAGGGGAACGTGTTTTGAGACTGGAGCCATGAAAGACCAACAAAGTCATGAAGAGCAAACGAGTGTAAGAATAAATGAAATTAAGTAGCAACTATCATTGCCGGGAGGATAGCTCAGGGAAAGGCAGAGCAACACGGGTTCCAATCCCGGTGCAGCGCTTAGAGACTGGTCTCTGGTATTAAGCGAATTATAAAAGATTGATCAATCAATTCATCAATAGTTGACACAACTCAAAGTTCTCATTTTATTGTCTTGACAGGCTAATTCAGCCATGTTGTGTTTTGAAACTGGAGGATATACACAGATTTTGACGGTACACAACCCACTAAGCTATCTCAACTGCTCATATAAAAGGGTAGACCAAATGTGACTACTTATTCAAAAATAGTTAGAAATGAGAGGTGCAAAACACTTTACCTAGATGTGAAGTACAGCTGGAATGTGTATATTTGGGAAATTCAGGGTCAGAAAGCTCAGGAAGTTAAGGGCTTGAAGAGGATAACTGTGTTCCACGTCAATATTATAGCTTAGAATTCAGGTAAGGAAGACACTCGTCCTTTCGTGTTTCTTCAGTCAACGAAAGGAGAACGACTTAAAGTAGAACCTCTCATTTACAGTACTACAAAATGGCAACAATGTGGCAGCAAGCGCTATGCAAAACACGTTCTCTTTTCTTGGGGAGCTGTTCTAACGTAGCAGTGAGGTGTAGGAGATAGAAAGGGGAACATTAGTTGTATCTAAATAATATCAAAGTACAACTTAGATTAAACGCATGACAATACTTAAGCCAAATGTTACTCCAATATGGCAGACAAGCTTATGACTCAAGGGCGTGTTTATTGTACAAGTGTATGGCTGCATTCACGCTGTTGACCAAAATGTACATATCATCAGAGTGCGAGGAGGGCGTGACGCGAGCAGACACCCGTGCAATAAAACACAGCCGGAATGTGCATTGTTTTCAGGACAGCAGCTGCCAAGGGGCGCGATGGTGACAGAGTGGGCCGGCTGGGGCATTCCTCATGGAGTGACTGCCTTCGTCTGAGCAGAGCTGCACCTCATTAATGTGCCGCGTGTCAGCAGCCGGCAAACAATGCATGCCCTGAGACTATAAACAACATGCACAAATGATAGAGGTCACCTGTGATGAATGGCGGCGGCCTAGCGTGAAGCGTGACACGTGGGCTCTGCGCGCCCGAGACGTCGCTACGGCGGCCTCCTCTGCACCTGCACGCTCCAAAGCAGGTCGCCCCCTCGAAGAGGCAAACTCGCAAAGGTGCACACAGGGGGTTCTTACGAAGACGAGTCTGCCTGACACATACACACAAAGTGCCAACCTAGCGAACTTGTCCTAGACACAGAACAAAGAACGACTATGGGTTAGATGAACAACAAAAAGCCTAGCTAAATAATAAAGCACTTAGCGGGTACAGAACGAAGAGCCAGGCTGGACCGAATAGACAATGAAATGCCAGGCTGGTCCAGGTAAGTTAGAGCCAGGCTGGACTGAATACAAAAGGAAGAGCCTGGATGTTCCATACACAGAACAAAGAGCCAGGCTGGTCCAGATACAGAAACAAGTGCCAGGCTGGTCCAGGCACAAAAGATAGGGCCAGGCTCGACTGACTACAGAATCAAGTGCCAGGCTGGTCGATACACAGAATGTAGACCCAGGCTGGTCCAGATACAGAAGACAGAGCCAGGCTGGACCAGGTACAGAAGACAGAGCCAGGCTGGACTGATTACAAAAGGAAGAGCCAGGATGTTCCATACAAAGAACAAAGAGCCAGGCTTGTCCAGATACAGAAACAAGTGCCAGACTGGTCCAGGCACAAAAGGTAGGGCCAGGCTCGACTGAATACAGAATCAAGTGCCAGGCTGGTCGATACACAGAATGTAGACCCAGGCTGGCCCAGATACAGAAGACAGAGCCAGGCTGGACCAGCTACAGAAGACAGAGCCAGGCTGGACTGAATACAAAAGGAAGAGCCAGGATGTTCCATATACAGAACAAAGAGCCAGGCTGGTTCCAGATACAGAATCAAGTGCCAGGCTGGTCCAGGCACAGAAGGTAGGGCCAGGCTAGACTGAATACAAAAGGAAAGAGCCAGGCTGGTCCATACACAGAATGTAGACCCAGGCTGGTCCAGATACAGAAGACAGAGCCAGGCTGGACCAGATACAGAATCAAGTGCCAGGCTGGTCCAGGCACAGAAGGTAGGGCCAGGCTGGACTGAATATAAAAGTAAAGAGCCAGGCTGCTCCATACACAGAACAAAGAGCCAGACTGGTCCATACACAGAATAAAGAGCCAGGCTGGTCCAGGCACAGAATAAAGAGCCAGGCTGGTCCAGGCACAGAAGACAGAGCCAGGCTGGACTGAATACAGAAGGAAGAGTGAGTATGTTCCATACACAGAATCAAGAGCCAGGCTGGTTCATACACAGAAAAGAGTGCCCGGCTGGTCCAGGTACAGCATCAAGTGCCAGGCTGGTCCAGGTACAGAAGACAGAGCCAGGCTGGACTGAATACAAAAAGAAGAGCCAGGCTGATCCATACACAGAACAAAGAGCCAGGCTAGTTCATAGACAGAAAAGAGAGCCAGGCTGGTCGACCAACAGAAGACAGAGCCAGACTGGACTGCATACAGAAGGAAGAGCCAAGATGTTCCATACACAGAATCAAGAGCCAGGCTGGTTAATACACAGAAAAGAGTGCCCGGCTGGTCCAGGTACAGAATCAAGTACCAGGCTGGTCCAGGTACAGAAGACAGAGCCAGGCTGGACTGAATACAGAAGTAAGAGCCAGGATGTTCCATACACAGAATCAAGAGCCAGGCTGGTTCAGATGCAGAATCAAGAGTCATGCTGGTCTGCCACGCTGGTCTAGATACAAAATGAAGAACTGGACAGAGCCAGGTTGGTCCAGATACAGAAGGAACACTTGGCTGAACCAAGAGTCACAGAGGTCTATATAAGAAAAGAGCCTGACTGGTCCATATGGAGAACGATGGGCCAAGCAGTTTCAGATACAGAATGAAGAGCCAGGCTAGTCCAGACAGAGAACGAAACGCAAAACTGGTCAATTTACCGAATGCAGATCCAGGCTAGATCAGATACAAAGGGAACAGCTGGCTGAACCAGGAGCCAAAATGGTCTAGACAAAAAAAAAGATCCAGGGTGGTCCATATAGAGAATAATGAGCCAGGCTGATCCAGATAAAGAACAAAGAGCAAGGCTGGTCTTTTTACATAATGTAGTGCCAGGCTGGTCCAGACAGAGAATGAAGAACCAAGCTGGTCCAGATACAGAAAGAAGAGCCAGGGTAGCCAAGTCACAGAATGAAGAGCTGCACTAGTTAAGGTACAACACTAAGAGAGAGGTGGGTTTTTATAGAGAACAAAGAGGCAAGCTGGTTCAGATACAGAACGAAGAGTCAGGCTGGTCCATTCACAGAATGAAGAGCCAAGCTGGTCCAGCTACAGAAGCTCAACCAAGAGCCACACTGGTCTAGATACTAAACAAAGAGCCAGAAGGGTCCCGATACAGAACACAGATACAAGCTGGCCCATTTATGGAATGAAAATCCAGGCTGGTCCATATAGAGAACGATCAGCCAAGCGGTTTCAGGTATGGAACAAAGAGTGAGGCTGGTCCAGATAAAGAACAAAGAGCAAGGCTGATCCAGATACCGAACGACGAGCCAGGATGTGCTGGATACAGAATGCAGTGCCCAAGCGGGCAAGACAGAGAATGAAGAGCCAAGCTGGCCCAGATACAGGATTAAGACCCAAGATGGACCAGTCAGATAATGAATAGCCACACTGGTCTATGGACACAACAAAGAACCATTATCCAGTCATTCCATCAAATGACAATGCATCTAACAGCAAACCATTGAATTGTTTTCATCAAAATACCATTCCATTAGGGTAAGGGTAAGGGTTGGGGCTAGGGTTCGCTTAGGGTTACATTGGGGTTAGGGCTCGGGCTAAGGTTAGATTAAGGGTTACATATGGGTTAGGGTTAGGGCTAGGGTTAGTTAAAGGGTTACATTAGGGTTAGGGTTGGGGGTTAGGGTTGGGGCTAGGGTTAGTTTAGGGTTATATTAGGGTTAGGGTTGGGCTAGGGTTAGCTTAGGGTTACATTAGGGTTAGGGTTGGGGCTAGGGTTAGATTAAGGGTTACATAAGGGTTAGGGCTAGGGTTAGGTTTGTGAGCGTGGGGGTTGGGGGGTTTGTGGGGAACCCCCGCCCCAATATACAGAAAAACTTTAAAACGATACAAGCAGCTGGCCAGTGCTGAAATTTCAGCACTGAACAGCGCCTTGTAACCTTGTAAAGTTGCAAAAAAAGCATGGAAATTCTACTTTTTACATGTAAAAGTGCATTTCCATTGAAACCAGTCCATGTATATTGCCAATCGACTGGTTTCGATGGATGCATTTTTACATGTAAAATATAGGTTGTGGATGCTTTTGCATTCAACGGTTTGTATTCGATGTTTTTGTTTGTCGATGCTATTTTATCGACGTGATCACTATAACCCAAAGGACCAGACTGATCCTTATAGAGAAAAAAGAGCCACACTGGTTCAGATACAGAGTGAATATTCAGGCTGGTCCACATACAGAATGAAGTGCCAGTCTGGTCCAGACAGAGAATGAGGAGCCACGCTGGTCCAGATACAGAACCAAGAGCCAGGCTGGTCTAGACATAGAATGCAGTGCCAGGCTGGCCCAGACAGAGAATGAAGAGCTAAGATGGTCCAGATGTAGAATGAAGAGCCACACAAATCTAGGGACAAAACAAAGAATCAGGCTGGTCTGTATAGAGAACACAGAGCCACATTGATTCAGATAAAAAATAAAGAGTCAGGCTGGTCAATATACAGAATGAAGTGCCAGTCTGGCCCAGACAGAGAATGAAGAGACAAGCTAGTCCAGATACAGCATGAAACACCAGAGCAGTCCAATCACAGAATGAAGATCCACACTACGCTGGCTACAAAACAAAGAACCAGACTCATCCTTTAGAGAACAAAGAGCCAAGGGAATTCAGATACAGAACAGAGAGTCAGGCTGGTCCATATATACAGAATGCAGCTCCAGGCAAGCCCAGGCAGAGAATGAAGTGCCACGCTGGTCAAATACAGAACAAAGAGCTAGGCTGATCCAAATGCAGAACGAAGAACCAGGGTTCTGACCAAATACAGAACAAAGAGCCAATCCGGTCTAGATACAAAAGGAAAAAAAAACAGGTTATTCCAAATACAGAACAAATAACCATGCTGGTACAGATATAGAATTAAGAGCCAATGTAAACCAAGATCCACTCTGGTCCTGATGCATGAAGAACTGCCAGTCTGGTCTAGATACAAAATAAAGTGCTAACCTGGACTAGATATATAACAAAGATACAGGCTGGTACAACTACAGAACGAGCTTGCTGGCTGGTCCATAAATAGAATGAAGATCCAGGCTGGCCCAAATACAAATCAGAAAGCTAATCTGCCCTAGATATATAACACGAGCCAGGCTGGTTCAGATGTAGAGCACATAGCCAAGCTTACATTAGATAGAGTGGCGCTAGTCTAGATACCGAACAAAGAACCGATATGGTCTTAACAAAGAAAGAAGAGCTAACATGTCCTAGAAATATAACAAAGAGCCACGGTGGTCCATATACAGAACATAGAGCCACTCTTCTCTAGGTACATAATAAAGGGCCAATCATGCCTTGATAAAGAATCAAGAGTCACAAGCCCAAAAACAGAACAAAAAGGTAAGCAAATGATAATATATGACAAGAACCACATCTTGTCTAGGCACAGAATGAAGAGACAATATGGTCTAAATACAAAAGGAAAAGCTAGCCAGGCCTAGATACAGAATGAAAAACTAACATGGCCTGGATACATAGTGAAGAGTCACGCTGGTCCTGATATAGTGTGAAGAGCTAATCTTGCCTTGATAAAGAACAAAGAGTCATCCAGCCCAAAAACAGAACAAAAAGGTAAGCAAGTGATAATACATAACAAGAACCACATGTTTTCTAGGGACAGAATGAAGAGCCAATATGGTCTAGATACAGTATGATGCATGAACTTAGCCTAGATACATAACTAACAACTAATGTATCCCCTTCATGCTCACACTACCACACAAAATCCCACCACCTGCCACACATCCCCCTCGCCCCCAATCAGACAAACCAAGCACAATCATAGACATAACCTTAGCACCACTCATACCACTCCATCACCCCTCACACACACACCCCTCCACCCTCCTCCACCAATACAACCCCATCATCACACAGGCACTCAACAAAATTGCTCCCCTCAAATTACAAACCCCCCCAAAACAACCACCACAAACCATGGTTCAACAGTTCCCTCCTCTCAGTCAAGCAGAAAACTAGATGCCTAGAAAGAGCCTGGCAAAATAATCCATGGACCTCAATCGAGACACCCCTCAGACACTGCCACAACAATATAAAACTGCCATACGCAATGTCAAAGCCACCCATTACTTCCAAGAATGCCAATCTACCATCAATTGTACCCAGAAACTACTCAACATCACCAACCCATCTCTAAAACACCATTCACACCTTCCACATCCCCATCTACTGCATTATGCAACTCCCTCATGAACTACCTCAACAGCAAAATACACACCAGAACAACCCTCCGCTAAACTCTGCCACTCACATACCGACTCCCAAACATTCCAAGACATGGGACACCTTCCACTCCATCGACACCGACACTCTCATCACCCGCACTGCCTAAACAAAACCTGCACACTTCCTGAATGATGCATGCCGACCTCAGGCTGCATCCAATTGCATCACCACCCTAGCTCTACATTGATTGGCTCAACATCTTCAACTCCTATCTCTCACATGGTGCTATCCCCACTGTATTCTAAACAGGACAAACCTCACCCCTCCATAAAATAAATCTTTCGGCCCCACACTCCTTGAAAACGACCACCCCATTACTATCCTATCATACCTCGCCAGAATTATGGAACACTTTGTAACTACCCCAACAACACATCACCACAAAGAGCCTACTCAACCCCTTCCAATCTGGCTATCGGCCTAGACACAACACTGAGGCCGCTACTCTACACATCCTCGATGACCTCCACAGCATCACAAAGAACACACAGCATTATTTGTACTCCTCGACCCCTCTGCAGCCTTCAACACCATCAACCACACCATTATATTAGACATTCTAGCCCAAAGGATAAATCTCTCTGACACTGTACTCAACTGGTTCACAGACGTTCTCACTTACAGGACACATTTTGTCTCCATCCCCCCTTATCGATCAGACACCAAACCTGTCAAGTGTGGGATCCCTCAAGACTCATGCCTATCTCCACTCCTTTTCAACCTATATGTTGAATCCCTTGGACAGACCCTTAGCAAGCACAACAGACATTTCCACCAAAACACAGATGACACACAAATATACTTCCAAATTTCATCCCCTTCAGAACCTCAGACCCTTAAAGTCTGTCTCTCCACCATCACCAACTGGTTGGCCAACCCCTTTCACATACTCAACCCTTTCAAAACATCTGTCCCCTCACCCCCCAAGGCACAAACCAAACCTCACCCCCTGGATCCAAGAACTTGGCATGGACAACCCACACATCTCCTTCTCCACACCCGCTACATTTCTTAGCTTCATCATCGACCCCCAACTATCCTTCACACACCACATTGCCCCTGTCACCAAAATGTGCAATCTACAGCTACACCTCATATGCAAAATCAGACATATCCTTCCTCCTGACTACTTCCGCACCGCAGTTCAAGCACTGGTTCTCTCTAAGCTGGAATATGGAAATGCTCTCCTCAATGGACTCCCCAACAACACCCATGCCCCCCTGCAAGCCATACAAACCACAACAGCCAAGCTCAACTTCCACCCATCCAAACATTCATACATCACCCCCGCTCTCGCCCAGCTCCACTGGATCACCAGGTCCCTGAAGAATTCCCTTCAAAGCAGTCTGCACTGTAGTCAAAGCCATTCTCCACAAAACTCCATCTTACCTTTATGACAAACTCAAACCCATCACCCACACAAACACCAAAAAAGCCAGCCAACACCTTCTACACATTCCAGTCCGCAAACTCATATGCACACAAAAACAAGCACGTGTCCACTGGGCACCCAGGGCATGGAACACACTAGCTCTCCACTTATGCACTGCATCCTCCATCACCATTCTTATACCTGTTTCCCCACACATAACCCTGCTCTCCTCCTCTGCTATCACTTGTCTACTCTAATCTTCCCATCCTTTCCTGAACACATTTTGTAACTTCTTTTTTCAACCCCCCACTTTTTCACTATTTGAACCACGTAAGGCACTTTGAGACCCTCTCGGTAGGGCCAGGGCTAAACAACAATTCAAATAAATAGCTTGGATGTACAACAAAGAGCCAAACTAGTCCAGATACTTATTTATTTAATTGTTTTTTTATAACACACCTTTGAGTTTGGTTTCTAAGGATGGATCCGGGATTTGAACCTCTTTTGCTCGGGGTGGTCTTGCTTCCAAGACCAGCACGTTGCACCTCTGCTATCCTCCGTTCACTCATACAGAACAAAGAGCCAAGCTGCTGTAGAGGGAGACCGAAAACCCACTCTGGTCTAGGTACAGACCGAAGAGCCAGTCTGGTCTAGGTGTAGAACAAAGAGCTAAACTGGCCTAGATGCATAACATAGATTCAACCTGACTTAAATAAAAAATGAGTAGGCAAGCCTTTTAAAATATAGAAAGCAGATTCATTCGAGTCTAGGTACAGACACAAGAGGTAATTCCAGAAAAAAGTTGAAGCCTGACCTAGATATAACAAAGGGTCAACTTGTCATACATACATAATGAAGAGCTAAGCTTATCCAGATACAAAATGAAGATCTGCTCTGGATAGGAATGAAGAGCCAACCAGAGGTCAAAGTGAGTGGGAACTATCAGGGACAGAGTCACCGTTCTTTTATGTCATACTGTTAACAGTTCCACCATTTTTTAAGAACCATTGGGCCTCATTACGACCCTGGCGGTACAGTAAGGACGGTGCCAGTGTGGCACCAGCACTGTCCATACCGTACCGCCTTATTTCGAGTTTCCCTCACGGGTCCCTGAGAAGCCCGCCAGGTCTTACCTAGCAGGCTGTGCAGCACCCGCGAGGGAAACTCGTGATTGCACCCGCACCGTTATCAACGGTGTCGGTGCAACCATGCTCCCGACCCCCATTGTGTCCTATGGGGCAGAATGGGGATCGGGAGCCCGGCATTACCGCCTCCCGCAAATGGGCAATTACCGGCCCCTTCATCTCGTAATGGGCCGGTTACTGCCCAATCGCGGGAGGCGGTGCCAGTATCGAGCATGGCAGTAGGCGTTCCTGCCATACAGGCACGGCTACCGCCATGCTCGTAATGAGGCCCATTGTTACCATTTCTCAATTGTATTTTCTGAACTTAAAGCATACTTCTGCATTTGACCACACTTCACAGCAGTTATATCTAAACTGAACCTCTTTGGCTCTCCATTCATGAAGTGCGGATGACATACTAGCCTGGATGGGCTCTATGTGACTTCATTGCAGCCAGTGGGAGAGTTCCTGCTCACACTGAGGAGGAGTCTCAGCACATCCTCGCAGAGGTTCAGTCAACTTGTCAAGGTTAAATGCTCCAGAATGATAGTTGCTAAAGGTCTAGGCCAGTCACAAGGCATGCTATTTTAACATCAGGTGACTACATGGGATGTACCACTTGATGCCTCTGGGCAGGTGTGCAGTTGCATTAGGGGCCTTAATGACTAGTCACTTGGATTACTGCAATTCGCTCCTGGAGGCAACTTCAATGAAACCTATAAGCAGACTTCAAGTGGCTAAAAACTGATTGGTGTCTGCACGTAGTAAAAACGTGAGTATGTCCAGCCCACTTGTAGGAAGCTGCCATGGCTTCCACTAGAGTGGGAATTCAGCTGAAAGCTCTCTGCATCATCTTCAAATGGCTCCATGGTCCTGCTCCTGCCCGCCTTAAGGATAGCGCCACATAGTATATCCCAGGATGCCTCAGTCTACAGAGGATCACAGACCCTTCACCCCCAGGACTGGGGCACAACAGGGGATACGAACTTCAGTTTAGGGACCCCGGCTTTGGAATAATTACCAAATGCTACTCATGGCAGCCCATGTTTTGAAAGTTTCAGGCCCCTGTTGGAGCAGCACCTGTACAGGCAGGCGTAGCAAAGTCAAGGTCAGCGAGATGAGGCGCTATATAAATGTGTGACGTGACAGACCTGCGTTTGCGCTCCCCACGCACTTGGATGTCACCCTGCCCTGGCCGCAGTCATTTGGCATGAATCCCTCAAAAACATTTGGTTCAGCTGCCCCACAGTCCCTGATATAGCAGTCATTGTTGCACTTGAAAGCGCTGCAGCAAAGCACTTTATTTCTCAGCGAGACTTCCGAATTTCCTCCTCTCAATGCCGAGCTTCTTTCAAGTGGGTGCTGCTTCTAGCCCTGGCTGAAAGATCTCATTTTTAGCCAGCTTTCTAGCTCACAACAGAAGGGGGCTGGCTTATAGGGAACTCTGGAGATGTCCCTGGAGGCCTCTGTACCCTGGGCCTCTATTGTATTTTTTTATTTTTTTTTGTTCCAAATGTTCTCGTAGGAAAAGTGTTGAGTTTGCAGAAAATGTGTAATATGGGGCTACTTTGAACATTATTTCCAGGGCATCTTTTGGTTCCCAGTCTCCCCCTGGCTCGGAGGTAAGGGTATATAGGTGTCTAGTTTGTAGTGTTTCCAATTCAATTCTGTATGACTTCAAGAATTAAAATAAAATGGACGCCAGCCCCTCTGCTTGTTTCTGGGATCGCTGTGTGCCACATGAGGCCAGAAAAAAAATATACGCGCCCGGGCTCAGACGGAAGCATCTAATTTGCTATAATATTAAAGTTTCCAACACTGACTCATTTACTTTGATCATATATATATATATATATATATATATATATATATATATATATATATATATATATATATATATATATATATATATATGAAGACAAATTGCTGCACTGAACATGCATGTTCTCCCCTGTAAGTAGAGCCTCCCCATGGGAGAAAGTCCTGGGCTACTCACTAATAGCAAATCCGTGGAAAAAGCATCTGTCACCGTGATGGACAGCCAGGCACAAGGTATTAAAGAGATTTAGGGGTTTGGTGTTCCAGCAAGAACAACAGAGCCCTTTGCGAGCCTGCGCCAATCAGCAGGACTGCGCCGACGCAATTATCATCAGGGAGCCTGACAAGCGCAGCTAGGGGAGAATATACAAGTTTGGAGTGATGAACGGAGTGTGCGGGTAACTGCGCCATGCTTTGAGATGAGTGTAAAAGGAGTGTAACCTCTGAATACGGGCGACACAGATCGCCATCAAATGTCAGAATTTCCTATTTCACTCACTCTCCATGCCACCGCTTCAAAACGTGCTATGCCTCAAAGCCGAATTTGAGCCCTCTTCACCTGAGCGCTGGGTTACTGATTCATTCAATAGGTAGATTTAGACAAA
Organism: Ambystoma mexicanum; assembly: GCF_040938575.1. Taxonomy (NCBI): domain Eukaryota; kingdom Metazoa; phylum Chordata; class Amphibia; order Caudata; family Ambystomatidae; genus Ambystoma; species Ambystoma mexicanum. The sequence goes on from NC_090931.1 coordinate 1,330,378,645, forward strand.
ATAATGGATTCAAACCAACGTATCGGTGCTATGTGTATTAAGAGATGTCAGCCAACACATGTTTCGACCCTCCTGGGTCTTTCTCAAGGCGTGTGGTGTGATTAGGCAGTCATTGCTGGGGGTATCCACAGAAATAATCGAATCCAAAAATACCTAATGAGAAATTACCAAATTTATTTGGTCGAATTTGTTAGGTATTTTTGTACATTTCTAATAATATATAGATGCGGGGTAAGGTAAGGGTATAGGTGAAGGTAGTGGGGTTTGGGGAAGGGGGTTACATCCCCACCCCACATTATAAAATTCGGTCATTTCTTGTTAGGTATTTGTTTTATGGTCATTTCCTGGTAATGCAGTGATGGCATGAGGTTCGGAGTGATTTCTCCTGTTCTAGCCCCGTTGTGGGGGGGGGGAGTTGTATGTGTCCTGCTTAGCCTGGTTGGACTTTTATCCAATTGGTGGCCCAAGGTTGCGCATTAGTCGGTTGATTTGCTTGTTAACAATGGCTGCTAGCCTGGATGGGCTTCGTGGGCAGCTGCAGTGGTCACAGCGATCTTTCGATGCACAAAGTGCAGTTGCTCAATTCAGGAGCAGGGCGAGCTGTAATCATCAGATTGGATCAGAAAAACTGATAGTCACGTGAATCACAGAAAGCTGTGTATTAGGAGGCAATTAACATCATTATGTTCTATTTGATATGATATGATACTTTATTTATATAGCGCCTATACACAATATGTTTCAAAGCGCTTCAAGGCAAGGGAGGGAACAAGAGAAAATACAATGACATTCTTACAGGCCATGAACAGTAAGGATGTGAAATTAACCATCGTATTCGGCCTGACAACATTTCAGATAGTGCAAGAGCTAAAACATAGATAAGGAAGGGAGGGGGAGAGTGGGAGGGTAATGGAAACAGACAGGTGACTACCCTACTAGGCCTGACAACATTTCTGGTAGAGCCAGAGAAAAACAAGAGGTGAGGGAGAGGGGTGCAGAAAGGTAGGGGAGGAACAAAACAAGCGACTATCATACAAGGCCTGACGATATTTCAGATATGGAGGAGGGAGTGGGGAGGAAAAAAACAGTAAGGGCAGGGGGAGGAGACAGACGAGGTTGCTATCATACTAGGTCCAGGGACAATTCTGATAGAGGAAGTGCATAGAAGAAAGTAAGGGGAGGAGAAAGGAAAAGGGAGAAGGGATAGGAGGAGAGAACAGAGAGTTAGCAGTCAAAAGAGTGGAGAAGCAAGAGGGGAGAGTGAATACTATTGCAGAAGTCAATAGTAACACATAATGTTGCAAGCCAGGATACAAGATGAAGATGGGAACAGCATGATTCAGGGCGACCAGTACAAGATACAAAGGAAGTTCAGCATCCCTAATGGGTGCCAGGGTGTCGTCATGCCACACATTATTTTTATTTTTATTTTATTTTAGTATTTGTAGAGCGCACTACAGCCCAGAGGCAAAGAGGCGCTATAAGGAGATTTAAAGAAGGCTTGCTTGAGGGTTACAATAAGCGGCCCCATATGGTATACTTAGGTAGATTCAGTTACAGGGTTACAGACGATGTACAGTCCTATCACATAGTTACAGCGGGTATACAGTGAAAGTTACAGTTAGTTACTCATATACTTTTCTAGGTAGCACAAGGCATAACAGAGCGTGTGCTAGGTGATATAGTGGAGGTGCAGACCTAGACTGACGGGCTCTTTTATACAAAGAGCTGGGTTTTTAAGGCCTTGCGGAAGGCTGTGTGAGACTCAATTGATCTAATCTGAGCTGGGAGGTTGTTCCATTATGGCAGAGCCTGTCAGCCAAAGGAGGCCCAATGGAAAAACTGAGTGTTCTCTCGGCTGCAGGGTTTAGTTGGGGAATCACTCCTGGGCCATGTTCTAGGGAAACGAGGATCTCCTCTAGTTAAGAGTACCCCAGCCACTGCATGGCCAATGGGCACACAAGTTACATACAAAAGCATATCCCCTCTCACTTTAGCACCAGATGAAATGATCACAGCAATCGATACTGCACAAATCAGCCAATTAACCAAAACATGCATTTATTATTTCATCATTGATCACTTTAGGTTAAAAAAAAACAATGATCTAGATGCTCCATGTACTGCATGGGCTATTATGCTCCCAACATTTCTGAGTACTGGCGACTGGCAATTAGATATATGGCTTTAGCTTTTTCACTGAGTCACATTTTGGTTGAGGTGAGGGGTATTTAGTACTCGTTTTCTCGAAGTTGGTCATATATGTGGTTTATTTGGTTTGTTGCTATACACGTTGTGTCAAATCTGCAGTGTATCCATGCTTTACTTTGTCCTAACTCGTTTGTGATATTGTATACATGTGTGCTGGAATTTAGAAGGTAAGGGGCTCCACACACGTGGTGGCCATTGTGCTTCTCACTTGTTTTTCATTATTTTCCATTGTATATGAAATACTTGTACATGGAGTATCTATATAATAGTTTTTTTTTTAACCAAAACTGATGAATCATTGATGAAATGATGAAGACACCGATATGTTTTGGCAAATAGACTCATTCGTGCAGTATTGAGGCGATATGCTTTTGTATGCACGGTGAAACAGTACCCGGGACATCCTTACATCCGGGTCCCTCATTTGGAACTTTGAACTATGGACATACAAGGGCCTGAGCATTATGCTTCCCCAGTGCTGCATAGCCCATTGGGCATGGCGGTGGGCTACTGGAGGCCATTAGGGCATGGGGCGCACCTCGGCATCCATGCCCTAATGGCCTGCCACTGGACGTAGACATCTTGATGCTTTTGGCTGAGCTGCAGGAACTAGGAATCAGGGAGACGTATGATTGACAGCTCCCCCTGCTTACTGATACTAGTATGCAGAGTGTGCATGGATGCGCCACCAGGGGCGAGAGGATCAAGAGGTAAATGGCGTGTCTAGAGCCGAGGTGGCTGCACGAATGCATGTATATGGAAAACACAGTGCATATGTATGCATGCATGCATGTGAAGCGTTGCGTGGGCCTGTGTGTGAACATGCATGCTTGTGAATGAGTGTGTGCATGCATGTCTGTGTGTGTGTGCGTGTGTGAAGTAAGAGTGGCAGAACTGGAATTATTGGGCAAAGTCATCACAAGAGGGTCCTTACAGCAGCAGTGCAGTGCTGGAATTATTGGGCAAAGGTAACACAAGTGTTTACTTAGTAGCACAGCACCCACCATGAGTGTATGCTTACAGTAGCAGTAGTGGAACTATTGGCAAACATCATCCTGAGTGCATACAAAGAGTGCCAACGCTGGCATACTTTTCGGGCATAAGTGTACTGAACATGTGTTGTGAAATGCTCCTGTGTACTCTTGGTCACCTGACATTTATTGGCCCTTTTCATATGTTTCCCCACAGAACCAAGTATACATTTGTTCTGCAGGCTTTTTATCTAATGTTTTCACAGAATGTGTACTGCAAAATACAACATGCCTTCCCTTATTTTAAAATAATTCCCCTACAGACGCAAACCACCCCAGATGGTCTGTGCTCCATCTCTGTGCCCCGTCACCTGTGCTCATTAGTGGGGAATGTTTACTCCCTTCCATTGAAATACATTGGCCTGCCATCACTGCTTCTAGTATTGGGAGCTTTCTAGAGTCAAGCACATCCTTTGAGAAGATGGCACCGTGCATAACATCTGGGCATGGCTTTTAAATATTTTTGATAGGCGATCAGAAATCTCCCTTGCTTTTTCCATCACATACAGAGAGCAATGGAGCTATGTGTTGGGAGGAAACGATAATAGTTGTAAAATAGGACAGCAACCTAAATGCTTGGTTCATTGATCTATGTGCAGCTTGCTGTCAAAGGAGGGCCTTCTCTGCCGTAGTTCCTTTTGCGGTCAAAATATTGAGTCCCATTCATTTGTGTAATAATAATAACTTTTTGCACCTGGAAGTCATAATTCACATCATCTAAACCAACCAGACTGCTCATATTGCAAGTCAATAATCTATGTCATTGACTTCAGCAGCCTAACAGCCGACATGGCATACACAACATCATCCCAGCATCAATCCTCAAGAACCTCCCTGCAGAAGCTGTCTTTCCCTACCTGGAGATCATCAACAGCTCGCTAACGCAAGGCACCTTCCCATCGACTCTAAAGACAGGTCAAATCCTCCCTCTACTAAAGAAACCCACTCTGGATAACGACAACCTAGGTAACTATCGCCCCATCACCCATCTTACCTTCCTAGGTAAGATCATTGAGAAAGAGGTAGCCGTGCAACTGCAGCAACACATCAACACCAACAATCTCCTAAAAACCTACCAATCCAGAGTCATACCCAGATGCAGCATGGAGAGGCAACCATACAGGTGGTTGACGACACACTCAACATCCTTGATGACGTCCACCCCTGTGTCCAGGTTCTAGTCAGCCTCTCGGACGCTTTCGACACAGTAGACAACCAGGTGCTCACGGACACCCTATATCATCGCATGGGGATCAACAACCTTATCCTACACTGGTTAAAGTCCTATCTCACCAACCGCAAGCAGTTTGTTCAGATAAACTCCTGTAGATTGCCAATGCTACCCGTCACCTGTGGAGTCCTGCATGGGTCAATCCTCTCCCCAGTGATCTTCAATCCATACATGGAGCCACAGAGAGACCTCCTAGCCACACACAACATCCACATACATCAATATGCCGACTACACAGAGCTATACCTCAAGATCGATTCCATTAAGGACATCCGCAGGCTCAAAACCTGCCTTGTGCTGATCCAGTTTTTGAAGTCCAGTGCATACTTAAAGCTCAACCCCTCCAAGATCAAATTTCTACTCCTCACCAACAACAACAAACACCCAGACATACAGACCTGGCTATCAACCATGAACCCTGAGGGATTCATACCCAAGCTCACCTACTGTGCCAAGTCGCTCGGGTTCCACATAGACAAACAGCTCTCCTTTAAGACACACATAGCTAAGAAAATTCAGACAGCTTGGTATCAGCTCTCCCTCCTGTGGAACATCAAGCCCCTCCCTCCCCTCTGGACAGCTTTAGATTGTTGCGTTTTATTACATGGTCACACTCAACTCAGGGAGTTCTTTTCCCCCCAATGAATGTGGCGCACAATAAAGCACTATTCGTTTTTGTTAAGGTTCAATTTGGTAATGCCTCCAACCCGTCTTGCACCCAACCCCCAACAAGTACCCGGTGCCACAATGGACTAGGAACCAGGCCGGTGTGTATTCAGAATATATATATGTATTAATTTATTTAAACCAAATTTGACAACCAGACCAACATCAGCCACCAGTGCTGTGGCAACACAAGAACAAAAATGACTTCCATAAAGGCACCAACACAGAGATAACACAGAGATATGCAGTCACAATTATTTCTTTTTAAATCACCAACTGATACAGAAAAAAACAATTCAAGACACACAGTGATTGCTGATTTGGTTATGATACTTTTCTCACAGCAACCCCCACCCTCCAGACATCTATTAGACTTGACCCCTCTGCAGTGAACTAGAGTGGTAACACAATGGGAAATCGTTCTGGGGATTCTAATCACAGATGCAATATGGAGGAAAGAAACACAATGGGAAATTTGTTTTGCCACACCTAAAAAGAACAGGCAGGGCTTTCTGGTTTTGGTCAGAGCACAATGGGAACAAGGGGTCAATTTCGTTTTCACCCTGCACATGTAAAGGCACTACCAGGCTTCACACTTTCAATTTAAAATGAAAAGGATCAATGGGGAATTTTGTTTTTCCCTGCACACTCACGTGGAAACAGGGTTGTGCGATTAATCTCTTTGCCAGATCTGTATGTCTATATTGGCTCAAAAAACACTGTGAAAAAGGTTGTTGATTTCGAATGCCAACAATCAGATACTGTGATTTCAATAGGGGAATTAATTGATTTACTTGAATTAAATATGCTAAGGATCTACACAGACAAACATGATATTTTGCTATAGGGAAATAACTAGAACAATACTTGAAAAATGCAGGGCCTACACAATCTATGGCTTTGTGGATAGTTTTACTTACAGGAAAGGCCTTGGAATGGGCATCGGGGAACAGAAGGGCACCCCAGGGACAACAATGGTGTCAGTCAAGGATTGTCTCCTTTGAATCCTCCAAGGGGTCCCAGTCAGCTTCTAAGTCTCCTGGTTCATATATCAACTGCAAGATTTAGGCCTCCCTGCTGGGATGTTTCTTGCAAGAGTTCAGCGGCAGGTTGCCTCCCAGAATACGTGACAAAAAGCCTAGTTCTAATGCAAACTGCTTTACTAATAGGGCAAATGACATCACATACCTTGTATGATTCCCGCGAAAGGGATTGGTTGCTTTTCTCTTCCCACCTGTGTGCTAATACGACAAGGAGATGGGGGGAGTGAGTAAGGACAGCTGTGGGAGGAGAAAGCTTTGTCATCCCAGTTTGACAGTGGGCTCGGCATGTTTTAAAACTCATATAAATCTATCAACATGGCAAGTATCCTACATTTTCAAATATTTATATGTATGAATATATTTTTAAGAACTACATTTTAAGGAAAATTAGATAAGGCTATTTTGAAGTCAGCACACCCTTCCTATGCAGAGATATGTTTTTTCTTAATTTACTCAGGAGCTGTATCAGTAATAAATATGCCCCTTCGTAATTTTCATGTTACTTATTTCCTTCAGCCCCACACCAACGTTCAAATCTCTTGGAATCAAGGGAAGGCCCAAATCAAATTTTCATTAATAACTTTAGTTATGTTTATCACACAAAAATCGTTTTAGCATGGTTCAAAGGGGGTGGATGTCACCTTTAATAAAAGCCTGGAATGACCATTGTGACATCTATGCTGCCCCTTGCATGCAATAAAAGAGTGAGCTTCACAGGTCGCACTCTAGCCCCCACCCTTGTTCCTCTAAGTTTCATATATCCTTAAACACGTGACTAGGGAGAGCTATTTATGTTAGCCTATCCCTCTTCAAGGCCTGTGAAGCCCTCATAGCAACTTTAATGGACCTTCTATGGGAATTGTGACCTCAAGGTCACTTATGCTGAAAGAACAGGCATGGCCTTATCTGTCCTTACCATGGTTTACATCTAAGCAGTGTATTTCTTTGTATATTTTGAAGTAACGACTTTGATTGATAGTTGACACCCAGGCCTGTGTCTTCAGGGCAGCAGAGGAAAGGTCTTGGAGGTTAAGAAATGACTGGCTCATGTACCCTGCAAGCACATGGCTTTTAAACTCACACACAAATGCATTTTACATGACATCTTATAAGGCACCTGAGCCTTATCCATATGTACTAAGTTTCTTTTTAATTTCATAGTTTCAAAATACATGAGTATCACTTCTGGATTGTCCATTTGTATAGGGCAGTTACATGAGGAAACCATGTTCAAACTTTGAAAGTCTAGTGACCATTTTCTTAGCATACTGTCATTTGGATGAGGGAAAAACAAAAAAGGACATTCTTTTATTTCTTGTAAATGCAATAAGCTTGGCTTGACTTTAGCTGGCAGGATGAAGCACAATCTGGTATTACATTGAAGATAATGTACGCACTGCTGTCTCTTGAAGTAAAAGTGCAGCTCTTCATGGATTGAGTGAAATGACATTGTCAGTCACATGTCATTCTTTTTCTTGCTGAAATGCATTACGCATATCTTCGCACTTTTGAACTTCCAGCCCACTTTCTTTCCTTGGTGATTTAGGCCTGTTTTTGGTTCAATAGGCTTCATGTCTGACATCACCATTTCTGTACTGGCCCTGATTTCAATGGGCACTTACAAATCACTTTTGCCTCTTTATTTCTGGCCTTCAGCGCTATATTTCACCCCCACAAGATCCACTGTTCAAGCACTGGTCATGTCCCACCTGGATGGGGGCAAAGCCCTTCTCGAAGGCCTCCCGTCATTCTCCCTTGTGCTCCTGAGAGGTTTCCTTCTCATGGATGCATGCCTCATCAAGGGTCTACGCAAATACAACCTCATCCCCCCGGCCCTCATTGACCTTCACGGGCCCCCACTGCACGCACAAATCACCTTCAAGTCATGCTGCATCATCTATAAGGCAGTTGCCCCAAGTCACCCAGTTACCTAGCAGAGAAACTCAGCATCTCTGGCAGACAGTGCACCACCAGAAGCCAGGACACGTGCAGACTTGAAATCTACTGCTGCAAAAAGGAAAGGACCAGAAAACAAGCCATCTCTGCCTACACCCCAAGATTATGAAACCTCCTCCCCATCAGCATCAGACTCGCCCCCATGCTCCTAATATTCAGAGAAGAACTCAAGGCCCACCTCTTCAAGGAGCCTCTCCTCCTCAACACGTAGGCCATCACCCCCGCCACCACCTGACAATGTCTGCCCCTCTCCTCTTGGCACACTTTACAGCTGTACCCCTCCTCTGTGTCCCTCTGTATCCTACCCCCCGCTGTATATCTGTTTTGTTGTTACCTCTGAAAAGCTCTCTGTTATGCATCTCTACTGTTGTATACTTCTGTAAAGTGCTCTATTGTGTATCTGTATTGTTGAATACCACTGTAAAGCGCTCTGTTGCTGCTCGAAACTAGGTCCGAGCTCAAGAATACCATGACAATGATAACTCTTATTTTATTTTAAGACAGCGTGCTAGTAAACTTTAAATGCATGATGTTATTGCTGCTATTACAGCATAGAGGGCTAGACAGGGATAATGTTGGCTTGTGCAGGTGTCTTTCATCAAGCTAACATGGCACTTTAGGGCTGCTTCAGAGTGCACTGGGAATGTCCATGCATTCAAACTGATCAAAACAAAAGTAGGGTTAAGGGTCACAGTCAGCAGAACGAGCATCAGTGGTTCATAGGATGCATACTATGACCCCTGATCTCTCCTGATCTTCCAAATCCCAAATCGTCCACAAGCCCCTGGGCTCATCCTAGAAAAGAGGGTGTTTCTAGAGGCAGACCTATTGACGCGCTTGCATGAATAGAAAAAGTGAGATGGCTGAACCCTGGGGGACACCATAATATAAAGGAGAGAGGTGGAGCCATGCCAAGGCAGAGAATAGACTGCAAAGATAGCAAGAGAAGGAGTTGCAGGGAGTACTAAGAATGCAGAGAGGCTGGTTATGGTGTCCCACTGTGTCGAGGGAGGAAAGGGCCAGTAGGACTAAGGAAGCGGCATGTTATCAGGAAGAGTACAAGGAGAGGGATACTGCAAGTACGTAGAATGCAGGGGGTGTCAAACAGGGTAACGTACATATAGGAGGAAACCAATTTACAGACCAGAGGAAAGCTGGGATGGAGGGAGGAATCCCCAGAGATAGACCAAAGGAGGGGAAAATGTGACAAGAGCAGAAGTAGCAGGATTAGGGTGGTTGAGATAAAATGGACAATGGAGGTCCGAAGGAAGCAGTTCCTGGAGCGATTATAGAATGAAAGAGAAAAAGAGGGTAGGCTGATGTGTGCCCTTAGATGGATGCTGAAAAGAATATGCAAATAGAGAGATATTCAGTCAATATCAACTCAAAAAATACAAAAATATCCACATACAAAAATGTAGACTAAACAGACATGAAGGATATTTTGTTAGGGGGCTAGAAGCGTCGGTTGGGTTATAGTATGAGGATGCCTCCTCCCCTGTGGCACAGAGTCAGGGGAAAAGGTAGAGTCTGGGGAAACGGTAGTTTTGATGTACAGAGACGTCTTTATGGGAGGGCAACAGTTGCCCCAGGCCCCCACCTTGGAGGGTGCCCCAAGAGAGTCTTATTACAAAAAAAAAGTCAGTTTCCCTAAGTCGACAAAATTAAGTATCCCACATCCGGATTTTCTATGGTGTGTTGCTAAGGCTATACCTATTTTCTGTCTGTTGTTGACAAGTACATTTTGTTCAGATCTTTTCATCCTGTAATGCTATGTTCACTGTGGAATACATAGTTTGTGTGGCACAACAACTGTAGCATTCTCACATTCCTTTGGGTATTATATTGATCATGTGCAATAGCCAAAGTTGAAATACATATTGATACAGTTGAGTGTCCCGATGGTTCAGATGATAGCTCCGTGTGTTAAGCACTCATTGCAGAGATATGCGTTCACATGCAAGATTACAATACCAAATTCCAGCAAGGCCAACCTGTATGAAGTTGTTAAATTTGCATGTAAATGTACATTGTTCTATAGCACCCCAGGTGTTATCATCACCAATGTACCTGCACTAGATAGTGGTTGCTATAGGAACTAACATACCATCAATATGGTGATGGTTTTTAATTGGTTTGTTCAGATGGGGAGTTGTAAAACCTAGGCAGGCACCTCCAATGATGACAATAAAGTGTTAGAGGTGTTTAAGTATCCGAATTCCAGACTGTGGAACCAAAGCGTTCATGCTTGGATCCTGGCTTTGCCAGCAGACGATACAGTGATCCTGGACAAATCCTATATCACTGACAGCACTGTACTGCCTTCTATGAACATGTTTTCTTCTCACATACTGGTGGCATTGTTTGGCCAATTACCTGATCTTTCCTATCATGTAGGCCATTTGAGTGGAAGGAGTTCTACACAGAAGAGACCAGACCAGATATTGCAGTCTTCGTGCAAGCATATTTTAAGGTTTGCTTATGTGTCAACAAAACGGTTTTTCTGCACATTTTCAAATACCATTGCACAAGGCCGTGTTTGGGGTGTATTTAAAGCTTTACAATACAAAAGAAAAACCTATCTGAATTCTTTTAAAATCACCACCATTAGTATGCTGGTATTTATATACTTTCCTTGATGATGGAGACAATGAAGCTACAATCATTCCCATTTTGAATAATATGTTTCTATAACGTTTTGTTTTTAAATGTTTATATTGGGTTATGTGATTTTCATATTTTCCAATTCAGTTCTGTAAATACTAGAAAATAAATTGGTAAGACCAGAAATTGTGGGTTTGAATCCCAGCTTCACCTCTTAATCAATGTGTGATCCTGGGTATCTCATTTAATCTTGTATTTCCTCACTTGTCAAAATTGCAAGTCCCTAAACCTTTCAAAATTGTCAGCCTTTCAGAGTGATTTTGTTCACAAGGTACGATCTTTAAAAAAAGACTCATTCATGGTTTCACTGACTATATATATAGTTGCTTGCTCTATAATGATAGTGAGCATTAATATTTTGCACACCAGACCCACCTGTTTCTTTGCTCTCGAACGGCGACACTGCTTGAAAACCATGTCCCACTACTAATCTCAGTTTGTCTGGATACACAGACCTTCCTGGTATCTTCAAATCGTCATCCACTCTCTATGCTATGGTATGGTGTGTGTAGTTTGATCCTTGCTTCCCATTGTTCATCTGTATCCATGCTTGAGCACTTTTGTTGTCTCTGAGGCAGCTAATATCAGACTATTCTGGATTATGTGTACCTTTGTCATAAAATCTGTGCCCTGCAGGTATACTATATCCAGTATACCTTCCACGTGGCTGCTATTAATTAAATGTTTGCTGTACCTATGCTTGAACACAAGCACCCTCGCGTAGACTGCTAATGTTGCCCTTGAAATGCTACTTGTTAATCACTCTGATCACAACATGAATGAAGAGTGCAAGGTATCTGAAAGGAGGTTTGTCATGCTTATTTTGATCTCTGCGAGACAGCATATGAAGCTATGGGTTGTTACAGTGAGACGGGGTGGGGCGCACTAGATAGTCTATATCCCTTAATTCCTTTGGTCTTTTGGAGGGGGGCCCCAGAGGTGTCTGTAGCCGGGCTCCCAAAGTGCTTAAGATGGCCCTGTTCATGTACTTGAGTTTTGTAAAGTGCTTGTTAAGTGCTTGCTGAGGGTTGCAAAACATGGTGCTGTGTGGATGACAGAGCTAGTGGAGGCAAGGATTGCAATTTTAATGAGATATTTTAAAGAGATACAAACATTTTCTGACCTTTTTAAAAGAAAAACAAGTAGAAGATATTGTTGTGGTCTATAAGTTGGTAGTCGATATTTTTACTGCCAATATTTTCATATGCAATCCCATCTGTGTGTCCCGGTTTATCTGCCTTTGCTTTCAAACTCAGGAATCGCTGCCTGCTGCTAGCTGTTTAAATCTTTCTCCGTTTCGGCTCTTTTCTTGCCAGCTTCTTCTTCTCCCGCTGGCCGCCTCTCCCACTTGGCTGAGTGATTTACGAGCGTTTCTTGAGTCCTATCAGTTCGGGATTTGGCCTGATCGGCCATTAATCAGGAAGGAGAAGGCGAGGCTTTGTATCTTTCCTTCACTACCGATAGATTACAGACATATCAACAGTCCCATTATCAGGAAAACGCCAGTAAAATTAATTTCATGCTTCAAAAGACTGTGCATGGCCCGACCAGGGCGCTAAATTGTTTGGAAAGCACAAATGATCTTGTGTTGAAAGCCATCCACACACAGCTCCAGGCCAGTCCGCACTCTGGCAGTGGCTGTAAGAAATAGTATATCCCTGTAAAGCAGATGTAGGGCCTCATTGTTTGGCGGTGTTAGCTGTGCTAATCCAGCCAAACCGAATTAGCGTTACACGTATTCACTGTGTAATTTAGGGTAAAAGGGATCTGTTTTTTCGTTTAATTCACATAGACGTTATAATGACCTAGAACATAAGGGGGTAAATTATTCCCAATTCTGGGGTCCTATATGACCACATTTTCACTTGTATTTATTGGCGGCAACAGGTGTTTCGACCGGAAAACAGGCGTAAAAAATAATCAACCTTCATTGGGCAATCATGTGCCAGGTGCTTTACATTGGCAAGGAGGATGCTGATCGCCTGCATGGTGGATGATGGGGAGTCAAAGTTACATACACCAGTGACAACCCCGAGGTTACCGACAGCAAACTGGGGAGTGGCAGCAGCGCCGCAGCCGCTAGCACTGCCGCAATCATCATCGCCATTAGGAGTGGAAACAATACGTCGACTCACAAGAAAGTCTTCTTTTGCCCTACAGGTGTCCAAGCCCCATAATCAAGGCGTGCAGTAATGCATGTTAATACCACCTGTTTTACCATCACACTGCTCTTCTGAAATCCTAAATGTTATATGTTCAAGATGGAATACTGGGCATGAGGATAAACTGGTCAATCACATATAGTGATGCTAATGAACTGAATTGTGTGCTGTTTGGTGGCTGGTTCATGTCACAAGCCCCCCGCTGCTCATTAGTAGTTCAACAGGTGTGGTCATAATCCTCCAAAGTGTACACCTTATGTGTATGCTGTACACACATGGATACAGATGAAGAACTAATAAAGTCAGCGTAGGTGGGAGCCCCCCCCCCCAAAGTGCAACGTCTTTATGCCCCGAAAGTAGTACGAGAATCTAGCAATGGCATGGGTGCCATGCACTGCTGTGCAGTGTTGCCTGCCACCTGTACGGGTGTGCACAGAGCGGGGACACGGGAGCAACTTCCGTGGTTCCCAGAAGCTGGGAATTGTGGGATTTAAATGGCTCCCAGAAGGGAAAGATCAGTATTGTCCTACTTGTCGCCCGTCGAGCAACTCCAGAGTCCCACGTTGCCAGGGGATTGTGTTTCTTACCATCGCGCCCATAACAAGTTATGGTCTAAGATGCAATGGAAGGCTAGTGTGAGCAGGCTATGGGTAAAAAAGGAGGCAGGAAAGGTGCTTGGTCGTAGGAGGCACAGTGGGGGCACTCCATTTTTGATCCACTCCAGTAATATTGTCATGCCATCACTAGCAAACTCAGACACACATACACATGCAAGACCTACAGCAACACCGGGTGGTACCTCGGCTCGGTTCCTTTCCCATTTGCGGCAAAGCAGGCAGATATTGCCCCGTGGCTGCACCAAGAAAAAACACTGGCATCCTCAGTCATGGCACCGTTGGAATCAATGGCGCTGGCAGTTGCCATGGACACTACCTGCGTTGTCCCGCTCACGTGACCGTATCAGCTCGGCGTCCACAACGCCCCGAGCCTCACTCTCTACACGGATCAGGTCACGTGTTCCTCCGTCAACCCGCTCACGTGACCAGAACAAACGCTGGTCACATGTTCAATCAGGAGGCGCTGCAGTATAAAGCACTGCCGGCCGCTCTAGTCAACGCTTCTCAGCTGTTTTTCTTCGGCGAGTGGCGTTTTGGATTCGAGCTTCTGGTTCCTTGGATTTCGACCCTGGCTTCTTGTATTACGGACTGTCTCTGCTTAACCCCTGGATATTTACTTGGCTACTGGTGTACACGATTCTGGATTTGGACTCTGGACTGCCTTTACGATTTTGGATACTTTGCTTCTGGTACTTCTTGGATCTCGCCCTTTTGGTCAGTGTAAGGGTGATTCAACCAAAGGGCCCTGCACTCTCATCAAGAGGCTCCCGAGAACACCAGGCTTCCTACTACCACCCGGCTGTTGCAGGTTCTTTCCCATATACCCCCTGGTCTATTTGGGGATAACTCCACGAGGTTTGACCACCTTCCCCTCCCCATTTTTGTCCTGTCACCAGGGGTATTACTGGTAGGTGTTCATCACTGTGTTACATACTTGTCTTCTCTGATGTGTTGGTTGTTTTTCCTCATTTTGAAGTACTTTTTTACTTCTGCAGCTGCCTGGGTACCTGCGTTCCTTTCAACAATCACCTGTGGCCTCAATAACTGGTCAGGGAGTGGTCTTGGTCCTCCCTTACCGGTGCTTGGGGACGGAGGTATCTATAGTCTACAAGGAGTCGCGTTTCTGACAAATATCTTGTTATAAACAAGTCTTTGTAGTTTTAAACAGAAGTTTCCCTCTAGTAGAAGCATGAGGTCAGCACTCAACAGTAATGCCTGCTGGAGGAATTCAGGGGCTTGGATCCTCCCTAGCCCCGGGGTGCAGTGGGACAGGTCTGATTCACGTTTTAGGGTCACCAGGTCATCTCCAGAATTATTTGGCAATTTATTTGGGATTATTCTCAATCTCTGGGCAAAACGGTAGGAGGGGGCATTTGATCTGGTCTCACCGCGTACAGGGAGTGGGAAAACCTTGAACATACATCTAACACTTATTTTTGTAAATTTTAGTGGCTTTGGTATGTGAGGGTTTTCGCTGTGAAGAATTGTATATACATCTGTGTGCCCGTGGTAATTTCTTGTCCGATGTCACAATTTGGGATCTATAGGTGGCGATAAGGCGTGGACAAAACGACTACTCTCATTAACTCTCCTTTGGGATGAATGGTCAAAAACAGAATACCGTTTTCAGCCAGCCTGAGATTCAGGGAACATGCATCGACTTTCATATTAACTAGAGGTTGAGCACAATCTCAGATTGCAGTGGATTTTATTTAACACACAAATATCCTACCCTGGGTCAAACTCAAAGCATAACGTTTTAGGATAGTCTCTTCTGAGCAATTACAACAGTGTATAGGGTTCCCTATAAACTTCTCCAAGGTTCAGGGTAACTGTCGTCGCACGCAGTGTTAAGGCCCTCTTTTTGGGTTGCCTCCTGTTTATCTCGGGTTTATGGTGGGATACGACTACCGCCAGTCATCCTTGCCACTCCTCCAGATGTGGCTGTGTCTCTGGCATGGGCTATACATACACATTGTGCTTCTCTTCTACTTTAAGAGAGAGCCAGATGGGTTTTTATTACTTTATTACTCAGTTTCTACCTCTCCACAACTTCTCTACTCCAGCGTTTTTTTCCTGCTCCTCCTCAACATGCTTGTTCCTCCCAACAGCTTGGATTTAACCCCTATAAACATCTATTGCACCCCCACATCCTGACATGTGCATTGCGTGCCCTCTTATTTCTGGTCTTGCTAGTTACCACCTCACTAGCCTCTTCCATGAAAACCGACTTGCCTTAAGCCTGGTTCTTGAAAATAAATAGTATAGGGTTGGACCTGTTGCAGACAACTAAATGCATTTTAACTCTACCTTTGGCCTTTTGTGAGGAAAATGACAGGCATTTGCAGACACTGCCATCATGCTACCATCTGGCCACACAATGGCAACAGCTGGTAAATGGTGTGATTATTTGGCCATGTAATAGCTGTGCCTGTCAAATGCATATTCAACACCAAAACTGATGTCTTTGTCAATGCTTGCTTTTAACAGGGTTATGCAAGGAACAGATATAACTCGATTGACTGAAGGCACAATTGGTCACAACATTTGTATTATACCAGTAGCTCATTTACAACATTGACTTAATTTCCAGGACAGGTTTGACGTTATTCCATCCAGTAGTCTTTAAAATATTTGACAGGGAAGGGGATAGCTCCTTCCCCCAAAATGATAGCTATATCTCCCATGGTGCTTTGCAACAGAGAGGCTTTTCGGAAATGAAAGTCTGCCATTCTTTTTTTTGCTCGATGCAAGCGATACCCGTGGTTATACTGGTGTAATGCGAAAACGAAAAGTAGGAAAAAATCGATTTGAAGGAGGAAAAAGGAGGATATTGCATCAGGCTAGAGGTGGGGAGGGGGAAGGGGATACTATGCGAAATTGAGGAGTTTAGGGTGGTCGAGAGACATAGTTAAAGTTTGAAAATGTTTGCATAACTGTGAAAATCCCAGGGGAATCCCGCAAGATAACCGTGGCTACAATGGAAGACGCTATCGGAATTAAACTGAGACGCAAAATGAAGAGTGATGGGGTAATGGGAGGGGGTTAGGGAGGGAAAAAGCAACTGAGGGTAGTGGTGAGTGCCTGTGAGGGCAGGAAAGAGTCTGGGATTTTTTTGAGCATTTTCCCATTACCTTGGGAATACCGGGGGAATACCACAGTGATGGGTAGTGCATTGCCACTGCATGTGTAGTTCAGTGACTCTTCACTCACGCCTCCTCTTGATGATGGTGTAATGCAACCATCTGCTGATGTTCCACTTTAACCGTCTTCTGGTATCTTGCCCCACACTCCTCCAGATATTTTGAACGAACGACCTCTTCCTAGTGGTTAGTCTCACCTTCTTGTCTTCAGCCTCCTCCTCCTCTCTCTCATCTCGCCAAAGTCATTCCGCCACACCCTTCAGAAACTATAGCTCGCTCCAGACTCCTGCCTCAACCACCTTCTCCAAAGGGCCACACTGCCTGCCTGTGACTCTGAGTTTATGTAGTCCTGTAGGTCCCCCATTGGGTTGGGCTTTCTGTGAGCGTCTGGGCCTTTGAATGTGAATGGGCAAGGAGCTGTAATTGGCTAGTTTTAATTCATTGACCTGTGCGTAATTTGGGGCTCTTGGTACAGACAAAGCCATTAACATCTGATCGGCCATCTTGCATTTAACTCTCGTAACCCTCTCAGTCTGTCCACAGTATTCCTCTTGTTTTCTAATGCAATGGATCCGATGCTTGCACTCTGCAGGAGCATTACGCTATGGTTAACCAAGTAGAAGCCCCTTTGAAATCGGTCCCATTTCCCTGCATGAGCTCTTTGGGAAACCAAGTGGTTAAGCGAACAAGCTGGTGGAGCGTCATAGAAAAATGTGGCGTGTCTCCGGTGTCAGCGTGACTCGCTGTGCACGTGCTGTAAGACCTTGAAGGGTTTCTCTGATATCTATGTGGCTTTGGTCTCATAATCCCCTCACTTAATGGCACACTGTACTGGTTACCTGTCCACCCTCTGATCTCAGGCCCAGGTGCCCCACCAGTGACACACCTGCACTGCCTACCTGGCAACCCCTGCACTTAGGGATTTTTCTCTGTATCCTGCTGTCCCCCACTAGCACTTGACACCTGATGTCTGCACTTACCCTTGCCAGCAGCTGGCCCTACTTCTCTCATTGTTTTATTTATTCTTTTACCCCATGTACTGCACTGTCCCCACCCTGCTCCCACGCTGCACTTTTCCTCTTCCCCCTTCCCCTGCACTTGCGCGATCTGAATGACACCTGGCCTAGTAGGATCGTTTCTCCCTCCCTTGCCGCGTCGCTCCTTGAAACACTTGTGTATAGCCGTGTTTTAAATGCCATATCATATCGTATCATATCACATTTGAATTCAATATTTACTCACTATTCTAAGTGCACACACGTGTTTTGCATTTTGTGGGGTGAAAATGCGCTTCTCCCAATCGCCACTCCGAAGACTATAATAACTTTTTTCTAATATAACATTTGCTGCTGGGACTTGAGGCCTCTTAGTGCTCCAAATAACAGGTATTACTGTAGTCCAGGCCAGTGCACCTGAGAAAGGTAAACATTTGAGTTAGTGACACCAGGATTCAAACATGTGGAGCGCCTGGAGACTGCCCTCAGGTGGTAGCGGTGAGCGGTATAAATTAACATAACATAACATGTGCCATGAGGATTGGCAACATATCTCTACAGAAAATGGATTGCCAGCCGAACGTTCTGACAAGCTTAAAGCTGTTTAATCACACACAGTGCTTTAGGTGGGGCCAGGGGTCCCTAACACATTGCAAAGCATAATTTAGGGGTGGGATCTTAACTAAGAAACGTCAATCCGAGTTGTGTACTATGTGAATGAAAAATTAGCCGAACAAGCTCAGTTGAGTTTTTGATCTACTACTAAAGATGTCTGGTAAGAAAGGGAAAATACTGTTTGGGCCGCTAATTTACGAGTTTGGCAGTACCGCCAACCTGAATTACGGCTGCCACCACTCAGCCTCGCGGCATCACCGTGGGATTGGGAGGGCTCTGCAGCGCATTCACATCCCAGTGGAGAACCTTCTGCATGGACTCAGCAACATTTGGAAATCCTAGTTATGGAGCTGCTCTAACGCTAGGAGGGTGAGGATCCTTTTTGGCCAGTGGCCTTTTGTGTGCCATTTGAGGAGTGGCTGAGGCCTCTTAAGGACAAAGGGGAACATTTCAGGGACACACCACCGGGAGGAGGGATTCTTGTCCTTACCCTGATCACCTGATGAGCACCTGTCTAACGAACTCCCACAGCACTGCCCTGATGGGCAAAACTTCAAGGAGGCCCCGCTGGGCAAAGCATCTATAGAAGATGGAGGAGATCTAAGACAGATCTCAACCTGCTCCTCATCGCTCTAGGGACTTAGAAATACGTACGGGTGGTGCTCTTTCTCTCGAACCAAATGTGTATGCGTCTCAGAACCAGCAGGGTAACCCAAAATAAAGGAGCCCCTCTGCAAGCCCGGCTGAGGGTCCCTACCAAGCTCCCCAAAAAAGCACAGGCCACGCCAGACTCATGAAACCATGCATGCGCAGTGCGCATGCTGACCATGTCGTTGCAGGTGTACGCCAGACTATGTGAAAGATGTGGTGATTTAATCAAACCTTAAATTTAGTGTAGAAACAAGGTGAAAATCGGCTGTCATTTGGCACCCAAAGGTACCTTGCCCTCACGCACAAATGTCTTCACGATCTGGCCCCCATATATCTCGCCCAGAGATTTTCTAAACCTTGTGCTTCCAGGCCCTCCAGAGTGGCCTACTCCAATTTACTAACTGTGCCAAAAACCCGCCGAGTACGTGCTGGTGGCACAAGCTTTCCCACCATGGCATCCACCCTCTGGAATTCCCTTCCACCGCACATCAGACGACTCGACTCTCACACGGCCTTTCGCAAGGCCATCAAGACTAGTCTCTTCAATTAATGTGCCTGTTCTCTGTTTCGCTACCTTGGACCTATGTATCTGTAACTCTGCTTGTATACTCTAAGATCTCCTCTGGGGTGGCTTTTTTGTAACCCTTAATCAAGCCTTCTTAAGCACCACTTATCAGCGCCTCTATGCCTCAGGGCTGCAGTGCGCTTTACAAATGTAAAAAAATAAATAAATAAATAAATAATATGAACAGTCACTAACATTACTATGGGCATGCCAGTGGCGGGTGTCACTTTTGGTGCCACAGGGGCAGGCAGCACCTTATGTGGTACTAGCATTAAACAATACAAGGTCCGTGGTAGCATGTGAATATTTTAGTATAGGGGCATCACCATCTACTACATTTTGGTGTGAGTGACCAAGAGTAATGAGGAAATACTAAATAATGTATGAGGATAGGGGGATTCCCCTCACCCTCAGAACACGTTTAAAATAATGAGTTGAAATTGTTCTCTAGTGTAGCACATTCAAAATCCATGATAAATGATACAAATATAAAAATACCAATACCTGCAAGACACTCCACACGCAAGCTCTTCAACTCCACCCTGCTAATCATCAATGTGCAAATGACATGACGATGTAAATCACTTTGATGCTGGACCCACACTATATTTCAAAATAGTCACTGTCCATCATTTTCATGAAGCTGCAGCAATGGCCATTGAAAATAACGTTCATTATGCTGTGTCTAGAATCTACTAAGAATCACTTTCATGAAGCAATGGGCCACAATAAAGTTGTGGCCACAATCTATGTCACTATGATATCTGTGAATCACTTTCAGGAATCTACAGCCGCAATCTATGTTATTATGCCAATTTAGATAGACTCCATGAAGCTATGGCCACTGTAAATCACTTTCAAATACCTCCATCTACAATCTATAACAGTATGTATGGTCACTGGAAATTACTTTCACAAAGCTGCAGCCACAGTCCATACCAGTAACAGTCACTGCAAATCTCTTTCATGAAGCTGAAGCCACAATCTATGCTAGTATGTTTACAGTAAATCATTTTTATGAATCTGCAGCCACAATCAGCATTAAAATGCCAAATATAGCACTTTAATGATGACTTTACACAAACAAAATAAGCCATCAATATAAATATGATGTAGTCCCCACCCTGATGTGATGAGATAAAGAGACAGAGGGCTCATGGTGTTTGCCATAAACATTTATGAAATGAAAATGGGGTTGGGAAATGCCTCACTGTCCATAACCTAAGAGGTATTTCCCTACATCAACCAAAAACTAAGGGCTGTCGTGTGTCAAGGTATCCAAAGCAAAAATGTCCTGGGTCCAAAATCCTATCCTAGCCCTCACACTATAAAAGTAACTCTAAGGTGCAAATGGAAATGTCTCTGACTTGCAAAGTGCACAAATGTTCAAGTTCCAAATTAATAATGTATACAGTTCCAGGGAATCACTCCCTTCTCAAGGTTTCTTTTCACCAAAACGTCAAGGTTCAAAACAAGAGAAACAGCTGTATTCATCTGCAGGAGATCCCGCCCCCCTACCTCTTCTGTATGGGAAACATGAGACCGTGCCGTGTTTGACACCAGCTGTCGTGCCCATACCGCAGCAAGTGTTTGGAAGAAGATACCCATTAAGTGAACCTCATCAAATGTAACCCCGAAATAAAGATAACCAACAGGAGGAACTCTCCAAAGCTATGTGAGCAAGAGCAAAGAAGAGGAGCTAGTAACACCGTAAGAAAGTGTGCATGGCATCCTGAGATACTAGCTGAAGATGATGTATAGATCCTGAACACCAATGACGAATTAAGGATCAAGTGAACTCTCAAGTGTAAAAGAAGAAGATTAAACGTGCACAAAGTGCTACAGAAAACAAACATTCAATAAATGTACAGATGCTGAAATGCAAGGTAGATTAAGTCATCATAGAAGCTAGCTATGAGTAGTGAATAGAATGCAGGCGAATAGTAAGCTCATGGAGCTGCGTGGCGAGGCTGCCTGGCCTGAAGTCAAAATTCTAGAAATCGAGGACAGCTATCTACTCTGAAGAAGAACGAGTGTGCGGAGGAGGAACCTTCTTACGGTTAAGGTGAAAGAAAGAACACAAAGGATGCCAAGTTTGTATTCATTTAGAGCATTTAAAAGCTGCAAAATCGACCAGATCATGGTTTCTTTTCACATGAGCCAAGGAGGGAAATAGAGTTTGAACTTGGAGTTACAGACACGATAGCGAGTGCCCTCACTCCTGTGCATTCTCAAAGACAAGGATACTCTGCAAGGCCAAGTACAAAGACAATTTCATGGCAGAAGGCATGGGTGATGAGAGATGCTGGGCTAATTAGGTGGTGAGGTAGCTTCATGCCCTATCTCCCTGCACCTGGGTCTGGGGTTACGTGCTGCTAAATGATCTGAATGTCCCAGACATGACACAAGCATGCCAACCAATTTTATTAGTCCATATAATGAAGGACCTTATAGTTTGAAGACCAATTAGAAACTGTGTATCTAATATTTCTGAAATTACATGTTTTTAGAGGTAGCCATAAGTTGTCCACCAGATAATGTGCAGCCAATAACAATTCTAGCTCCTATAGAAATATATACTTAGATGTTTCCCCTAACCAATCCCAACCCTTGATAGGTTTTTCACTATTGCCACGTAGTATGACATCACTCAGACACATTATTGTGTATAAAGACCATATTTTGTGTGGAGATCATATCGAGACTGAGCGTACATCTGTTGATGTTCATTGTAAACTCCCTGTTTTAGATATGTGTTAATAAAACAGAACTTGCCATATTCTTGAGTTTGTCCGGTTATTTTGGACTCAGAATTATTCTGTTGTAATCCCATCCATTACCATATGCACGTTCCAAACGGCCATAAGCTCAAAAAGAATAACCAAGTTGTTTGTAGCTCAAGAGGATAACTCTCTTCCTCTTGATGTTGCTACTTATTCCAGGGGATATGTCTCCCTTCCCCAAGTCCTTATCACATTCAATGTATTCCAAAAATCCTAAGGGCATGAATCTTCCTTGATATTCTCTGTCTCACACAACAACAACACATGGTGTGCTCCCCAGCCAATTTCTTTGATATAGTTCTCTGATACAATTTGGGTGTGGATCCCAAACTCGAAAAACACTGGGTTAACTCTCCTGCCAGATTGATTTCTTTTCACATTCACTGTAGTTCACTTCACCCACTTGGCTTTGCCTGGTATGCTCTCCCTTCAGGACTTTCTTTCAACATTTATTTCATTTCAGCCTTTTTTGCCACACTGTTTTATTTTATAATGTGGCTCCCATACCCTCTTTTTTATATGGGTCCCAGACCCTTTTTCACAGACTTCCACACTGTTTTCTACACGTGTATTTTATAACTTGGCTATGGGTTCCAAACCATTTTCCATGGACTTTTTAGCTTACAGTCAAATGTCCCAGGGGCACTGTTATCTTGCTCAGGCCTCCGCCAGTTCTTATACTGTGTTTCTTTCTGTATGCAGTACATACTCCAAGGTGCCCCAGCAGCCCTGTCCCTCTCAGCGGGCTAACCGGTTCTCAGCTGCAGCTTCAGGGCCCTTCACGTCTCTTGTGTCGGTCTGTGGCTTGTCATCGGGTCTGCAGAGCACTTTTTTCGCTCGCTGTCTTCCACCACTAATCCGGCTCCCCTTGGCAGCTTCTCCTCTTCTATGCGTCTCAGTGGCAGTGCTCTGACCTGCAACTTCTCCATGTGGCGTTTTCCAGCCTCCCACGACTTGGCAAGACTGCCTGCTTTTTCAGGTTGCTCCGACCCACGTCAGAAGCAGAAAACCTCCTGCGCCGCTAGCCGTCGTACTCCCGGTCTCTCTCCTCAGCTGTTCTTACCACAGTTGGGTAAGAAGATGAAATCAATGATTCTTTTCCTGGCATGGTTTAAAACCATGTCGGGCCAATCACCTTCTTCCAGCTACTAGACTGCTGCGGTTGCTTCACACTAGGAGTAATCATCATTGCGCCTTGCCTCTTCCTCGTCTCAGTTCTTGTTCCTTTATTGATTTTCTGATATTGAGGAATAATGTCAATAAGGTTGTCAGGTTGTTGATAGGGATGATAGCAGTATGCCATTAGGGAATGAGGGCTGGAGGAAATATCTCTAAAAGGGAAAGGGGGATATTGTGCCTCACCTGATGATATCATATAATCCCTCCGACGTTCGCCTCCCCATGTGATCCCCCCTCAAATAGCCACCACCAGAGTCAGGATCAGGTAGGTGGCTGCCGTCCCCTGGCCACATGAGGAGAGACTATCTGAGGGAAAGGAGTGATATTCATGCACATCTCTCTCTCTCTCTCTCTCTCTCTCTCTCTCTCTCTCTCACACACACACAGACACACACTCCCTTGCATGCACATTAATATCTTACACGCACACATTTCAATACAGTCAAACATGTATGAATATAAACACTTTAGTTTTGTTTTTCTTACCTGTATGCTTACACATTGCAGTGTCAGTGGTCTTCAATTTGTGTGGGCATGGCCATCATTGTGGATTTACATGTGTTTTGGTTATTTTTTAAAGGAATTTGGGCATGCATTCTTTTTTCGAAGACACATGTCCAAAGTCCCTTAGAAGTATTTCCAAAAAATTGGTAATAACATACTGAAACAACACAGCAATTCTAACCGCAGCACCACTCAGCAGTACATAGGGTGATCATATAATTCTGCCATACATGTACCATGTACTAGCAACTGGCATCGCCATCCACACTCTGCACTGAATCCACTCACATTGCAAACACAGGATCACCATTCTCACAGAACCGGAAGACAATAGTCAAATACATTCTGCTGAGTTCTTATACTATTATGCATGCAATTGAATGTGAATGTCTATTTGCAAAGTATACAAAACATAATGACCTTCCACTAGGAATCATTTATTGCTTTTAGTTAAACCTTATTCATCACGTGCGGGCTCCAAAAGGAGTTACCCGCTTGTCAACAAACTGGTATGAACACTGGAAGGTTTTATTTGTGACAATGTTTATTTTAAATTATTACAATTTGTATTCATACAAAAGAAATAGAATCAGACAAGTAGTGAGTATGACAAGAGTCCAAGGGACTAAAAGAGAGTGGTTTACAAACAGTAAAAGATGCATAAGAATGACTACAGTAGTAAACCAGAAGGGTGTGGTGGCCTAGTTTATGCACAGGCTAATAGGAACCCAAGAACTCAGAAATGGTTGGGTTAAAGGAAAAGGAAGGGATGTTAAAAAAGGGGGAAACTACGTAAAAACATGACTTCAATATGTGTGAGCTCATGAATCACATTAACTGCTTGAGTGCACAAAAACAGATATCCACCAAATGAACCTAACTATGAACTCTCATTTGGTGGTTAATTCACACATTTGTTTGACACAGTTAGACATTTGTCAATTATTGTTTACTTTTTAGGGCATTTTAATGAATGCTAAATGTACTAACTGTTCAAATTCTAACACTTTGTTGGGTCTGCAAAGTATACACGTGAAATGTTTACCTTTCTATAAGTGTCTTTCTCACTGACAGTTGTCATTGTTCATGGGCGGAACAGCGAGGCGCTCATTGCAGTGCCTTGTGGCATCGCCTCGCCTGAAGCCAATACTAGTTGCAGTGCTCTGACTGCCTTGTCTGCACTTTAAAATTATTTGCGAACAAAAAAAAACGAATAACTAACCTCTCAGCCTTTCACCCTAACTGACACCGCAATCCTTCACAAAAGAACAGATAAACTCACGCTTGATACGTAACTTACCCACTGCTACCAACGACTTCTTCGTTGACAAGAACATCCATATCTGACAAAACATTGACTCTATCAACAAGGAAGACTTCCCCCTGCAAAACAATGACATGGACTATGTTCACTGCTTGAACAATCTTTTGAAGGGCACCTGTTGAGGAGCTTCCCAGACTTCTGTAATGCTCTAGAATTGTTTTGGATTGAAACACCATGTTCCTAATAAAAAATACTACTAGAGGCAAGACACTTCCCGCTGAGGTCCTTCACTCCACCCTCTTAATCATCAACATATCAGGGCCCCTTCCCCACCACCCTTAAAACTGCTTGAATGCTGGACCCTGATAACTTCAGGAACTACTGTTGCATAACACAACTCCCTTTACTAAGCAAGATCCAAGAAAGAGCTGCAGTCCCTGAACATCAAGCACACATCAGTGGCAATAGCCTCTCACAAACCTATCGACCCGGCTTTAGAACTAGTGGCGGGCACAATACAACCTTAATGATAGACATGCCTACCTCTTGGTACCCCTAGATCTCTCTGCAGCCTTTGACACAGTGGACCATAAGCTCTCGTCAACATACTGTACCCCGACCTGGAACTCTGAGTGATTGTCCTCCACTGGTTCACCTCCTACTGAATAGAATGCCATCACTTTTTCCTAATGGATGCCTCTTAATCACCACCGCTAATTGCCACCTGTGAAGTTCCACAGGGATCTCTACTTCCACTAATGATCGTCAACCTCAACATGGGTGCCCTGGGAACCCTCTCCCCAACACCAACGCACAGATGATACACAACTATGCCTGACAATATCTTCTATTTAAGACAACCAACAACTGAATGGCTACCTCACCCAGATGCTGACCTGGATATTCTTGGCTTGCCTCAAATTGCACGCCACCATGATGGAATTCCTGCTCCTCAACAACAACACCAAACGCCCCTACATCCAAAACTGCCTGTGTGCATTAAACCTCCAGGGCTTCAGCCCACTGCTGACACACTGTAACATGTCACTGGGATTCCCCATAGACAGACACCTCCACTTAAAAACACACATAGTGATGACAACTCATAGAGTATGGCACCAACAACTCCTACTGTGGAAAACAAAACACATCCCTCCTTCCAGACCCGCTTCAGATCCACTGCACAAGCTCTGCTTCCATCTCACCTGGACAGAGCAAAGGATCTGTTCCCAAGCTACCCACCGCCACCCCAGCAGCTGCATGAGTTCTCCATGCCGCTAGCTACCTCATCAAATGTCTTCATGAATAAGATCGCGCAACGCCCACAATCATCAGCCTTCATTGACCAAGGAAGCATATCAAAGCAAGCAGCATCATGTACACAATTGCCACCAAGCATGTTCCCTTCTACTTGGAAGACAAAGGCCCATCTCTGGAAGTCCAGCCATCACCGGAGGTCAGCACCTGGCCAGAATGGAGCAACAGAAGTGCCAAATTTGTTTAAAAAAGAAACAGGAAACAACCTTTCTCGGCGTGTACCACAGAGTGTGGGACCTCAGACCCGCCCTCATCTGAATCACCCCACCATCATGCAGATCAGAAAAGACATCAGGTGACCTTCTCCAAGTAGCGTTCTACACACAAAGTAGAATGCACTTCACCAAACCCATTCTACCTTCTGACCACAACCCTCTACAGCCCAGCCTCCTGATAATATCATAAAATGCTCTCGTATAACGATTCAATAGTACATACAAATGTTAGACCACATTATTAACTGAAAATAGGTCAACGTAAGTTCCAACTCCACTAACATAGCTCGGGTGCTAAAGCGCCTGCTAGAGCTATATGATTGTAACCTTCATTTCTGATCCCAATAAAATATCTCAAGGGGTCAATGTGCTCTCTGCAGAAATGTGTGTGCAACATTTTGGGCACAGGTTCCTCCACCAAAAGAACAGGATAGCTATGGTCCCGTCCCCACTATTCCAGCCCACCCTCAGAAAAAACCTTGGGACTCTTTAACTTAAGCGTACGTGCGTTCTTACACTCATGCCGTCCGATAGTACAGCAAGTAGGGCACTCGAGGAGCCTGCTGACGCAGGGTTGAATCCCGGCAGGGCCAAACTCAACCTTTCATCCTTCTGAGGTCGATAAATGAGCACCACACACAGTGGGTGTAATAATAA
This sequence comes from Ambystoma mexicanum, assembly GCF_040938575.1. NCBI lineage: Eukaryota > Metazoa > Chordata > Amphibia > Caudata > Ambystomatidae > Ambystoma > Ambystoma mexicanum. The sequence goes on from NC_090931.1 coordinate 1,330,406,114, forward strand.
GCAGCGCTCAGGGTTCGTAGCGCTATACAAATGCTCAATTAGTATTATTATAAAGGTCTGTTTCTGGGTTTTCATCTAACTTTTGCATACTTTTAGGAATGCAAATGGAATGTTCATGAAAACGTGCGGGCAAACCGCAAGCAGACTTCACTGAGATCACAGCGCGCCTCAGACGTGTTTGAGGAGTTAGAAACCTAATAAGAAATAAACTCATTTTTACGACCCGAAATACCCATATGAAAACCTTTTCCTCATCCCAGTTGCAGTGGACGGTTTGACTTTTACATGATTTCAAGAAAGATCAGCATAAGTGAATTTCCTAATGTAATAGCTGCAGATCTGTGTGTTTATGTAAAAACAAACTTTACTGTGAACGTGTAAAATGTAATAACACGTCACACTTTTGAAAGCGAATTACATCAAGGAACTAGTTCAGGTTAGGAAGCTACATGTGAGATTGATAGGGAACAGAAAAGGCTCCATCCACAGATACACTTACAGACACTGTCCTAATGCCGGGGTGTCTAAATAATTCTATTATAAAAACTTTCAGGGTAGGTCATCAAGCGTGATATAAGGCACAAATCCCTCGTTCTTAATTGTAATTGAATTCAATTTATTGTTTTTTTATATTAACCAAGAAATCATAGGCCAAAACCATGGTCCTCTGCTCTTGCAATTCAATTGACACCCTGATTTGATTGTTCTGTCCCCCCAAATACAGCTGGGTAACCTGAGTACCTGGCCGTACTAGTGGACTAACAAATTGGGTTATCCTGTGTTACAGAACAATTGAACAACTTGTTGATATAACTGAAAAAAAACAGTTTTTTCCTGTTCACTGTGCACAAATATGTCTTTTTGCACCACTAAATGATACTAAGCCACTCACTGTGTGATTTCTGAACAGCGAGAGTATCCATTGTGTAATTGTCTTTCCAACTATTGGACTTATGTTTCTTTTTCTGTTTAGTAACTAGCCAGCTATGGCCTATGATTTCTTGGTTGATATAAAAAATCAATAAATTGAATTCAATTACAATTAAGAACGAGGGATTTGTGCCTTCTTCTATCACGCTTGATGACCTAATAATGCATGTAAAGGATATTTGGCTTACTATTTTGAAGCACTACCCTGAAAGTTTTTATAATAGAATTATTTAGACACCCCGGCATTAGGACAGTGTCTGCATGTGTATCTGTGGATGGAGCCTTTTCTGTTACCTATTGTACTACAGCCCTTTTTCCTTCCACACTAGGGGCTATCCCTTTTGTTAAAACGTGTGAGATTGAGGCAGTTGCTGCATGTTTGAAAGAGTGAATTTGACCTCTACAATCACAAAGATGGGTTGATGCCCGGATTATGTACCAGTAATATTCATTACTTCTAGTCCTACTCTTCCTCGTCCCACTACTAATCAAAGAGGTGACCCACCTCCCATAGGAATCCCTTTTCTATATTCAGGATACTTTGGGCCTCCTTGTCTGCCTCAAGGATGAGGATGGGTAGGAATATGAGTAATAAAGACTACCAGTAAGTAATCCAGGCATTACCGCCACGTCCATCTTCCTCGTCCCAGTACTAATCAATGAGGCATGCCAACTCCAGAAAGAATGGGCGGAGAACAAAACACAACAGATCATATGGGGATATGAAACCCGACCAACAACATGTTATTGAAGCACACAGTCCCAGGCAGTAGCCGCAACAAGCATATCCCATAAGAGCCACACTCAAGACCCCAGTCCTGAAACCCCCAGCCTCCCTCCGGTGGAGGTTCAGGTGGCAGTGGCGAACAAACAAGTTGGGGTCAGCCCAAGTGGAAGCCCGGAAAATGTCCTGCAGAGCAACAAATGCACTTCCACACAAGAAGAAGCCAAGCCCCGGGTGGACCGGCCCTGCACCCCAGTCGGGAAGGGGAATCCACAGAAGAATAAGCTAAGGAGATGGCATCCCGCAGCCATCTACTGATCATGGGAACAGATGCCTTCCTACCAGGTGACTGGTCCCCAAAAGGAACAAACAGGCTGGAGGAGGAACAAACAAACCTTACTGCAGTCCAAATAAACCAGGCTAGCCCTCCTGACATCCAAAGCAGCCCAACACACCTCCTCCGGGGAGGAGCGAGAGGGGACAAAGGAAGGACAATCTCCAGAGAGACGTGAAAGGAGGGGCAGAAGGAGGGGTGACATTTAAAAAACAAGGCATCAGGGGAGACAACCAGGTAGGGGCCCTCGCACAATAGGGTCCCAATCTCACCCAGTCGACGGGCCAATGTGATAGCCAACAAGAAGACAGTCTTAAGGGTAAAAAAACTTAGATGGATCTCCCCCAAAGGCTCACACACAGAGGACTGTAGAGCCTGCAGGACCAAAGGGAGATGTCAAGAGGGCAACCCAGAAGTAGCAATGGGCCTGCCAGTGATAAACTCCTTAGAAGCCTCCCCGCCAGCCCGAACAAGCAGTGCACCCCAACATCTGGTTCCCCAAAAGATCAGATGGCATCCCACTGAGCGTGAAGGGTGGAGATAGAGAGGCCCATGTTAACCCCTCCTGGAGAAACTGCAGACCAGGAGCCCCAGAACCCAATGGAGAGGAGCATCCCTGCACCAGACACGAGGACATGAAGTGCTTCCAGTGACACTCATAGGCCTTTAAGGTGGAGGAACGCCTGTCCCGCTGAATAGAGGAAGCCACCTCCTCAGAAAAACCCACAGACCTCAGGCGAGCCCTTTCAGTTTCCATGCCCCCCGGACCAGATTCTTCTGGTACACCACCCCCCTGGGGAAGAGCACCAGATTCAGCACCTCAGAGAGAGGAAGCAGGGGAGAAACCGCCAGTTCCAGCAGGAAGGGGAACCAACATCTGCAAAGAGGAGCAACCAGAATTACCTCATACAGAGAATCCTGAATCCTGAGCAGGACCTGCAGGAGTAGGAGAAGGGGGGACGCATACAGAAGTCCATTCAGCCACGGGGAGTTCATGACATCCACCCCACACACCCCTGGGGGGGGCTGGAGAAGAAACAAAGAACCTTTGCAGACAGCTCCAGAACTGGAAACCTCAGCACCCTGCAGATTCTCTGGAATGCCACCTCCCACAGTACCCAATCCTGCTAAGGAAACACCCGGCTGAAGTGGTCTGCCACTGAGTTGTCTTGATCCCTGATGTGACATGCCATCAAGGTCAAGAGGTGAGCCTCCGTCCAGGCGCCCAGCTGCAGAGCCAGAGACCCCAGCGACCTGGAGTGGGAGCTCCCCTACCAGTTCATACAGGCCACTGTGGCGGTATTGTCTGATTGCAACAAGACTGACTTCTCCATGAGGACAGCGGCAAAGCCCTGCAGAGTTCTGAAGGTCACCGCCAGCTCCCTCCAGTTGGAAGGCATGGCCACCTACTGGTGGGTCCACAGCTCCTGGTGGGTCCGACCAGGACCACAGCCCGCCACACCAACAGGCTGGCATCTGTGGTAACAATGGTCGGAGAGTTCATGTGGAGAAGAAATCCCTGCAAAAGGTTGGGCAGGTGGAGCCACCACTGAAGCTGTTCCTGGAGGGAGCGATGCACCGGGATCCGGGTGTCGAAGTCCTGAGATGATTCCTTCCAGAACCTGTGGATGCCAAGCAGCAGGGGATGAGATTAAGCCTGGCCCAGGAGAGAAGGAACACACAGGAAGCCATGAACCCCTGTGCCTGTAAGAAGTTTCTGGCAGGCGCCACCACCTGGGAGAGAAGAAGGCCCAGACAGTCTCGCAACCAGTGAGCCTTGGCGGGAGGAAGCAGAACCTGACCTGCTGCCGACCAGAACCATGCACCGATAAACTGAAGTTTCTGTTGACCAGGAAGCCCATGCATCGCAGGAGGGTGCAAGTAGATTCCACATGCTGAAGCAGAAGATCCTCCAACCGGGCTTTGAGGAGGCAGTCGTCCAAGTATGGAAAGACTTGAATCCCTCCGAGGGAAAGAGCAGCCACAACTGGCCCCATAACCTTGGTGAAGGCGTGGGGAGCAGATTTGAGGCCAAATGAACCTTTGATGGGAAGACCAGATGGGGATGTGGAAATACGCGTCCTGTAGATCCAGGGAGGCCATGAAATCCAAGCCCTGCACCAGCGGAATGACCCACTGAAGACTGAATTCCATCTTGAAATGCTGAGTCTGAACGTGAAGATTCAAGGTCTTCGAGGGGGTGGTGGGAACCAGCTTGGGCACCAGAAACACAATGGAGTAGACCACCCAGGTCCTGCTCCACCCGGGAGACCCTCCGAATAACCCATTTGGAGAGCAAATCCCAGAGAGCATGCTGCATGGCCAATCTCTTGACAGGGCACCTGGAGGGCGATGCCTGTACTGTGCCTGAAGGAAGAGTCGGGGACACACATTTTATCCTGTAACCCCAACGCATCATCCTGGTGATCCAGGTGTCTCCAGAAAGTCGGGTCCACAGGGTCCAAAAGTACTTTAGGTGACCCCCAACTGGCCTGGCACCAGGACTTCTGCTGGCAGGAGCAGACTTTCTCTACAACTGTCCGGCATGCTTGTCTGCTTTACAACCCTGGTGGACCATATTCTCAAGGGACTCCCCAAACAACATGCGACCTTTGAATGGGATCTTCAAAGCAGTCGAATTCTGGTGAGATTCTGTCCTCCAATCCCTTATGTAGAGGTGCCTACTCCATCGATGATGGAACCCACGGACATGGCAGCAGCCTTCACCCCATCATAGGTGAGATCCGATAAAAACTTTAAGAATGGGATCAGACCCTTTCTCAGCCACCTTGATGGCTGACTTCAAGCCCCGTAGAGCAGTCTCGGCAGTGTAGCAGGAGCATGTGGCAGACCTCAGGGCCAGATGCACACCCCCATAAGCCATCTTCACAGTTGATGCCACCTTCCTTTCATTCGGATCCTTGATGGCATCTTCTGGAGTCATACAGGACCTCGCCGCCAGGCTCGGGAGGATGTCATCAACCTGGACCACTTGTGTCAAGGCAGTCTCCTCCCACTGCAAGGGATACAATTCAGCCAACAACCGGGGGACCAACCTTTTATCAGGGTCAGTCCATTCCCTCAGGGTTTGAGCCTTCATCTCAGTGAGGAGGGGAAGGCCCTTCTTGAAAGTGCGCTTCAGCTGGGGATGGGGGGGGGCTAGCAACACCCAGCAGCACTGGTGGGGGTCAGAATCCGGAAATCCCATGTAGTGGCACATCTGAAGAAGGATATCAGTGGTAGCTTCTTTATCGAGGTATTTCCCTTTAAAGTCCACCAACCGAGGAGAAGGGGAGCCATCAGAGCTGGAGGAAGAGGCATCTGATGAAGAAGAGGGAGGAGACACTCCTCTGCTGTGGTGGCCCTGGATAGTGTACAGCCCTCCTGAAGATCCAAAGGAGCTTGGCATCAGGTACCGTACTCCCTTTCCTCTGCTTGGGTGGGGGAGAGGAAGAGGAGAAGGTGGGCAAGGGAGACTGAGGCTCAACATGCCTCAGCTCAGCGGCACGTTTTCCCATGACAGGAGCACCCAAAGCAGCAACAGTAGAAGACAAGACCTGGAGCACCAGAAGCAACCCAATCTGCAGGCCCACACCAGTGAAATAGAGTGCCAGCAACCAGAGCAAGCGCTGGAACTCCCTGGCTACTTAGCAACCCCCACATATAAGGCACCACGTCAATGCTGAAATCCCATTATAAGAAGTGCACCGAAATGTGACATCTACATAAACGTGGTCGCCAGCACTCACCTCTTCCCGATGGGTGATCCCCCAGGCCACCAACAGCTGTCCCAGCAAACTGCTGCTCCGCTGTCTGGAGGAGAAGAGCTTGTACCTGTCCGGGACGGGCCCCCTCCACTAACTCCACCAGCTATGCCGGAGAGGCTAGGAGAGCCGGGCCACCAGCCCCCATGCTCAACAGGGAAAGATCAGTCCTCAACCTCTAGTTCAGGAGTCTGCCACTTCTGGCTTTCCAGATCTTTCGGACTACGGCTCCCATGATCCCTCGTCATTGTCTATGCCGTCTTGGGGTGAAGAGAGTCGTAGTCCAAAACATCTGAAGAGCCAAACGTTGCAGGCCCACGGTCTAGTTCAAAATGCAATTGAATGAAACCTTAAATTGATGAGGAGGTCGGACGCGACTTGAAAATGGGCGGAGTACATACAAATGAATAGACCTCGATCCAAAACCGGATGTGATATGAATGGGATTTGTGAACATTGCGGGAGATTAGAAACATTGAAATGTTGCGTGATCACAGCCTGTGAGAAATGCAAAGATCAAAGGTCAGATTTTGTAAAGGATTAACAAACAGGCGCAAAATCTATAGTAGTGTTAAAAGAGGATACAAACAAAGTTGAGCTGCTGCTAATATGTGTTTCGGGTATAGACGTGTCAGGGCAGGTTTCAAATCATGCCCACCAAGTAAAAGCTCGGAGGGATAAGGGTGGAGGCTGCAGGAAGATTCCACAGACACCATGGAACATACATGTACGATCCGTATAAAAAAAGGAATGCCCCAAGAATTCACTAATACAGCTACGCCGCCAGGGGATGCACGCAGTGAGGTGCATTTACAAATCCACATAACAGCCAAGCAGCCACCTATGGACGTCCAGATGATGCGCTGGGAGGACACACTCTGCCAAAAATAACCTCCAAAAAAGTTGGAGCAGCTGAGCCCTTTCCCAGCCTCCCGCTTTTTGGGAGTCATTAATCTTGCCGCGTGTTTACGGCTCCCATTGTTACTTAAGGTCTTGTTCCGTCACGCGCAGCTGTCTCTTCTCTCACCGGGGCTCGCGGCGAGCAGGGCCTCGGCCATGTCTTCCGTCGGCCCGGCCTCCGGAGGACACAGCGCGAGGGGAGATGCCTGGCGTCTGGCCGCGTGTTTACGAGAGCCCGAAAAGGGGGAGGCCTCGCGAGAGAATGCCCTTTTTTGGTAGCGAAAGGCGTGTGATGCCGACACCTTGATCGGTAACACATTTGTGTATAGTCCGGAGAATGGACAGGGTGGAGACAAGTCATTTCAAACCGGTCACTTTCAATCGCCGTGGAGAGGGGCCTACATCACAGAGCTTTGAACACATGACTAACATGCTACACGTGATTTGCACCCTCTGATCTACTCATTTTCCCAACGTTTTTATTTGCAAACTGTTGCATAGGTGCACATAACGCAGCTTGAGCACGAGATCTCTTCAGTAAGGATCACGTTGTAAACTCAAAACAATTACATTGACCAGATAAAGCTGATAACCAATGAAACATCCAGAAAGCCAGTGTTTAGAATTATAAGCACTTAACAATCTAAGCCAGGGGCCTGCAATCTGAAGCTCTCCTAATGTTTTGGATTGCTTCTTCGCCATTGATAATACTGGCTAGGGATCATAGTCCGAAACATCTCAGTTGTATCAATGTGTTTGGACAGTGACAACAGATATGTAACATCACCCAATGTAATAGTACCAGAGTTATCGACATTGGCAGGATGAAGTTCTGAGTCAGCCCCAGCAGGATCTGGGACTGTGTTTTTTCGAAGGCTGATGGCAGATGCGTGGGTCTTAACTTGCTGAGCTATCTAGTGGTAGTACTGGAGCTGGAGCTTGACAAATTATATTTTATAGCAATTATCATGCAATCAAGATGGGCACTTCAGAGAGTCTAATGAGTGACTTGTGTACAGCACTCTTGGCCAGTTTACCAGTGTAAACACCAGGAGTGGCTGAGGCAGTCAATAGACCAAGAGACAATCCCACCCTAAGGGAATAAGACATGATTTTAGTCCTGCCAATGTAGAACTCGAACATCTGTTGGCCTTTGGATTCAAAAAAATAAATAAAAAAGCTTTCTCATAAATGTGTTTATTTTATTCAGGAGAGTTACCAGACAAAGTAGAGCATCTTGTAAAGAAGTAACCCCCAATATTGGTTTAATGTTGTGATTGGTGCTTTCTATAGTGCTTCATGGTGGACTCCTCCAGCTTCTAAGTGCTGCTTCGGACATCAAACCCATGTTGCACAGTTGGGACAGCAAACCCATGTTGCACAGTTGAGCCAGCAAACCCATGTTGCAAAGTTGGGGCATCAAACCCATGTTGCACAGTTGAGCCAGCAAACCAATGTTGCACAGTTGGGACAGCAAACCCATGTTGCACAGTTGAGCCAGCAAACCCATGTTGCACATTTGGGACAGCAAACTCATGTTGCACAGTTGGGGCATCAAACCCATGTTGCACAGTATCATGTGGTTCCCACGGCAAATGCATTGCCCTTGATCGGTCCTCGCTTATCAGGTAGCTTAAACATTAAACAGTTACATTCAATACATTATTAAATTCGGCTGAAAAAAGAGGAGATACATGGGGGGTGAAATAGCTGGAGCAAGGGTTATAACTGCAGGAGCAAGTCAGTGGTAATGGATGGCAAGCAGCATAGGTAGATGAGTTAACCATCACTTCATTCCTCCGGTGGCACTAAAGGGTTAATCATTCCTCTCCATAGAATGATGGACAGTGCTTTCATGTCTCTTTATAAAGTATTGGTTTGCCGCGCAATTTATACGTAACCTTGTTCATAGTGGCCAGGGAGATCATGTCCTGAGCCAGCGTTCGACCTGTGCTTATCATTGTTTTTTAATATCATTAGGGCTTTGCGTGCCCAGGGGCTCCATCCAGTGCCTTTAATATAGATGCCAGGGAATATGGAATATGCCAACGTTGATTGACTGGAGTGGCAGGTCTGAGATTAGCCTCTCACACATGAAAGTGTTTCCAGCGGTGCCCTGGCCAACAGGCACTTACAGAATGGGCGAATTAGATCATTTTCAGCCTCCAACTCCTTCAGAAGTTTCAAATTCCCATAGTACAAGTGTGTTCAAATTTAGAATAGAATAAGCATCCCTTTGGAACTATGTATTTTGCCTTTTGCAAGTTGCAGTTATAGCATTTTTCATTCTGCCATTGGGCCTCATTCCGAGTATGGCGGTAAGGGATACCGGTCACCGTTAACGAGACCGGTGCCGGTAATCCCTTACCGCCACATTTCGAGTTCCCTTTGAGCCCTCGTCCTTAACGCCTGCTTTTAGCAGGCGTTAAGGACGAGGGCGCAAAGGGGCTTTTTAGCCAATAACGGTGACCGTAAAGTACGGTCACCGTTATTTGCAATTTCCCCATTCCCATTGAGTCCTATGGGAGCTCATTTGGGAATGGGGAAGGGCCCTGGGGAATGGGAAATTACCGCCCTGGTCAACTCGGAATAGGGCGGTAATTTCCCATTCCACCAGGGCGGTTTCCGGTACGGGCCCGGTGCCGACCAAGGCGCTACTACCGCCATTGGTTAGCGCCGGACTCGGAATGAGCCCCATTGTCTCTGTTGCGATCATCACAAGACATTCCATCTCGGTGTCCTCGGTCACTTGACAAAATCCTTGTGCCTAAAAGTTTGTGTAAAGTGCAGAAATGTTTGACCATAGCACATAAATTGGCACCTGATTTCATTGTGCCACAATTAATGCTTTGCTGTGATGTGTCTATCTTTCCTTTCTCCATGGCATGCTGCTCAGGATGTTTGTTTGCATGTATGAGGTAACGAGAGCCCCGAGTACGGGATGTTGTGCGAGTGCGCTGCTTTCCCTGCACTACTCTAAATTCTTGAATACACAGTTATGAACTCTCCAAATGGTATGTATTTTACCAACCTCTGAAGCCTGAAAAGTAGATCCACACAGGCTTCACATGTGGCCAACTTTGCACCAAACCTGCAGATGAACTTCCTGCTGTTAAATCTCAGTTGCCAGTTTAATTGCATCCACTACAGCAGGCTTGTCCAACCTTTTTGAATGTGGGGCCAAAGCATTAACTTTTTGTCACCCAGTGGGCCGGTGAGCCAAAAGTCAACAACCTCACCCAAAGCAGTATATTAAAAAGCGATATTGTGTGATCTTTGACACAATAATATGGTATGATAGGTTATTTATAACGTGCTTAATACCCAGAGGTGTCTAAGCGCAGACCCGGAGATCGAACCTGTGGTGCTCCATGTTGTCTTGCTTCCAAGGCGAGCACGTTGCCCCTGAGCTATCCTCCCGAGACAATCACAGGCAGTGATAGCCATGCAGTCCCAAAGATAGCTTTTGGTGTCATGGGCAGTGATCAAAAGTTACGTGATTGTGATTTCTTTCAGTGTGTATGTGTTAATATTTTCAGAAAATAGTGGGGGCGACCGAACGTAGCGAGTGAGCTATAAGGATCTAGGGAGGGTATGGGGGGGGCCCCCTGAAGAATGTTTTTTCAAAGATGAGGTTGAAATTGTGCATTTTACAGCAGAAAAAGTGACCAAAAAGCCATAAATGTACAATCAGTTCTAAAGGGGCACATGATAGCCATGCTGTCCCAAAGATAGCTTTTGGTGTCAGGGGCAGTGATCAAAGGTCAGTTGCTTGTGATTTCTTTCAGTGTGTATGTGTTAATATTTTTCCGAAATAGTGGGGGCGACCGAGCGTAGAGAGGGAGCTATAAGGCTCTAGGGAGGGTTTGGGTGGGGGGGTCCCCCCCAGAATTTTTTTTCAAATATGGGGTTGAAATATGGGGTTGAAATGGTGCATTCAGCACATGGCCATGCATTGGCATCCTCATCCTGCTTGATATCTCTTTTCTGCCTCTCTCTCTAGGCTGGACTATTGCAACAGCCTCTTTCTAAATCTGCCTGCTTCTACTCTCCGCCCTCTGCAACTTATCCTGAACAGGACTGCGAAATTTGTCCTTGGCCTCAAGCCCAGGGATCAGATCTCTCCTGGACTGATATCTCTGCACTGGCTTCCAGTGGCTGCGAGGATTAAGTTCAAAACCCTCTGCATCGTCCACAAGGCCTTCTGGGGCCTTGGGCCTAAATACCTTCAACTCTCTCTTCCCAGATATCTTCCTTCTCAAGCTGCTTTTTCTCCGCCTCTCCTCTGCTGACCTTCTGGCTGTAACCAGTACTGCACTGGCTACCTGGACACCACCTGATCGCGGGCCCAGGTCCCTCCCCTGCCAAGCGGCACACACCTGCACTGCCCACCTGGCAACCCCCGCACTTGAGGACTGTTTCTGTATCCCTACAGTCCCCCTTCCAGCTCTTGACACCTGATGTCTGCACTTACCCATGCACTTGCCACATGCTGGCACTTACCTATTGTTATTATTTATTCCCTTGTACTGCACTGTCCCTGCCCCCCTCCCACGCACTTGCGCGATCTGAATGACACCTGGCCTAGTAGGATTGTTGTCCGTCATCCCTTGTGCCCCTCCCTTGCCTCGTCATGCCTTGAAACACATGTGTATAGGCGCGTTATAAATGCCATATCATATCATAAATGCCATATCATATCATAAATGCCATATCATAACAGCAATCTGAAATGCACATTCAAATTTGAAAAAATGCCCCTTTCCATGCTCTGATTTCAGAAAATGTGCACAGGGGGCAGAACAGGTCCCAGAATAAAGACATTTATGTGAAGATAAAGCCCCCTGGGCCTGTGCTATTGTGCTTCACCTTGTGGCTGATTGTTTCTGCAGAGGAAGCTTGCAGATGCAGACTGTCATTCCAGTTATGTTTTTCCCCAGCCATGTGCCCATGCTCAGTGTCACAGAGCCTCTCTTCCTGCTGCCCACCCCTGCCTACCGAGCACCTATTGATGGCTTGCTTGATTCTCCATCTTCCACCCAATGCTTTATTCTGAAATATTAAATAAAGTAACCGGGTCGTGGCTGAGGACTGGAACGCCACGACCCAGTTTATTTATTCATGCAATGATTGTCGGATACCTGTTTCCGACGAACATTGCATAAATAAATAAATAAATTAACCAGGCTGTGGCGTTTCAATCCTCGGCCACGACCCGTTAAATTAACCGTGTCATTGCTGAGGACTATAACTTCCTCTGATGACCCCATCAGAGGAAGTTACAGTTCGCAAGCAGGCACTTTTTTTTCTTTTTTTTTTCCTTTAGTCTTCAGCCTCGCGGGCCACATAAAACGGCTTGGAGGGCCGCATTGTGGCCCGCGGGCCGTAGGTTGGACAACCTTGCACTACAGTGTGTAATTTGCTTTCAGACTTCAAAAACATTCGGACATGTAATTGCTAATTTTACTATAGCTGATAAGAAAGCTGTAGCCGGCAGGATAGCTCAGTGGGTTGAGCGCTCACTGCTGTGATGTGTGTGTGATCTACAGGTTTGAAACCCGCCAAAACCAACCCAGCCTTTCATCCTTCTTAGGTTGATAAAGGAGTACCAACACAGGTTGGGTGATATTGTATGTATATTTGTTCTATATAAAGCGTAAGTGCTATATAATGTCGCAACATTATCATTTGGCCTTGGACATCTGCTTACATTCACAGTAATTTGGTAATATGGGCCTATACACACTGGTAATAACTATACATATGGTGATCCATTCATGTGTGAAATGTTTATCACATTACAGAGATATCGTAACCATATTTTTCATAGTGCGCATCGGGCAATGCTCTGTAATGCCACTTCCTGTTTTGTCAAGGGATAATACGTTGTGCTCTATTGCTTCCCGTGGTGTCACTTTGGGGTGGGGTCAAATGAAATCACTTCCTGTGATGTCATCAGAGGACAAGGATCGTGTGATGTCACTTCCTCTACCCCTGGCCTTTTGGTGAAATGACGTCTCTAGTGTGAGTGAAGTATAGTGAATGATAGCAACTTCCCATCCCTGCAGATGCCCTTAATCTGAATAATACCAAGAACAATTCAATTTTACCAGCAGTTCTGCCAGATGAAAAAAGTAATTTTCGTTTTTCGGTCCCAAAAATTAGATCATTTTTCAATTCTTTTTTTGTCTCGAAAAAAGTCACGGATATCCACTTTGTCTGCCAGGAAGAAGGGATTGTGGATTGTGACAGCTTTGTATATGATGCAGCCATCTTGTAGTGGTAGCCAGAGAAGTTCAGCTATAGCGGGCATTTTCTGTTCATGTTTGCACAGACCTATGACTTGAAGTAAGGTGCTGGCAGCTCAGGGGTGAAGCCTTCGTGGTTCATGGGCAGCAGTCTGCTCTAGGTGTGGGGATGTTTGGGGCTGTTTTTGAGAAGCAGGAGCTTTTTATTAGCAGGGATCAGTTTGAGGTAGCAACCGGACATCCATCTCTGGATCAGGTCAAGACAGGCTTTGAATTGGTGGCTGTCTTTGATGTATCGTAGTTTCAGGTGGGTTGGTATAGCATCTGCTTATTGTTGGGTGTGGATGTTATGGCTGGCAAGGAGAGATCCCAGGGGCTCAATGTAGATTATGAAGATAATGCATGCAAGCATTGATGCCTGTGGAACTCCACAGTTGATGGGTAGAGGTGGTGATCTGGGGGTCTCCATCTGAACAAACTGATGGTGGTCTTCAGAGCAGGAGGTGAACTGGCAGAGGACTTTCTCTCAGATGGCCCGTTGCTTGTGCAGTACGTTGATGAGGGTTTGATATTCTACTCTGTCGGAGGCTGTAGATAGACTGAGGAGTGTAAGGATGCCAGGTCGTCTGTCTCCAAGAATGTAGAATGCATGATCTACCACTTGGATGGTGGCTGCTCAGCGCTTGATTTTGGGTCTCAAACCTGCCTGATATTTCTGAAAGAGGCCGCTGAAATTGATGTGTGATGCAAGGTGAGTGGTGGCAGATCCTTCACTATTCTTTCCTAGGAAAGGAAGGGATTGTGATTAGCCAGCGGTTTTGAGGACATCAAGGTCCAGGATTGGTTTCTTGACTAGGGGGAGAAATTGTCCAGTTTTTAGTGTGGTAGTGAAGGTGCCAGGAGAAAGGCATGTGTTTATGAATTCCAGGCTGGGTGAAGGGTCTCCATGGTGAGACGTTTGGGGAGGGAGACTTGCAAGATGTCATCCGTATATTCTATTGCTTTGTGGAATCCTTTTAGGGACGCCGGGTCCGTGTCACATGGAATCTGTTTTAAAGCTAGGCCATATTGTTTTCAGTATGCATGGAGGAATTGGTGGTGCATTGAGTTCATGTGACTGACTCTACCCTGTTAGGCATCTAAGAATATGTCTCGATTAACTATGATTAGTGCCCAGGGGAGGGGAAGGTATGCAGTGTTGACCCCAAAGTTACATGTTTTGAACTAATAAACAAAAGGAAATAGGAAAATGTTTCTCTCAAAACAAAAACTACTGAATACATTTAGACCAAACACACGCTAGAAGCCTATGTCTACTCCCACTCGCAAACCTCACTTGGTCTGGTGAACATCTGTCCAATGTTTATATAAAATATCCAAATACGTGACCAAAAAAGGGCACATCTGAGTTACACGTATTTCAATCTTGCGGACCAGTCCATGGACCAGCATTCCATCCTAGCAGAAAGTGATTGGTTGTTCCTCCTCTTTGGACAGCACTAAACACACTTCGATTGGGTAATTGAAAGAGAGGAATTCTGATTGGTGAAGGATTGGGTGAGCATATTTTAATGATCCACCACCTTGGTCCATTAGCTTTGCCTGGAGATGCACATATTCTGTGCTGGACACAAAAGGAAAAGGGGCCTATGGCAGCCTTCCTGGGCATACTCCAACCTTTGTAATAGATAGGAAGTGACTTATAGGGTCAACATCTACCTGTTTTTAATTAAAAGAACTAGCACATTTTGCAGTATGGTCTGCAGGCTCAACTCATAAAGGTCTAAGGACCAGGAACAGAATCTGTGGACTTGTAACCCACACAGTGTCAGGTACTGTGGGTATATTTGGGTGTCCGAAACATGACCATTGCCCCAGACACAGTGTCCATTCGTTTTGGCCACAGGCCATAACCACCGGGCACATTGGATCTATTTGAGCTACATGGGCTTGGATGATAATATGTCCTGACCACAGAGCCCACTGGACATGGCTTGCTTAATATAAATGTGGGTGATAGGGTTGAGCTCTGACGGACACGAGAGACCAGAGGTGACAGAATACGTTCAAAGGGACCCATGGCCTCCCTCTTGGGAGGATAGCTCAGGGGCAACGTGCTCCCCTTGGAATCTAGACGACACAGAGCAACACATGTTCGATTCCTGGGTCTGCGCTTAGGAACCTCTAGGTATTAAGCGCATTATAAATAACCTATCATATCATATCATGGCTATATCGTTATCTGTCATTTAAACGGTATTTCAACCAGCTCCAGCCCGTACCCTTGAAACGCTGTTGATATAGGTGATCCAGAAATGGGCCAAGGTCAACTGTATCAAAAGATAATTCCAATAGGATCAGAGCTGATGCCTTGCCTGCATCGTTTGAAATATAATGATAATCAAACACCCCAACTATTGCTGATTTCATCCCTATATCTGGAAGGAAAACTTCTACATGGTGAGCGTGCAACAGTTGGCGTACTTCAGCAAAATGTTGCAATTGGGTGGCAATCTTTTTTCCAAGTCAATTTCCATGGTAGGGGAGCTGGGAGATGAATCTGAAATTTGAGGAAATACCTAGTTCCAAGGAAAGTTTCTTCAGGAGTACTTTCAACTCTGCTCTTTATAGTTTCTTTAGGACTGAGCCAGGAAGTTCATACCTGAGCGGAAAACAGGTCTTAGTGATTTCAAGAGAGTAGCTGGGCAAAGCTAGTGGGGAGAACCTGATGCCTCATTCAGTTTAATTCCTTTTGTTAACATTGACTCAGTTAGAGGAATATTCTCAGCCAGCAGGGGAAAAGAAGGAAAGGTCTTTTATTCATCAGGAACTTTGCGATCGACAGTACTTTCATGACTGTCCATTACAAATCTTAATAAATCCATTTCATGGGAGTGGAATTTGGCGCAAACGTTAGGGGGTGCGCACGTACCAGTTTTAACAGAGGCCGGGTGACGGAAGTTCATTAAGGAGGAGGGAGGCTCCCTTAGAAGGATTTTGAGCCGATTCGATGAAATTTGATTAAAAAGTAATCTTTGCTTACTTTGTGGCATATTTATAAGATTATCAATTTGACTGATTATTTTCTTTGCCTCAGAGCACGCTAGATGAATTCTTTTTGCCTGAGTTCACATTTAGAATTACCCAGTTCTGGTGTCAGCCAATCGTTATGTTTGATGCGTCTGCTTTTCCTAAGTCATCGACCAGGCACACCTGTATCCAGGGCTCTGGCTAGGTTTTCATTGAACAGATTTACTCTTTCAGGGGAGAGAGTGTATTGGAACGTGGCAATTTCTCGTTGAAATTAGTCAAAGTTTAAATGATCAAAAGCTTCCAGGTGCATGCAGGTTTATAGAAATTGTCACAATGTGGATGTATTGTGTGCAGAGGGTGACGAGACACCTCCCTTTGAAATGCAAAGTGATCACTCTAGCCCAGTGGATGAGTTATTCGGACTGTTGAGTAGACTTGATCGAAGCAATGTCTGTGAATATGTATAGACTCAGTGGTCAAAAATGGAAGGCCAACAGTGTTTACATAAGCTACGAAGCCACAAGAAGTTGTTGTTCGATAAAAACTGGTTGTGGTCCTTAACCGGGACAAACAGTTGAGACAAATGGTACACCTGAGTGTGCAGTGGTTTATCCAAATTTACTCAGTTCAAATTCACTGCAGGCTCCATGCCCCTCCATATACTTCAATGGAAACTCCCCCGCCTACACACAAAAACATCTGATTCCACCCATCCCAGCAGCTCACAAGCTTAAGAGATACGCTACGTACGTTGAAATCCTGCAATAAATTGCCATTTTGAGTAGGTTCTGGAAACAGTCAAAGAGGCGGGACATGTACCAGGGTTCAGGCCGAGTTCAGGGGTGAAAGGAAATGAACAATGAAACATAGGGGGCCTTTGGGCAAGCAGCCTCATGGCAGGACTATAGACTCATGATGCGGTGGGTACGGACCAAGCTTTGGGGGACATAGGAGTCTTGAGATCATGTTCTAAGATTCCAGGGTCTTTTGTCTGTGTAAGGGAGGAGATTCAATGCAAGGAGGTTCTCAACACTGCTTCTCTGGGGAGCTATGAATGAAAACATGAGGTCAATGGTCACCCCGTGTGACTCATGCTCTGCACCTTTTTCCACGCAGGCTAAATAGACCAAATGCTTCAGTGACGCAGGAAGCTGATCACGTGACCATGGGGCTCCAGCACAGTGTTTGCATCTGCAGTCCCAGTCACTTGCATCACAGACCATTCGGTCTGTCTCTAAGGCAGCGGCAACACCTAAGGAGTTGCCCAACTTGATGATTTCTGCACAGAGCAGCCAGTCGTTTTGACCTGTGTTCCAGGCCTA
This sequence comes from Ambystoma mexicanum, assembly GCF_040938575.1. Taxonomy (NCBI): domain Eukaryota; kingdom Metazoa; phylum Chordata; class Amphibia; order Caudata; family Ambystomatidae; genus Ambystoma; species Ambystoma mexicanum. The sequence goes on from NC_090931.1 coordinate 1,330,423,369, forward strand.
TACTTTTTTTTAATGTACAAATGCTCAAATTTCCAAAGGTTCTTGGACAAAAAAAAGCAACCTACGGTACAACAACAACAATGACAAGTCTTGAAGAATTCACAAATTGCCGTTTGGAAATGTGGGCCACTTATTTTGATAGGCCAAGAGCCGGCTGTTGTCGGTGAACGCTTGGTCCCAGCAGAACACGTATGTTCACGTGCCTTCCCCCTGAGCTGCTGCTTTGAACCTCTCCCTTTGCAAACCAAAGGCCCCTGCGTGCAATAAAGAAAAGGAGACTCGAGGTTTTATCCCTTCGATCAAAACGTGATCTGAGTTTCATCTTGACAGCGCCAGGGAGCGTTGGTCCACACATTATTCATGGCAGCCATTTTGCATGCCTTCATGACTCTGGCTGTGTCTCAGTTCCTGTCAGACGCAGTGCTTAGAACCCTGGCGCACAAAGAAATTCACAGCATCAATATCCCTGGTGAGTACAGCATAAAGGCAACATGCAGCGGGAAGACATCACCGGTTCCACTGCCGCTCCATATACAGCTACCTCTCTGCAGTTACACACTCCCACTAAACACAAGCTGGAAAAGTCACATCAGGCCGCCATGTTTAAGCTAATACTGAACACAAGGGGCAGAGGTCACTGTTACATATGGCCCAGCGGCCCTCACATGCATACGCGCACGCACACAAAGTAATGAGGACACGGGACGCGATGTTGCTTGCTACGCGTCCCGGCGGCAACTGCCGCACGGATGCAGTTTATTCCAACTGCGCATGCGCGGGTCCACAACGAGGCCCGCGTATGCGCGCTACATCAAACTGGGGACGTCACAGTCACCCTCCTCCCATACCCACTGGAGATGCTCTCACTGAATGAAAGGTACAGAGGCCACACCACAGACTTCATCCCACTTCTCATGCAAAAGCTCTCGCTGAACAAAAGGTGCAGAGGCCACACCACAACTTTCCACCATGCGCAAGCTCTCACTGACACATTGTGCAATGGTGACCTCATCCCACTTCTCATGCACAATCTCTCGCTGAACAAAAGATGCAGAGGCCATGCCACAACTTTCCACCATGCGAAAGCTCTCACTGACACATTGTGCAATGGTGACCTCATCCCAATTCTCATGCAAAATCTCTCACTGAACAAAAGATGCAGAGGCCACACAACACCCTTAGCCCATGCACAAGCTCTCACTGACACAGTGTGCAATGGTGACCACATCCCACTTCTCATGCACATGCTCTTGCTGAACGAAAGGTGCAGAGGCCACACCACACAGTTCCCAGATGCAGAAGCTCTCACTGACACAATGTGCAAAGATGACCTCATCCCACTTCCCAGGCACAAGCTCTTGCTGAACAAAAGTGCAGAGGCCACACCACACCCTTCCAAGACGCTGAAGCTCTCACTGACACATTGTGTAAAGGTGACCTCATCCCAATTCTCATGCACATGTTCTTGCTGAAGAAAAGGTGCAGAGGCCACACCACACCCTTCGCCCATGTGCAAGCTCTCACTGACACATTGTGCAAAGGTGACCTCATCCCACTTCCCATGCACAAGCTCTCACTGAACAAAAGGTGCAGAGGCCACACCACACCCTTTCCGGATGCGCAAGCTCTCACTGACACTTTCCGCAAAGGGGACCTCATCCCACTTCTCATGCACAATCTCTCACTGAACAAAGGGTGCAGAGGCCACACCACATTCTTCCCTCATGCGCAATATCTCACTGATACATTGTGTGAAGGTGACCTCATTCCATCTCTCATGCATAAACTCTCACTGATCACGAGTTGCAGAGGCCACACCACACCCATTCCCCATGCGCAAGCACATTGTGTAAAGGTGACCTCAGCCCACTTCTCATGCATGAGCTCTCGCTGAACAAAAGGTGCAGAGGCCACACCACACCATGGGGCACACAACAACCTTCCCCCATGCGCCATATAAGCACCCATCACCCATGTTGAAACTCTCACTGAACACAGGGTGCAGAGGCCACGCCCCTCCCATTCACATTCCCTCACTGAACATAATGTGGGGTACATTTAAGGCCCATGACAGAAATCCCCTTCAAAAAAAAAAAAAAAAACATTGGAACAACACCACCAAAAACAGATGTGCTTTCTTTCCCTGGCATATGTGTGGCTAGCATTGAGCACTGCCAGCCAAGGAAGTGCTCTGCAATTGTTTTATTCTAAATTCAGAACAGCATCACATTTGCTGTTCTTTCATTTTAAAGACTAAAGCTGTGCCTGACATCCAAACGGCTTTGCACATCTTTATTTCATGAAAACATCACAAAGTTGTGCCCTTCATGGAAACACACCTTTGTTTGCTTTATTTCTGCTGATTACCAAAAAGTGAGGCAATACATTTGAAGAACAGCTGATGTACTGATAACGTACTTGAGGAGCAAAGAATTCTGTTTTCCACTTAACACGGCTTTTGTTTCCTTTTACTGTGAACCATCATGCTCAAAATTGCGGTAAATGAAACAAATAACGTGCCATTTTTTTTTCTCATGTCAATATCAAAGAAAGCCTGCCCACAATCCTTTTGAGTGCATACATCAACCGTATATGCTAAATCCCCCAGAAATTGAAGTGAAATGAAACTATGGTGCACAGAAACTACATTTGTAAACTTGAAATGCAAGGAAAAGAACACACTGTGAATTTGATCTTCTGAAAACCAGGAAAATGCTGTTTAAAAGTGAAATGGCAAATAACAGCTTGTGCTTGCACAGAAATGTGATTGAATATGTGAGTGGGGGTTTTTGCTATATAATGTATGGTATATTTATCCCCACCAGACTTGGTTTTCTTTGAAAAAAAAAGAAACAGTTTTTTGGCCCAGGCACTGACTTCAAGGGTGCCCATGGAAAAAGTTGCATCAATAAGTGAACCAGCCTACAAGGACAGCTGAGAAGCCCAAGAGTGTGAAAATGCACTGCCCCGCTAGCCCGGGCGGCATTCCTGCTGAAGGGAACAGAGAATCCAGTAGGGCTGGTACATGACCGAGAGGTGCCATTTCTTCCAGATTCCATCCTGAAGGGGGAGCCGTAAGAACTTCAAAGGGCATCATAAAAATCCTTTGTTGCAAGCCAGGCCTGGCAGAGACAGTTGGCTTTTCCCGGCGACATTATGTATAGAGAGATTATTACCTGATACCGGTGTTGCTAGGTCTGAAAAAGATCCTGGGCTACGCTAATGTCAAGACTGTCGGGACCCGGGCCTAGCTAGGTTGTAGCCCCCGAGTTTCTATCCAGGGCTACAACCAATCTTCCCAGGGCTATAGGCCCCTTGGCCTGCTCCTAGCAACGCCTCTGGGTGGGAGTTTGGTTGCTGCATGTCCTACCTCTGCCCACTCCTGATCTTGGCCCCTACACATTCTGATGGTTAGGAGACCCCAACATTCATTTGGAGCTCCAAGAAACAACCCATCCTGTAGTTTTCAGAATGCATCTTATTTATTTATTTATTAATTTATTTTTACATTCATAGCAAAACACACAAAGCCCAGAGGCATCCTAGGCGCTAGTTACAGTGGATATGGTGTTACAAGATGTTGTCAGGTGTTACATGTATGTTACATAAGCAGTACAGGCCTGAAAAGTCATGATAAGTAGGTTGCGGGTAAATTACATATGCAACACAAGGCTGCACAAGTCGTAATCGGTAGGTTGCAGGTAAGTTACAGGCTGCACAAGTCATAATCAGAAGGTTGCTGGTAAGTTACAATTTCAACACAAGGCGGCACAAGTCATAATCAGTAGGTTGCAGGTAGGTTACATTTACAGCACAAGGCTGCACAGGTCATAATCGGTAGGTTGCTGGTAAGTTATTGCAGCACAAGGCTGCACAAGTCGTAATCGGTAGGTTGCAGGTAAGTTACAGGCTGCACAAGTCATAATCAGAAGGTTGCTGGTAAGTTACAATTTCAACACAAGGCGGCACAAGTCATAATCAGTAGGTTGCAGGTAGGTTACAGGCTGCACAAGTCATAATCAGAAGGTTGCTAGTAAGTTACAATTTCAACACAAGGCGGCACAAGTCATAATCAGTAGGTTGCAGGTAGGTTACATTTACAGCACAAGGCTGCACAGGTCATAATCGGTAGGTTGCTGGTAAGTCATTGCAGCACAAGGCTGCACGGGTCATAATCGGTAGGTTGCAGGTAGGTTACATTTACAGCACAAGGCTGCACGGGTCATAATCGGTAGGTTGCTGGTAAGTTATTGCAGCACAAGGCTGTACAAGTCATAATCGGTAGGTTGCAGGTAGGTTACATTTACAGCACAAGGCTGTACAAGTCATAATCGGTAGGTTGCTGGTAAGTTACAATTTCAACACAAGGCGGCACAAGTCATAATCAGTAGGTTGCAGGTAGGTTACAGGCTGCACAAGTCATAATCAGAAGGTTGCTGGTAAGTTACAATTTCAACACAAGGCGGCACAAGTCATAATCAGTAGGTTGCAGGTAGGTTACATTTACAGCACAAGGCTGCACAGGTCATAATCGGTAGGTTGCTGGTAAGTCATTGCAGCACAAGGCTGCACGGGTCATAATCGGTAGGTTGCAGGTAGGTTACATTTACAGCACAAGGCTGCACGGGTCATAATCGGTAGGTTGCGGCTAAGTTATTGCAGCACAAGGCTGTACAAGTCATAATCGGTAGGTTGCAGGTAGGTTACATTTACAGCACAAGGCTGTACAAGTCATAATCGGTAGGTTGCAGGTAAATTACATTTGCATCTATTGCCACAAGAGGAATTCAGCAGGAACACGGCACAGATCCTAAGAATACATCATGCATTCATGAAGCAGATCCCAAGATCTTAGTGATATGACTTTGGATGTGTACATGCTACCATCCATAGGGTGGGGGTGATGTCACAGGTGGTTACGAGTAGATCACTGCTAATTGGCATGCCAAAAACGAGCAATTCAAGGACATGGATCTGGCAATAAAGGTGGAGAATCAGCAGAGGTGAAAATAAAGTGTATGGCCTTCAAAGAACTGTTGTGCAAGGTGATACCAGGTGCTTAGTTCTTGCAGAGATCACAGCAGGGACCTCGAACTGGGGCGACAGGGCCAATGATGCAAACTGAGCTTTGGATGCAGTTCATTTGATGTCAAGAAGTTTAGATGTTTGGCCAAATGTCCATGACCTACTAAAAGTCTGAGAGTGCCATACAAATCTAAGAATGTGGCGATAGTAAGGTTTGTGTTCAAGATACGTTGCAGAAAATCCTTTAATATTCAGATGACAGAATGAAATTGGTTATGATTGAGAGGATTCAAAATACTGTTCCAATAACAAAACATTCCAAAAAACTTGGAACTGCACCATCTTCATAATAGTACTACTGAATATATACATACGCAAACAAATTGCTTCTAGGAGCTTGGATATTCGTTGTTATAAGTAACCTTCTCAATTGTGTAGGATTGCTCTTTTGGTTTTGGATGCAATGATAGCAAAACACAAGGGGTGATGGCTGGAAGGTTTAGAATTAATCTTCACCTCTGGCATTGCTCTGGGCAACACTCCAGACCATCATTCTGCACCTGTAAAGCCATTACAGTAGGGGAAAAACCATATGCAAATCAGGCTTGGTCCCACCCAAAAGTGGCAGTCCAGTCCAAACTGCTAGGTTACATCCCTTCTGCACGAGACCACAAGCATCCCCAGCCATGTTTCACCCTTTTTGGACCTCATCAGTGAGGAGTAGCTTGTGTCTTTGGGACCAGCAGGCACGGGACCCACGTTGGGCATATCCGTCCCACTCATGGTGATTATAGCAACACACAAGAGGTGATGGCTGGAAGGTGTAGAAGAAATATTAACCTCTGGCACTGCTCTAGGCAAACCTCCAGACCATCGTTCTTCGCCTGTCAAGCCATGCCAAAAGGGGCAGTCCAGCCTGAACTGCTTGGTCACATCCCTTCTCCACGAAACCAAATGCATCCCCAAACATGGTTCTGGGCAGACCCGTTCTATCTGGCGTAAGTAAAGCAAAATAAAAGAGGTGATGGCTGGAAGGTTTTGAACTAATCTTAACGTCTGGCATTGCTCTGGGCAACGCTCCAGACTATTGCTCTTTACCTGCTAAGCCATTACAGAAGGGGGAAGACCATATGCAAATCAGGCTTGGACCCAATGATGACTTTGGCCCCCCGTGCATGCACCTGTGTCTTTGTGCACTTGCTAAGCCCACACAGCTAATTTACTTGATTTTAAAGACAAAGAGGACATTATGCAAAGCACATGCTTGTGGAGCTTGTGAAACCTTAATATCTCTCCCCTGCCCCTCTTTAGGAGAGGCATGGAAGATGTCTTCTTTGGATAGCACAGGGAAGAAAAAAATCCAAAGAAGTTTTCCAAATTACACACAGAAAATTAGGAATAGTGTGAATCTCAATAGAGTTACCCCTCATTGTGGCAACCTCAATTAACAATTTCCTTTTATTCCTATGGGAATATGATGTATATCGTATTAAGAGGAAAAAGCATTCAGTTAAGAGATAGTTTAGGTGAATACATTCCGAGCAACAAAACCCCTGAAATTCAAAAACTTTAATTGAAGTAATGTTACGGTGCAAAATTAATGCAACAACCCCCCTGACATTTGACAGGTGTTGGAACCTATGCCACCTTAACTATTATCCCCCCCATTCCACAGACCCTAATACACTGATGACATCACAATATGATATCACTGAAGACAATCGTTAATGACATGCAGGCGGTCAACACCTGATATCAAGAAAATCAGTAAAATTATTGACTGGTTAGGTAAAAAGAAGAATTAAGAAAGGTTAAGGACCGTGTCGGGCTGGATTAGAAGCAAGCATTGGCAAAGCCAACTGTTTTGGCTTTTGTGTAGACATGGGATTTGCATTTTCCTTTATGGTAATACCTGGTCATGAGATTTCAATAGCTGGCAAATCATGTTAGTACCTTGGCATGGTAGTGCAGTGCCTAGAAAATAGATATCTAATGTCTAGACATGATAAAGAACATTTGGCTTTGCCAATTGTTGTTTTAACAGGAAATCATTGCAAGGTGTGGATGCAAAGGCACACATATTGTTCGGAAGTCAAGTGGCTGAAGGTATACTTCGTTTAGACTTTTGTATTATCCAAGAAGATGATTTACAGCTGCAATTAAGTCATTAATTAAACCACTAATTAAGTGTGAAGACTGCTCAAGAACCACAGAGATCCCAGGGGTGTGTGGTCTGGGCAGAGAGCAGCAGGTAGTGGCTGCTCTGATGAATCCTCATATGTCGTCCCTTTTGCCCTTGGTGGAGGCCCTTTCCATGTGGCCGAGGAGGATCAGATGGGTGGGAGACTCACTCCCTGCCCCCGTGGGATAAGGACGACCATCGGGAGAGAACATGGTATCCTCGCCCATTTGTATTTGTATTTTTTCTTTTATAGAGCGCCTTAAGAAAAAGCGCTGTACATTAAAATTAAAACACAGTACAATAACATTGAATAAACAGTTGAGTCCAGATTACAATCACTCAAGGATGTTGAAGTATGTGTGTTTTTAGAGAACCACGGAAGAGAGAATATACAGTGATAGAGCGAAGGGAAAGTCGGAGAGCATTCCAATGGAGAAGAGCAAGGAGTTCAAAAGATCGGAAATGAGACAGAGCACAGGGAGGACGAGGAACCAGAAGTCTAAAGTGTTTTAAAGTCTCCTGACCCTAGAACACCTTCCTGCAAACCTAAGCCAACCCCTTTCCTAATAGGCTCATGAGTCGTTGTCACCCCAGCATTCCCCTAGAAAGTACTGGGACAAGCAAGAATAGAAGTTGCGCTAGTGAAGATCCACTTCCCAGTACTGTGACAAGGAGGCACTCCATTGACCCACAAGGGAGTCAAATGATCAGTACTGTGATGAGGCAGAAACACAGAAGAATGAAGATCACCTGTAAGAACCACAAGGAACAGTCTAGTGGTTGCTGGTTTCTAATTTGTCAATCTAGAGTAAAAATAGAGGAGGGAAACCAGAAAGTGTTGTCAAGCCTTCCCTGGAGGAGCCAGGAGCTGGAATCCTGTGCAGGAAGAGAAGTGGCTTTGGACTACTGCACTACCCAGAGAGAGAGGGTACCCTTGATCGTCAGCAGCCTGTGGGGAACTAAGGAAAGCTGGAGTCTCCCTCACTGGGGGAACCAGGAAGGCCAGTGTGCCTCTCAAAAAGAGGGGAACCATTGAAACCCAGCAGCCTGTGGGTAACTAAGGGATGCTGGAGTCTCCCTCACTGGGAAAAACAAGACCGGGGTGCCTCCCATAAAGGGGAGAAAACCTTGAGTGCCAGCAGTGTGCAAGGTACTAAGGGAAACAGGAGACTCCCTCACTGGATGAAATCAGTTGGGGAGCCGCCAAGAAAATGCTGTGAGAGCCCAGGGAAGCAACAAAAGCTTACAGGTGTTGCCGAGGACCGGAACCCTCGTAGGTGCAGTGCAAAGGTATGCAGAAGAGGACCGGGAAGACACAGGGAGAACCCGGAGGCTGTGGTTGGAAGGGGGTGAAAGAATGCCCCAAAGAGACTGACAGAAATACAAACTTTGTATTTACAGATAATACTCACAGACCCTGGCAGGGGAGTAAATCAAGGTTGTGGCTTGAAGAAAGGTCAGACAAAGACAACTGGGAGAGTAAACAACTGAAAAGGGTCTGGGGCCCATGCTTGGGAAATGCACCCCAAATAGTAATAAAGAGAAATACAAACTTTACATACACAAGTGGCACTCATAGACCTTGGCAGGAGAGTAAAACAAGGCCGTGGGTCAGAGAGAGGTTAGACTAAGACGAAATTTTTAAGAACCAAATGAAAGGGTTCTGGGGCCCATGTTGGGGAAGTACACCGAACCATAATTAAGGGGAATACGAAGCTTGTGGTTACAAGAGACACTCGGAGACCTTGGCAGGAGAGTAAACCAATGGTGTGGGACGAAGTGAAGATAGAGAAAGAGAGCTCCTGTGAATCCAAAAACATTAAGAACCCTACTTGGCAGGAGAGTGGGACAGGCAGAGGGGTAATAAAAGAAGAGTGGGACCTGCAGCAATTAAGAGGAACACGAGAGCACAGATTGGGAGAAAGAACCAGGCTATTCTTTACCATCGCTGTATTTGGGAGTCAAGTCTGCCCATCAAAGGGCTGGGACTCTCAAGACGGCTTGGAAAAGGTGTCCAGGCCATTCTTCCTTGTTGCAAGTCCTAGAAGCCAGGCCTGCCGAGTAAAGATGAAGACTCAATCTGACCACTGAAGATACAGAGACATTGGGGGTCATTCCGAGGTTGGAGGTAAGGAATTACCGGCACTGGTAAGGGTGCCGATGCCGGTAATCCTTTACCTCCGTATTCCGAGGTCCCTTTGCGGGTCCTTCCTTACCTCCTGCTTTTAGCAGGAGTAAAGTACGGGTCCCGCAAAGGTACTTTGGAGGTAATTACGGTACCGTATGGCATGGGGAAGGGCAAAAGGTGAATAGGGAATTACCGGTCCCTCCAACCCTGGAATGGACCGGTAATTACTCCATTCACCATGCCGGATTTGGGACGGTTTTGGAGGCAACCATGGAGCTAATTACTCCATGGGTAGCTCCAAACCCGGAATGAGGCCCATTTTGTTGATGCAGGGAACCCCCTCTTAGAGGTAGGGCTAGTTCGGATGTCCTCCAACAGCCTTGCTTTTGTTATTAATAAAAGTGTTTGCCAGTGAACATGCCACCCATTGGCCCATCTCTTACTCCTACACCCTCACACTGGGAATGGCCAAAGGGGCTAGTATGGCCATGGGCAGTCAATGTTTGCGGTGCAGGAAAAGTGCCGGTAAAATTGACGGTGATTCCATGACCGGCACTTTACAAGCACTGCAAAATGACAGGTTTGCCAGTGGGGGCTTCACTGCCATACATCCAGTCAAGAGCTGGAGGTAAATCCGGCCCCCACCAGCAAAGAACAGCAGGTATTTCCGGCACCAGTTACACTGGTGCCGGAAATACCTGAAATTCCCCCCATGGAGTGACTCCATGGAATGGGAAATGGCCGCCGTTGATGGCACCTGGTGCCGGTAATGGTAGACCCATTTCCTGGTATCCCACTGGAATTATCGGTGGGATACCGGGAAACTTATAATGAGGGCCAATGGGTGGCTAAACAAAACATCCATCAACAAATGTATGCTCTGTGTCCTTCGTTATATCCCATTTCTCTCCTTTCGTCACGTCCCTTGACAGGCAGCATCACATTCACTATGATCTTTTAGCGTTTAATTATCATATAAAATAATCAAACTTAAAAATTAAAATAAAAAATAAAAAACTCTTTCGGGAGGAATTGTTCATCTCAGTGGAGAGGCTGTTACGGGAGGCAGTGGTTTCACAGGAAACTCTGTAGGAGAGCTCTGAAGAGAGCGTTCACTTAAAAAACATTTCTTTTTTTATTGACAGTTGATTGATTATCTTTAAATCCTTGTTTATTCTTGTTGGGAATTTGAACATCTCCGTTATGCGCTTCATAACCCCACTTTTCTCCAGTGTATAGAATTATAACTTCTTGAGGGCATTTACAAGTGATGTAAACTGGCAGCCATTTTGCTTTTCAGCTCAAGACTTTCCCTCCTCTCTCTTTATCTGGGATGTGGCATCCAAGATGGCCGCCTCTGATGGGACTTACGTTCATAGCTTGGATTGAGAAATGCGTTTTTTAAAGTTCATGTGAAAGGGTAAATTCCCCATTGCCCTCAAATGAGAGTCGCTTACTGACACATGTCGCAGCAACTCAGAATTTGCAGAGGAGTTTTTCTGTATCCATGAGCCCGTTAAGAAAATTACGAATGTATACCACTCTTATTGGCTTTATATGGCAATTGTTTAATCAAAAAGGACATGAGCTATTAGTGACCATCAGGTTACCAGCTAGGGTGGCTCCTCCCCTAGCCCGAGGACACTTGGCAGAGCACAGGTTCTGTTCTGCATTAGCAAATGTCATCCTGCATCTTCTGACACTGGAGTGCAAACGAGAACATGTAACAGGAGCGCGCTCGCAAATACCAGAGTTAAACTAATTTAGACGTCAGGACCACTGGAGAGCTTGTGAAATTTAAGAACGCTCTTGGACTCGCCTTGTAAGACAGAAGGAATCCTGGGTCGCATTTCTGGTTTTTGTTATATAATCTTTTCAATCGGCCATCCTCAAGCAAACAAAATCTACCAAAGGAGTTTAGGAATTATCCAAAAGTCTGTACTTTCAAGTAATCTTAAAAATATGTCAGTAGGCCTGAAAACCCCGCTATGTGAGCAGAGCCTTGTGGCCGTGTTAAGAAGATTATCAAAATGGAAAAGGGGATATGTTGGAGAGCGCTACAATAAAGAACCTGGGGCGCGGAAAGGGCAACTAAAGAATACTGCGCTCCACACACCCTCCACTCCCCACCCTACGTGAGATTGGGTGATATGATCCCCACGGTTTCCTCCCCTGGTTGCTCGTCGACCCGGTGGTGGGGCATTGTCTGCCCTCCCCTTCCCCTGGTCCTAGCTCCCCACTCATTTCAAGTTGAAATCGGGGTTGGGTAGATCTTTTCTGGTACTGGCACCTAAATTGTGGAACAGCCTTCCCGATTCACTGAGGTCAGAAGCAAACCACCTTGTATTTAGGAAACGGATGAAGACACTCCTCTTCAGATAAGATCTCCAACGCTAGTGGCTGTCAGGTCTTCCATGCCAACTGTTTCGCGTCTCTTTATGCCTGCTTTCTTCTCTTCTATGTTGTAATGTTCAAGCGCCCTGATGCCCTCGGGCTACCGGCGCTTTATAAAAATATATACATACATACATACATACATACACTCTGTTCCTGGTTTCCCTGCTCCCATCGCCATGTTCTTCCCCCTATGACTGTAAAGTGCACTGTTGGTTCTGGAAGCAAGGTCTGCACTCAATAAATACCCTAATGATTAATATAGCAAAATGGAAGCAGGTAACCCAGCATGGCCAGCTTCTACTTTGCCTCCAAGAGCTGCAGCCTCCTGGGGTGAACGCGGCCGTGCTATGCGACTCAATGTCTGCTTCATTGTCATCCTCATCACCTGAGGGAAAGATGCCTCAAAGAAAGAGCTTTCCAGAACGCAACCTTTATTATCTTCATTAGAGTGTTTATTGAGCGCAGACCTAGCTTCAGGAAGCAAGAGAGCACTTTACAATCATAGGGGGAAGGACACAGTGAGGAAAGCAGAGATACAAGGGATCGGGAGCTAAGAATGGGGCAGGAGGTGGATAAGCTGTCAGTAAGCAACCATGGGAGGCAACCAGATCGCACAGTCTTAGGCAGGGTGGGGAATGGGGCCTGATTACCCTCACATGCCACCATAAAGCATGTGATGGAGTGTGTAACAGGGTGTACATGCACATCCCACATTCAAATGTCATGAGAAAGTTTTATGGTGTCCAATTGCCATTGCCATGGCCCATAGTGTAGACATTTATGAAAAACAGTACATTGCACTGCAAGAGAAAGACAATTAAATGTTGATATATGTATGATAATAGGCAAATGGCAAATTTGGCACAGGCGACTAATGCTGCAAAATGATATTTAGCACTTGTACGTTTTGGGTGCAAAGTGTGGTTTTATAGGCAACTGTATGGGTCTTTGCTGCCAAGAAGACTGGTTTGGCTCAGTCAACGAATATGGGAAGCAATGCTAAAGAGGGGTGCAGGCGGCATGCTTAACCCTAAGAAAACTGATTGGAGTTGAGGGCACTGCTATTACAGGTTAGACATTCCTTTACATTACATGCATATTTGTTAAACATTGCATGTTAAATGGTATACCTTTTCACTAAGTTTTGCAGGCAAATGCCGGTCATGGCAGCGGTGTCTAGCATGGTAAACTTACAGTTAGAAGTTTTATGTTAGAACATTTGTAAAGGGATATTTGCTCATTGAAATGTATGCAAACATGCTGCCAATATTTGTTTGTGGCGAAACTGCACATTTTTCAGCTCTTCAAACATGCTTTGCTGTTCAAGAAAATAAAAATAAAAACCTTTTCACTTTTCACAGGAGAAATTAGACCGCCTCCAGAAATGCCAGGATCATACAACCCCCTCATAGCCGGTCAGATAGCACAGCCAGTAGAGCGCTCGCTTTGCAAGGTCCCAGCAGGGCCAGACTCAGCATTTCATCCTTCCAAGGTCGATAAATGTGCACCACAACTGTGGGTAATAATAAGCAGCGCTCAGATACCTGAGGGTTCGTAGCGCTATATAAATGCCAAATTATTATTATTATTGCTACAATACAAAGGAACAGCTGATCTTGCAATGTCTGGCTGCATCGGATAGAAAATCAATTTAAAAAAAATGCCCCCTCTCTCCCTGCCACAGGGAAGATTATGGAGGGTTTCAATATGTAAGATACTACAAGCGTGGAGGCTGCTCTGGGATGGGATAGATGTCGGGTTGGTGCTGAGCAGGGGGGCTTCAGAAGAACCCTGGCACCTGCATTTCTCCTGCACCCAGCAATTCTCAAGTAAAGGTCCATGTGACAATACATGTGCAGCACTGTGTGTAGAGGGGCAGATCCAAAATGCAATTCAACTCTGGCACCAAATGGCAACTGTAGGGTTTCAAATGCACTCAAGAAGTCGGAATATGTATTTATGTGTTTATTGATTTATGTACAGGAGGATCACAAAAGAACGTACAATAGATGAGAAATCAGATTTTAAGGGAAGCCGTGAGCTTCTTCCAATGGGGTGAGTTTGAGGGGTATTCTGCCCGGGTTGTCGAGGGGAGTAAATGGAACAGTCACAGGGGCAATACCTAAGTGGACATACATAGGTTAAGGACAACCAACATTGGACATTTTAAGTGCAGGTAGACAAACAGATTTAAACTAGCTTCATTCCTACTTAAGTATACCCCTGGTCTATACAGGAGCATGCAGCTCAGCCAGTGGTAGAAGTGTTTCATATAAAGTAGTAGAACTGTGACTCCAGCAGGGGACAGAGTAGGCAGGAAGGGATTTTTCATTGGTTGCAATCGTGCTTGTTGACAGTCAATCAAGATGAAACAGATTTCAGTTTTGCTGTAACTGCTATTGGATGGTAAACTAGAGAAGTGTGATGTAACTTCAGAAAGAAAAGTTCTGGAATGGTTAGAATGGTTACAAAAAGTAGTGGAACTGTTAACAGTAAACAATAAAAGTAGTGGAACGCCGCTCCCGATGGTTCCAGCTCACTTCGACCACTAAGCTCAGCTGGAGAATCGACTGATGCAATCTCACACAGCTGCGCGGTTCATGCAAGGCCTCATGGGACGTCATGGGTCGACCAGCTCGTGCTGGGCAACATGGCGGGGCCAAGCCTGAGCGCTGTTTATTTGTCCCAGTGATGCTGAGTAGGAAACTTGCGACCAGAGTGTGATTGGGCGAGTCTGCTCTTTCTGGCAGGAGCAGGGTAGTCTCTTCTGGGACTCATGCAGCAAATCACGGTGTTATGATGAGATCTGCCAGAATCGGCTTTTATGCGCACGAGCCCTATAATTCTGTTTGTGTAACAATGTGCTTGGCTTGGTCTGGGTGCATAGTTGGGGACGGTCGCAAGACTCCCCCGCATACTCACAAGGAAGCGCATTTCGTGCAAATTTTAGCCCGAGTGCTCGAAAAGCATCCATCGCAGGTAGACTCTGCGTTGCACAATTCACTCGCTTGCAAAATAACACAACATAATACAAGAGAACAAGAAACTCACGATTGCATTTGTACAGATAAGCACACGTTAGACCACAGAACACACTCTTAAAAACTTTCAACAAAAATTAAAATATTTTATAAAATTGAGCGTGCCTGATTGACCAAGATTTGCACTGGAGCAAACCAGGCCATTCGTTGAGCTTTTCAGAGGATCACTGGCACCTGCTAGCTTGCACCTAGTTCACATGGAGGAAAGCTGGCGCTGCCCCGCGCATGTCTGAGATGGCCTTGAACACACTTTTGTAAAACGCATTTGCACATGAGCGTCTCACCAAAGCGGTTCTATGTCATTATTTCGATTTTTGTAGCTCGCCGAACCAAAAGACTGATTTCTTTGACCAATTTTATGTGGCCCACAAAAATCAAAATAATGACTTTTTTCGCAACCCCCTTTGCCAGATTTACCCAAAATCGGGGGTTTCACCTGCTGAACCCCCCTACATCCCCTCCCAACACCCCCCCACCAAAACGCATGCAAACACACGCACGAACACCCAAGACAGCACAAACGCAAACACACATATCCACTTACCCGTTCTCCCTCCTGGCCGCTTCGGGGTCCTGGTGTGCCTGTCGACCCCCGCGCGCCCTCGTGTGCGTCGCAGGCGTTTACAGTTCGATTTAGAAAGACCGCTCTTTGCGGTCACAGAGCGGTCTTTCTAAATCGTGTTTTTGCTTTTTTCTAACTTTTAAAAAACTTTTTTGAAAAAAGTCTCTTGACGTAATACCATAAAACCAGCAGATTTGCGCTGGTTGTAGGTTTTGTGATGTAGGTAAAAGGCCTTGGGTGCATATTTGATAGAGCTCCAGATTTAGTCCACATTCCAATTCCACCAGCCACTGCAGGCGACCTTGTGTGGAACCGGTGGGACTCACACGTGCTCAACAAAGTAGTGCAATCTACTTTCATAACGGAAAGCTTGATAAAACTGTGCAACAACTATAGGGAACACTGGCCCTGTACAATGATAACGATTGGGTACAACTTGAATTCTACGTAATAACTCAACTAACTAGTCGTTGTTTTTGTGCTGATGCATGAGAACCCACTATTATGACAATATATTTATTATAAAAAAGTGTTCCTTTAAACATATAGTTATGCTCACATTCATAATAAAATAATAATGATAGCATGGCTTTACATGGCTCTTCAAGACAGATCCCCCTGCTTCTAAGCGCTATAGCAGTTGGTATTATTATTATTATACAAGTTTACAGTACTCAATGTATATACCTCAGAAGGATGAATGGCTGAGTCAGCCCCTCTGAGTTCAGCACTTACAAAGTGCAGGCTGGCACATGTCTGAGGCTAGTGCTTAACTCGCTGAGCTATGTGACGGGACATTTTCCTCATCTTCAACCGCCCCCTGTAGTCAACCCAGGGTAGTAGGGTAGTAGGGAGGGGGAGATAAAAAAGCTACCTTGTAAAGGCATCAAAACCAATAACACTGCACAAACAGTGACATACACAGCACATACAAAGTCATAAGGACATTTTTAGTGGTCCAGAGTAGCCAACCACTTGGAATTCCCAGATTATAGGCCTGGGATTGGCAGTGGCGGTCTAGAGCATGCTGCCTGTCCATACTGGCCACTGTGCTTCAAGGTGCCGCCACGCAACCACGCCTCCGCTATATCTATTATTTCTTCCATGTTACCAGAAAACCCCATCACTGGAAAGTGCTTGTTAGCACAAGTGTTCTTACTTTCCCTCTTCCCAGGTCAGCATGCCGCCTGAATCACTGCTCACCACTACACACACATCCCTACTTATATGGCCATGTTCTCTCTACCACGATCCCATTGCAAATTCCCAATTCATTTCTTATAGTACTTTGCATCCCTATCATATTCCTGCTTCTCCCAGCCCCCAATTTCCCCCACACCCCCTTTCGTTTTCTTCTTCCTGTGCAGAATGTGGTCTTGCGGTCTCAGGGAGAGGCCCAATGCACAGTTTTCTCTGGAAAGGTACCGTGCTGTAGGTCTGATTGTGTGGTGGTTGGTACAGCATCAAACTTTATAATATACCATGATATAACATAACCTCACATGACCCTTACACGGTCAACTTTCCCCTCAACACTACTCCACTACTCCCTCCCCAGCACTACCTTGAACAGTCATTGACCTTTTAAGGGTTCCATGTAATAATGTCGCCACAAAAATCTCGCCGTGCAAAAATATCACCGAAAAATGGGCGTTTTTTGTGGCGACATTATTGCATGAAACATGCGAGGGACACCCCCGCAACCCCCAAACATAATTTTTTTTTAAATTTTTTTTTTTTGCCCCTTTCCCCATATTTATGGTCACCCAAATAATATCGCCACAACATTTTTGCGGCAATATTATTTACGGTGACCATATATATGCAAAAACAAAGAGGTGATGGCTGGAAGGTTTAGAATGAATCTTAACCACTGGCATTGCCCTGGGCAACCCTCCAGACCACCGTTCTTCGCCTGCCAAGCCATTACAGAAGGGAACGACCATATGCAAATCAGGCTTGGCCCCACCCCAAAAGGGGCAGTCCAGCCCGAACTGCTAGGTTACATCCCTTCTGCACGAGACCACAAGCATCCCCAAACATGTTTCGCCCTTGTTGGGGCTCATCAGTGAGGAGTAGCTTGGGTCTCATATATATGGCAATATTATTACCTGATACCATTTTAAGATAGTCACTTGTTCTGTTCCTCTCCCTATCCCTTCTCTCCACTCCCCCATACCTCCCTTCCTCCCCCCTCTTGTCATTCATGCACTGCAACAATTGTCGTCAGGCATAGTAATGTTACTGCTAGTCTTGTGTCCTTTTTTTCCCTTCCCCCTCCTCTCCCTTATTGTTCCATGCACTTGTACTATCTCTTATGATATAAAAGTAATTTTCACATTCTGATTTGTTTCAAGGACCTGTAAGATTGTAACTGTATTCTCCCTTGTTCCATTTGTTCTTGAAGCACTTTGAAATACATTGTGTATAGGCGCTATACAAATAAACAATCAATCAATCAAACAGTAAAAAGCTCCTTTCTGGAGACCACAATCAAAGGCTTCAGCTGCCAGTACCTATCTGAAGACATAGGGGGCATCTTCAAAGCCAAATGTGTAGGTGAAAATCCTGCACCTGAACCCCCAAACTCAGAAGAGTCTTGGCGATGGACGGGGGGCTCCCCTACTGAGCTGCATTTCAGGTCTCGGTCAAGCGGATAGCAAAAGAAACCTGGCTTCATTCAAGATAGGCTTGTTGCTTCCCTCTCTTTTCCATCTTTCTTCGGCCTCGCTCAGGATAACATTCCCAACCATAGGCTTATAAGTGTGCACTTATTCCTTGTTTTGGCGGGGTGAAGGCCTTGGCAATGGTCAATAGTGATGATGGACCTCTGGCAGCGCCTTGCACCTTAGAAAGTGCTCGCTAAAACTCCTCCTTTCATCTTCTGGGGTTAGGACAAGCATGCAGCTGTTACCCACTCCTCCCGAAGACTTGCAGCTTGCAATTCTTGATTTGATTCCCAAGATATCAGCAGCTGGTCTTTTCAAGCTTTTCCTTAAGAATCTCAAAGGAGACCAAACACTCTAACGTCTTCCCAAGGTACTGTCCTGCTCTTGAAATCCGAGTTTTGCAGGGTTCTTATTTACCAGGTACAGCATATCCAGGACTCAATAATTACAAGCTTGTGATGCAAAGCTGCAAGGGAGCCTTAACAATCCACTCGCCTCTGATAATCTGTCTCTTCCACAAGCTGCTGACACCCCTTACCCCTCTTATCACCTCTCTCGGACACGTGGGCATGGCTTCAAAAGGTCATCCACCAGCCTTGCTTACATTGCCCATAGTCAATTTAGACTGCCCTGGTGGAGGCTGCCAGAAATCAGACTGAAGCCCCTCAAAATGGTCTGCTGATCCAAAGTGCTCTCAGGAAATACCTCCATCACCAGTGGAAGCTGGCAGTGGCATGATAGGTACCCAAGGCGGGTTTCTATTCTCTTCCCATTTGCGATCGCTCTCTCTTCCTCTCCCTTGCTGAGCTGCCTGTTTTTGCACTGGGCTCCTCGCTTCCGTCTGAATTTCGGGCCCAGTTCCCTGCCCACCCAGCTGCATGCCAGCACTGCCTCCTGGCAACTCTTGCACTTGGGTCTGTATCTGCAACCCTACAGTCCCCTTAACTGCACTTACCAGACACCCATTGCCTGCGCTTAATTCTTGCACTTGCCACCTGTTGTTGTTTTTGATCACTTATTCAGGAATTTTCACTCCTTCCCTCCCCCTTGCACTTTCCCCCTTCCCTCTCCCTTGCACTTGCACGTTCTCAATGTCACTGGGCCTAGTAAGATTGTTGTTTTGTCTTCCCTTAAGCCCTTCCTTGCCTCGTCACGCTCTACAACACTTGTGCATGGACGCAATATAAATAAAATACCATATCATACTATAGCATACCAAGCTATGCCACTCTCCACAAAGAAGAACCTCTGGACCTTTTTCACCACAATCACTGCCCTCTCCAGGCCTCTGCCCCTGTATTAGTGATGCTTCTTTGAAGTTAATTGTGGTCTTCACAGGTGTCACTCCTAGCCTCATCTTCATTCTCCTTGGCAGCCCTGTTAACCTCTTACTACACTCCGCACCGTTTGCAGGATTACAATTTCCACAATCCAGATTCAGCCTCAGCCTGGTGGGAGCAGACAATAGTTGAAGCAACTCCTACCAGACTACACAGTTGAGCCATGGGACCTCCTCTTTCTTGCAACACCTCTCTTGGGGTGTCGACAGCTATGGTTGGATCTCAGCCCAGTGCCATTGAGCCCAAAAGTGGCACTTTACAAACACTGAGTGAGGCTTAACAACCGCGGACTACAGCTCGTGCTGTAGCACCTCTATTAGGGGTAGTCCATAAGTGGTGCTAAAGCACCACTTAGTGAAGTGTGGGGTGCACTTAAAGGCCCCAAACAGAAGTCCCTTTCACATGAACAGCAGCCATTTAAACTCTGCAACAAAAAAGGCCTGGCTTTTGCTTTCCCTATCACCTGAATGGCAGGAATGAAAACTCTGCAACACAAATGGCATGGGTTTTGCTTTTATTTCAAATGAGTGGCAAGAATGTAAACAGTGCAACCAAAAACTGCCTGGCTTTTGCTTTTATTTCACATGAGTAGCAAGAATTTAAAAACTGCAACAAAAACAGCCTAGCTTTTTCTTTTTGTTCATTTAAAATTAAAGAACCATGAGGAAAGGGGCCTACCTGTCATTATCAATGGACCAGCAGCAATGTAATTCACCCAAGAAAGAGGAATCAAAGACATGCAAAACAGGATTTTTATACATTAAAAGCAAAAACGGCCTGCACGTGTATTTGCAAACAAAAACAGCTTTAAAAAACCACAATGGAAAAAGATATCACTGCTCACAGAAAAATGTCAGGAAAGCAAAACCTGATGTGTGGGGGTGACCAAAGCCAATGTATAGGATGTTTCACCCACATAACTCCAGTGACAGTTGGAGAGACACTTACTTCAGGAAAAACCTGTTCTGGCTCGGACAGAAACTGCACAATGAAAAACACTACTCCAGCTGGATGTCACACCTCCCACCTAGCAATGCTGCAATAAAATGTGATGCTGCTGGAGGCGTAAAACTTTCTTATTCTGCAGACTGGCTGGCAGGAAATCAGGGATTTCAAAGAAGGCAACCCTTGGCTAAAGCATGACAAAAAGGTGTAGCCCTTGTTGCACCCACTTCAAAAGAGCCCACGCTGAATTCAAAGGGACTCATAAAAAAGTCTGGTCACAGGCGAGCCCAGGAAGACAGATGGCAGTGGCGGGTGACGCAGCCTCTCATAAGGTGAACACACTCCCAATTAATATTAAAAGACTATTTTAGGTTTAGGCATTTTGTGCAGCCATCAGACTGAGGATTGGTTTCAATTTCATGCCATTTTTCATGTAATTTCCAGGCAGTTTTGGGGACATAAATTGTATTTACCTGTGACTCTGGGAACTGTAATGGCCAGTTAGACTAAGTTTCTAGCTGATCTAAACATGTGACAAGTATGAGAATGGGTGAAAGATGGAAATTGAAATTAGGAACATGCTTGATAACTTACATATTCATAACTGTTGTACATTTTATGAAAATGACAACAAATGTGACAAATGGCCAGGCCACATTGTACAGATTTGGCGGTCAGCTTATCTAATTCCCCATGATCAGCTAAAACCGAATATATGTGTTATATGGTAGCGGCTAGTACAATTATGAAGTTATGATACATAACTAGTTTTTGCCAAAAAAGTTGAAATGAGAACAAAGGATGGTGATAAAGGAGAAAAGACAGATGTTGCTCACCTCCCCTGAACCAATCCTGACTGGGGGCAGAGAGAGGGATGGTAACTGCCCAATCCAAGCAGCCAGGATAATTATAGGCTATTCCCCCTGGTTTGTAAAATTTGTAATGTCATTTCTCCTATATATAGGGGACTGTACTAGGACTCAAGGGACACAAAAACCGGGGAGAAACAAAAGCAGCATAGAGAGAAGGCTGCTGAAACTTACCATCTTTGAGAATGCAGTGACCAGACCCCTTGCCCTTCCTTTCCAGAGTGTCCTGCGATGCAGCTGGCTTTCCTGGATCTTAAACAAAGGCTTGCTATGTAAGTAGCAATAACCCCAGCCCTAAATTGCAAAAGCCCTTCATTATTGTAGCAGTGCATCCAATATTTCCCATTGAAAACCCCAATTGCCTGTGCAGTTCAGTCATATCCCCATAGAAGAATCTCATGGTTACCTGTATATGTAAGCAAGTAAATCAATCAATTCCCCCATTGAATTTGCCAGATCAGGATAGTTGAAATTCAAAACCAACAATCGTGTTCCTGTTGTTTTTATTTAATTGCTATAGTCTTTAAAATATTGCCCCAACAGAATTATTCCGATTGTCAGCGGAAAACTGAATTTGTCCATGTATTGTGTACGTTACCAAACAAATTCCTATTTGCATCTGTCAGTTTAAACCACAACTTGTTTCTTTAGTGTCAGCAATCCCTTTGCCTAGAAGCCTACCTGTTATGTGCTTCTGTCCTTGTCACTGAAAACCGATTTTCCTATTGTAAGCTAAACCCCTTCCCTGAGTTTCCTGTCATTGTAAACATCACTGTAAGCAAATTTCCATTTCCATTTGCCACTGTATTTTCCCTGTGCATTTTGCGTTCTCGCAAAAAAAGATTTTCCTACTTCATTTCTATTTTTCCCTGGTGTGCTGATTAGTATTCTCTAAATTTTGCCTATCTCCTAAGTGTAAGCAATATGATTTTTTTTATTCTGTCGCCTAGCAGTTGTGAGAAATAATCAAAACCCCATTCTTCCATTTTGCTCTTAAAACAGGTTTTCCCTTTCTTTGCTGGCTTCCCATCCTGTGGTGGTGGGCTTCACCCCAAATACAATGTCCCCCCTATATTCCTACTCCTAGCCACTGCCTTCCATTCAAAGGAATTAAGTTGAATTGATGTTTGGGGGTGAATGTTGCAGGGGGGAGTGCTAAACTGTAGGTGCTATCACTTTGTGATAAATAGTTCTTTTTCTGTTCTGTAATTAAAAAAAAACAGAATTAACTGTAATAGTATATCCTAACCTGGTTGTTTTGTAGAGATTATTGCATGTTGTGTTGCCACAACATTGGTTGCTGTCTCATTGGTTGATTTTCCTTTTTCATTAAATAATACATTAATACATATTTTATTGACACACTCCGGCCTGGTTCCTGGTCTACTCGGACAAAGGGTGCTGGTGTAGGTTGGGTGTGAGATGGGTACGAGGCCTCCTTAAAAGAATGTGGGTGTAATAATAAAACATGTTATTTTGTGCGCCACCTTCATTGCAAGGGGAGAGATCCTTGACTTGCTGGTGCTGCATAATATATCGTGACAGCTGCTATATAGTTTTGGCTCAAATCTTGTGCTTTGGTGCCACCATTTGTTTTGGATCCTGGTGATGCACACAGGAAAAGATGAATTCAAGGATATTGTTATTGATATAATATTAATCATAATGATAATAACAATTACCAATACTTATTACCCTCATTGTAGTACTCATTTCCTATTGGCAGCATGAGTCACCCGGAGGCGACTCAGACACCCACTCATGCTGCGTCTCCTCCTCATTGGAGTCAGGTGCGCTATGCATTGTGCTGCCCTCCACCTCTGTGGGATATCACATGAAGCAGAATGTGTATGCTGAAAAGTAGGGTGTGGATGGTGTAATGAGGGTCCGGCCATCTCGCGGTGCACCTTCGCCACGCAGGCCACCTCCCTGATCTCTCTGCATGGGGGCGGTGAGGCAGTCTGCACTGCCACAGGGGATGACATTAACAAAGCCGAAACTGTTAGCTTTGACAATGCTTGTTCTTTGTTGCTTCAGATGGTGGCACCCATGCCTAGACATCCTTCCCCGCCCGCTCCCAGTCTCAGCAGTATGTCATTTCCTGAATGAAAGCTGAGCAAGTCCCAAGGAGACCGACAAACTGTGAGAAGGGTGTGGCTTAGGACCTGGGACGTACACGGGCCTCCCTGGGCTTCTGAATGTGGGAGAATCGAACTGCAAGACTCCCTATTCCCCTCGAGATGACCGGAAGTGGAGCGACTTCACTGGAGGGCTCCTGGCCGGATGGCAACCCGCTGGATTCTTGGAACCAAAGCACCAGCTGTAGTGTGGCCCATAGGCAATAAACTGAAACTGAAGGGGCGCCCCTGGACATTATAGGGTTCATGAAATTGGGAGGGCATAAATGCAAGAGTCCTTACACCCTTTGTAATATTGCAACCCTGAGCCAAAGTGTTAGCTGTAGAGGAGCTCTGAAGGAGGATACCAGTGATGGGCGGGGGCACCAAATTCCAAGAGCACCAGCAACCTACTAAAATATGTAAACCAGAGCAAGGGTGTCACCATCAGAGCAGGCACATAGCAAGACACCGGAGAGGTGGCATCAGAGCTCCTCACCAGGCCTCGGATTTTGGGGGCTGAAATAGACGAGCCCTTGCACAAAATTTGAAGCAGCTTAGCCCCTATGTATCTGGGGGTGGTGCTTTGGCTTATGGGCCACATTTCTGAAATGGGATTCAGGGAGCACATTTCACCTACCCCCACATTGGCTTCCGTAGGTTGCAGAATTGCCTTCAAGTCCTTGTGCATCACTGTCAAGGCTGTTCATGGGTCATGCCCCATTTTCATGCAATTTCATCTTCACCAACACACTTTACGAACCACAGTATTTCTCACAGCTGACACTGCTAGCACCCACCTTAAAAAAATGTTTTTAAAAAACATCCAGGCAACTCTTTCTCCATTCTTTGCTCCTCAACTTTGGAATTCCTTTCCAGATGACATTAGAAACAACCCAACCTTTACAAAAGCCATTAACTCATGCATGTTGCCTTATAGAACCAACCATAACATCATAGTTCCTTCTTTATTCGTAGACATTATCAAGGCACATGTTTATCACCTGTCACTTATGTCCTCAGCATCTATCTCGGCACAGACCTGCCTGATGTAAAATGATCACTCCCACAAGATGACAACCCTAGCTGCAACTTCAGCAATATGTGTGATCCTCGCCAAATACTTATCCTCTGTACTACCTTGGCTTCTCATGTGTAGGCATCTCATATATTGTACTGTCTCCTTTTTTCATTCACTGTTATGCAATTCATTGTACAGCTTATTTTTCCAGGGTAGGCATTGTACTAATTGTAACCTCTTCTTTTGCACTTAATTGTCGTATATTTCATTTGTAGTGTTCATGTTTGCACGTGTTTATAATACACAGCTTATTTGACCATGTATGCAAACACCTTCATGTCGGACACCTCCTCTCTCACAATATATCCCTCTGCACATGAAATCCGTGTGCAGCTTTCTACTTCATAGCTGTTAGAACTATTTATTTTATTTATTTGCATTTGTTAAGCGCACTTGCAGCCTGTAAGGCATCGAGGCGCTGTTACAGTTGCCAGAGGCTCTTAGTTACAGAGGATACGCAGATTTAAGATTACACACGGGTGCCAGAGGCTCTTAGTTACAGAGGATACGCAGATTTAAGATTACACACGGGTGCCAGAGGCTCTTAGTTACAGAGGATACGCAGATTTAAGATTACACACGGGTGCCAGAGGCTCTTAGTTACAGTATTGGCAGCATATAGGCAGTGGAGGATACAGATTTAACTTACACAAAGAGTCTGGTTTTGATAGCCTTACGAAGGGCTAGGTGGGGCTCAATGAGTCTTAGGTGAGGAGGCAGGGCATTCCAGTGCGAGGCTGCTAAGGTGGGGAAACTTTCCGTGAGGTAGGCGTAACAATGGTGTTGGCATAGATGGATCTGAGCGGTCTTGTGGCGGAGTGCCTGGTAATTCTGTTAGTCAGGTAGGGGGGACAAGCTCGTGAAGGCATTTGTGGGTGAGGGCAAGAGTTTTAAAGACAATTCTCTGTTTGACAGGGAGCCAATGTACTTGCCTTCTGATTTCAGAGATATGGTTTCTCCTTGCGGTGCCATTGGCTGCCCTTAGTGCCCTTAGTGCATTGTTTTGGGCTAGCTGAAGTTTGGCCAGGTTTTTGTTGGATGTCACCACGAGAAGGGCATTACAGTAGTCAAGTCTTGACCCGATGATTGCCCTGGCAATCGTGAGGCAACTTTGACGGGCCAAGAAGGGCCTGGCTGCGTTGAGGAATTTGGAGTAGTAAGCTGAGGAGGCGGCAATGGCATTGACCAATCTGTCCATCGACAGGTCGGAGTCGAGGTAGACTCTGAGTGTCTTAACATGGTTTGAGACTTTAATTGGAATGTTGTCAATAGTGAAGGAGGCGTACTGTTCACCAAGGTTACCGAGGGTGAATGGTGAGCCAATAAGGAGGAGTTTGTTTTTTTCGCTATTGAGGCAAAGCCAATTCTCCGCCATCCAGGATTGGATGGTGGAGTAGATAGAGGAGAGGGTGTTGGAGTCTGCTAGGTAGTCCCCCGTGAGTGGGATGAGTACCTGCGTATCATCCGCATAGTTTGTATATGATATACCAAGGGAGTCCAGGATGCTAAACAAGGGCCTAGTGAAGAGGTTGTAGAGTGTAGGTGCGATACAGGATCCCTGGGGGACAACGCAGGTGAGGAGGCTGGTGGTGGCGGCAGCAACTGCAGAAAAAACTTTCATGGCCCTTTCTTGGAGAAAGGAAGTGATCCACTGGCAGGCTTTAGGGGAGAAGTTGGATTGGGTGGCTAGGTGGTGACACAAGGTATTGTGGTCAACCAAGTTGAACGCTGCGGAAAGGTCAAGGAGCAGTAGGCGGGCAAGTTTGCCTGCGTCTCTGAGATCATCCATTTGGTTTTTAAGGTCTAGGAGGGCCGTTTCAGTGCCATATCGGGGGCGGAACCCAGATTGCCGTAAGCTGAGGAGACGTTTGTCCTCTAGGAACTTCTGGATTTGCAGGTAAGCTGCTTTGTCCAAGATTTTGAGTAGGAAAGGTACAGTATTGATGGGCCTGTAATTCCCCTGGACGGTAGGGTCGAGTGAGGGTTTCTTGAGGAGTGGGCGTACCCAGGCTTCCTTAAGTCCTGATGGGACATGGCCTGATTGGAAGGATGAGTTGATAAAGGCTGTAAGGAAGGGGGCTAGGCTGGGTGCGGAGTGAGTCTTTGATGAGGCTGGCAGGCCAAGCGTCACCTTTGCAGTTGTAAGGTTTAATAGAATTGAGCCGGGTGATGACCTCTTGCTCGGTAAAGTTTTTGAATTCGAACAGCGAGGAAGACGTGGCCTTGGTGGGTGGCTTAGCGTGCATGTTCGCTACAATGTCAGAGAGGGCTTTTTGGTGGCCACACATTTTAGTTTGGAGGGTGTCAAGCTTCTCTAGCATGGCAGATTGAATGCTGTTACACCATTTGTCATCTTTGATGACTGTGGAGGGAGGGGGGCAGATGGTTTTTCAAGTTCCCTAAAGATAGTGAATAGTTCCTTAGATCCTGACTTGGTGTCAGCCATCCTGGTGTTATAGGAGGCAGCCTTTGCCAGGGTGATGTTGGTCTTGTATGACTTGGAAATGGCTTTGAACTTCTGTTTAGTGGCTTCAGAAGGGTTTGCTTTCCATGTGGATAGTGCAATTCTCTTCTGCGCACGTTGGTCAAGGAGTTCTTTGGAGAACCATGAGTTGGCATGTTTGGCTTTTTTAGCTTTTTTGAGAGTCAGGGGAGCAATGGCATCCACAGCTGACGTGATGACATCCTTGAAGATGTTAGCTAGGGTATCGGGGTTGTTTGAAGAGGGGACTTGAAGGGCTGGGTTAAGGAGGTAGGGTGCCAAGTTCTCGACTGTGAGAAGGCGTGAGCTCCTGGTGTAAGTGGCGGGGCATGGTGATGGCGGAGAAAGTGCCACTTTGTTGGTACCGAGGTTGAATTGGATGTAGTGATGGTCAGACCAAGGAATAGGGTTGTTGTCTGTGATGAGCAGGGAGCATTTGTGATGGCTGACCCAGTCAAGGGTGCGTCCTTTGATGTGTGTGGGCTGGGAAATGGAGTGCGCGAAGCCTAGGTTGGAGAGTGCCTTCTTGAGGTGTTTCATAGGAGAGTCTTTAGGGTCATTCAACCCTAGGTTGAGGTCACCAAGGAGTAGAACCTGTGAGGTCGTTCTGATGTTATTAGACAATGCAGTGATAAGGGTGTCATTGAAGTCGGTGCAAGGTCCTGGGGGTTGGTAGACAATGTGAATGGATATGGTGCATTTGGGTGAGACATTCATTTTTAAAGGGAGGTAATTGCTGTTGCTGTCAAGGATGCCTTCAGCTTCTCTAATGGAAAGGGTGTCTCTGGTGATGAGGGCGACGCATCCACCTCTCTGAGAGGTGTGGTCTTTCATAAAGATGGAATAGCCAGGTGGGATGGTCAGTGATAGGGCTGGGCCTGAGCTTTCATTCAGCCAGGTTTCAGTAAGGATGAAGAGGTTGAGCTCGTCTTTTATGAGCAGGTCGTTGATGTCGAGGGCGTGGGCTGGTATGGAGCAGGCATTGAGCAGGGCGCACCTAAGCATGTGGGTAGAGGGAGGCAGGGGGAGGGGTGAGCTGGTAGGTGGTGGAGGGTTAGAAGAACTAAGTGGTGTGGTCAAGGGAGTGTCAGCGATAGGATCAAAGGGCACAGGAACATCAGTGAGCTGCATACAATCAAAAGGGGTGCCAGCAGTAGGACCAGTAGGCATGAGAACTTCAGTAAATTGCACACAATCAATGGGGGCGCCAGCAGTAGGACCAGTAGGCATGAGAACTTCAGTAAATTGCACACAATCAATGGGGGCGCCAGCAGTAGGACCAGTGGGCATGAGAACATCAGTAAATTGCACACAATCAATTGGGGCGCCAGCAGTAGGACCAGTAGGCATGAGAACATCAGTAAATTGCACACAATCAATGGGGGCGCCAGCAGTAGGACCAGTAGGCAAAAGAACACCAGTAAATTGCACACAATCAATGGGGCCACCAGCAGTAGGACCAGTAGGCAAAAGAACATCAGAGAACTGCACACAATTCAGTGTGGCAGTGGGGTCGCTAGCGGTGGGTACAGTGGGGCAGAGGTGTAGAGGTAGAAATACAGAGTTAATGTTATTAGAGGGGTAGTGTTTGCTGGTATGGCCCTTAAAGACCTGTCGTGTCGTGGCAGAGGACTGCGGGGCAACCTTGGGGTCCAGGGCGCATTTGGTGGTAGTGCACTTGAGTACTGGCGGCTGGCTTCTTGTGGCCAGCCTGGCGTTGCAGTAGGGATAAAGCTGATGGGGATGGTGGGCAGGGTGCGGGAACGTAGTCACGCATTCCTGCTGTTGTACAGTGGAGGGCGTGCAGATGCTAGCAGGGTGGGCGCACATGAGGGGTAAGTCAAGGGGGCATTGAGGCTGTTGGCCTTACCTTGAGTAGGTTTAGCAGAGCGTTGGGGCGCCATCTGCGCCCTCGAGCAGCGGAGAGCTGCAGAGAGGGTTGGAGGCCTTGTCCGTGGGCCTTTGCGAGGGGGCGGCTTTGCCTGGCGGTGGTCCTCCTCTATGATGATGAGAGGGTTGCGCACAGTGCACCCTGGCCTCTCAGTTCTTTCAAATTGCAAATGGAGTCCAGGCACTCATACGTTCACCGTGTACACTCTTAATGCCATGAGCCTCTTGTGGGTGGTTAATGTGGATTTCCAAGTCATGGCGTGGGGTTTTCACATGAGAAATATAACTCACATGTGCACACATGACCATCCCCTATTTCATAGTGCATGTTCCTCTTCCCCTTTTGTGGCACACAGACCACTCTGGCCTCTGTCACTTTTGACGGCTGGCCGGGCAATGCCAGCTTTTGCTGTCTGGCAGATTTTGGCAACACCTAAAAGACCATCAGGCTTCCACACTGTAGGAGTAGGCAAGAGCTCAGCTCGAGCTCATCACATGACCACTTACTGATGCATTCCTGCACTCCCTTACAGTGTGGGACAGTGCCCCTACGTGTGATACGCGTGTTCTCCTGAGCATTACGCCTCAACCCTTGCTTGGATCGCTCTTCATAGACACTTTAGCCATGTAGAGACTATCAAACACCAACCCTACCTCCCATCCCTGCTCTTCCCTTACAAGTCCCTCTTGGTTGTTTTAACTATGCCTCCCACCTCACCCTTCTTCTGCTCTAGAGGTATTCAAGTTTTTTTATACTGAGCCCCCTTTGTGCACACATATTATTTCCAAGCCCCCCCCAAAAGCGAGAACTGCTTAAATGTTCTAAGTGCCAAGGAGGAGTGTGCTCATCCTTTTTGCATAGACTTGCATAATAGCCTCGCACTTAAGGGGTTAACTGCTTATATTTTCTATAAAAAACAGCCCCTTAGTCCCATTTCTATAGAGCCCCATGCACCCCCAGTTTGAAGACCCCCGCTACTAGGATTCACTTGTCCATTATGATATGATATGGCATTTGTAAAGCGCCTACACACAAGTGTTTTGAGGCGCAACGAGGCAAGGGAGGGGGAAACAGAGGGAGGACAGACAACGATATTACTAGGCCAGGTGTCATTTAGATCGCGCAAGTGGATGGGAAGGGGGAAAGGGATAAGTGCAGGGAAAGGGGGGAGGGGACAGTGCAGTACATGGCAAAGGAGAATAAATGAGATAATAGAACGGACTGATGGTGGCAAGTGCAGGTAAGAGCAGACATAAGTGCTGGTAGGGTGACTGTAGGGATACAGAACAATAGTCCCCAGGTGCACGGGTTGCCCGGGAGGCAGCGCAGGTGGGCAAATGACAGGGCTAGGGCCCGAGATCAGAAGGGTGGCCAGGTAGCCAGTGTGATTACAGACAGGAATTCAGCAGGGGGGAGGGGGAGAGAAAGCAGAAGCAAAGAGGAAGGTTTTGAGGTGCTTCCGGAACCGGAGATGGTTCTCCTCAAGTTTCAGGGAGGCAGGAAGGCTGTTCCAGAGGGAGACCCCTGCCGAAGAGAGAGATCTACCACAAACTCGTTTCTTGGTGAAAGGACTGACCCTGCGGGAGTTGGAGGCGGATGAGCGAAGAGCTCGAGCACTAAGATATTTGGGAAGAGGGTGTTGAAGGTATTGAGGCCCCAGACCCCAGAAAGCCTTGTGGACAATGCAGAGGGTTTTGAACTTAATCCTTGCAGCCACTAGGAGCCAGTGCAGAGATTTCAGTCCTGGAGAGATACGATCCCTGGGCTTGAGGCCAAGGACAAGTCTCTCAGTCCTGTTCTGGATAAGTTTCAGAGGGCGGAGAGCAGAGGCAGGCAGATTTAGATAGAGGCTGTTACAGTAGTCCAGTTTAGAGGGAACCAGAGCTCTAGAGACAGTGAGCTTCTGGGGGAAGGTGAGGAAGGAAGAATACCTCTGAGGAGGTTCAGCTGGTAGTGTGACTTCTTAGAGACATCGGAGATGTGAGGAGAGAAGGAGAGTGTGGAGTCGAAGGTGAGCCCAAGGTTTATAGCCTTGCAGGTGGGGGCAGGAAGAGGGCCAAGGGAGGCCGGCCAGAGAGCTGCAGGGTAGGAGGGAGTGGGTGTGCCGATGAGTAGAATCTCAGTCTTACTGGAATTAAGGCAGAGGTCATTGGCGGCACACCACTCCTGGATAGCAGACAGACAGTCAGAGATGAGGGAAGAAGAGGAGGAGGCCGAGGGTAGCCTGAAAATGAGCTGGATGTAATCCGCATAGCACTGAAAATTGGGGCAGAGAGTGGCGATGTGGTGGGCAAGGAGTGCCAAGTATTGGTTGAACAGCCAGGGACAGAGGTTAGATCCCTGGGGGACACCACAGGTAGAGAAAAAGATATCAGAGAGGAAGGACCCCAGTTGGACCTGGGAGGGTCGGTCGGAGAGGAAAGGGGTCAGCCACGCCATTCTTCCACAGACTAAGGTCTGGACCCCCCTGCTGGGGACAGAATATGCCCCTCCCCAGACAAACCTTGGTGCTGCTGCTATGGTGGTGATGAGGAGCGCCCCTTAACCCCCTTAAGACAGCTACAAGGAACGTGCCTTGTGTTACAGGCAGGATGGGCACTGATTATTTTCCCATTTGCAAAAAAGACCTCGGCATTCACGTCCAAAACTCACTTCTTTATGTTGGAAGTTGAAATGCCTTTTATTGGGCCAGGAAAGAAAATGCAGAGATTGGGGAGTGCATTAGCACCCAGGACCACACAGACCTGTGCAGGGATGGGGGCCTGTGTGGTCCTGGAAGCTGACGGGCTCTACCATCTCACGACTTCCTCTGTTAGTCCAATAAAAGGCCTGACACGCCACAAACTTCCCATCGCAGAGGCCCCGACGAGACATGATGTATGGGGGGTGGGCGGAGTTGGCAGTCTCCTGAATCACACTATGGTTTTTTGGCTTTCTCTTCTAACACTGATGTCTTGTCTGAGTTGTGTCTCCCCGATCAGCATGTCTGGGGTAATAGAGCCCCCACCCAGCCTAGAATTGCGCAGGCTCTTGAAGACGACTCGCCTCCTCGCCAGCTGAGCTACCCCACAGGCGCAAAGTCCAGCAGGGGGAGATCTGTAATACTCTGAAAAGTGTCCACCCAGGTTCGGACTGGCCTATAGGACAATAGGGCAATGCCGAACCAAGAACACAACATGCTAGTGTGGGCGAGTTTCTTTGGTCAAAGTGGGTTACTAAATAAATATTCGTTAAAATGCACAATTTGCATCACATTTTATAAACCCCCCACCCCCCTTTTGGTACTACTCACTCATAAAAGAAATTGTCGTTTGCAACTGTGTGCCACTTTTTCATTGGTGCCCGAGACAATTTTATTCCGCAGTCTGCCCCTGGGTCCAACGACCCCCACACTCTCCCAAGATAGTGGCTATTTGATAAGCCCCCTCAACCCTCCGCCAATAACAGAAAACGTTTCTGATCCGTTCAGAATGGTTTTCATGCCGCAAAAATCAGAACTAGTGGCTACTCAGCCTTTTGCCCTTCTGATGTGGATAAAATGTGTATCACTGGGAAATGACGAAATGCTAAAGTTGAGCAGGCGGGTGGCAGAACTGTGCGGCTGGAACATGTCTCCATTCAAAGGCGAGGGATGGGGAGGAGGGTCTTGTGGACAGCAGCAGGGCTGACATCAGGAGGGCCACAAAACATCTAAAACAATCTCAGTTATTATGGTGGCAAAGTTCCACAATAAGACAAATTAAAAAAGAAACCAAACCTAGTGGATTTAAGTCTAAGAAAGCAGACTTTGCCTTTCTGCAAAACCCTATGCAGTAAAGTGTACCTGAATACGATATATTAGTATGTTTTCATCCTTTGGAAGGTGGTTACTTATGAACTTGTGTGATAGCCTTTGATAAATGTCAAGAGGAATAGAATAATCGTCTGTTACACATAGGTTTTTGCTTCTAACCCCTATCAAGTTATTTCCTCCCCACAATCCGAAGAGACTCTGGAACAGACCCACTGTGCCCGGCCTCGCAGACCTCAAGCTGGCAAGATCTGGGCACGCAGGGACTGAACCGAGCTAGTAACCATAACCAACTTGGGACAGGCAACAAACAACACATCTGCTCCCCCAAAGAGGTAGTCATTTTTCATACTGCAACAAATCACCAGGGTAGTAGTTTCTTCACCGGCCTTACCCCCAAGCCTGGAGGTAAGTCAGGCGCCTTACAGGTCAAAATAGCCTGTATTACGGGCACAGGTCTTTCTGGTGCCAGTAATACAGGTACATATCCCCATGGAGTTGAACGAGTCTCCATGGAATGGGGATTTACCTCCCTTACTGCCACTTGTAATCCAGCGGTAATTCCGCCAGACCAAGTGGAGGTAACAGTAAATCTGTTTGCTGGTATGCTGGAGGATTTTCTACCAGGATACTGGCAAACTTAGAATGAGGCCCAGTGTGCCCCCTCTCGTCCCGGGGCATCAAGAGGTTGGGAAAGAGGGAGGGATGAAAGTATGCTGAGAGAAAGCGGGGATCCCTGGTGATAAGATGGTGGCATAGCAGTAATTAGACGTGAACCCTAGACGTTATGGTATAAATGAAGTGGGTTTATTCTGCAGGATTTGTGATTACTTGGAATGTGTTATAAGTCAGACCCGCTGTTCAGGCATTTGGGCTGCTGGCGAGAGGGGGTGAATAAATGGCATTGTGGCACAAAGCAAAGGGGTTATAATAGTGCTGCGGTAGGTCCTGCCCACAGGCCCGGTGGGGCAGAAGGGGGGGTAGGCACGCCGCCAGACATTCTTTCCTCTTCTACATGTGGTAGATCGATGGACGGACAATCGTCTTTGTTCCACTGGCAGATCCAGGTGGGCACGGGGGGTGGGGACCCCACTGGTTCCCCCATGGGGCCCAGTGCACCACCCAGCCTCCCGCTGGCACCCTATTATCCGCATAATCCACCCCTCCCCCAAAAGCTGCCTCTGCGCCTGCTTTGTTCTATCAGCGCAGCTTGACTTCTCATCCCATCCTGGAAGGTCCACCAGACTACGATGATTCACTCATCATGAAAAACCTGCTCTTAATGACATTCCGGAATGATGATTGGCTGAGCAGCCGGAGGGAAACCTCCACTCGTCTCAGATCTGTGTGCATTCTGCAGTCACAGGGTTGAATCACAGACAATTTCTGGGGTTGATATTTCGAGGACCATTACACTGGGCAATTCTAAAAGCTGCAAGTTCAGCTTTTAGGTACACGAGGAACCCATACAAAATGTGAATATGAATATGGGACTGAAATCATTCCACTCGGAATGAAAGCATTAAGGCCGTCATACAAATCCTGGCCTATGTCATGCACTCCCCATGATCGTAGAACTGTACATGCTTCACACGCTTCGCCTTTTCGGTCTAAAGCTGACCAGCCCCTGCAAAAGCCCTTCCGGATGAGATGATCATTATTCAGAAGCCGGCCTATGTATCGACAGAAAGTCAAGACAGAGTCTCCGTAACTTCCATTTTTGAGATGTTTGTCAGCTTTCCACAGGATTATCATCCGAGGAGCCACATTCTGTACGGAGAGCTAGTCCACCACTCGTTCTCCTTGGTGGTCCAGCAAGCAGGACAGCTAGTCCACCACTCGTTCTCCTTGGTGGTCCAGCAATCAGGACAGCTAGTCCACCACTCGTTCTCCTTGGTGGTCCAGCAATCAGGACAGCTAGTCCACCACTCGTTATCCTTGTTGGTCCAGCAATCACGACAGCTAGTCCACCACTCGTTCTCCTTGGTGGTCCAGCAATCAGGACAGCTAGTCCACCACTCGTTCTCCTTGTTGGTCCAGCAATCAGGACAGCTAGTCCACCGCTCGTTCTCCTTGTTGGTCCAGCAATCAGGACAGCTAGTCCACCACTCGTTCTCAGGACAGCTAGTCCACCACTCGTTCTCAGGACAGCTAGTCCACCACTCGTTCTCCTTGTTGGTCCAGCAATCAGGACAGCTAGTCCACCACTCGTTCTCCTTGGTGGTCCAGCAATCAGGACAGCTAGTCCACCACTCGTTCTCCTTGTTGGTCCAGCAATCAGGACAGCTAGTCCACCACTCGTTCCCCTTGTTGGTCCAGCAATCAGGACAGCTAGTCCACCACTCGTTCTCAGGACAGCTAGTCCACCACTCGTTCTCCTTGGTTGTCCAGCAATCAGGATAGCTAGTCCACCACTCGTTCTCCTTGGTGGTCCAGCAACCAGGACAGCTAGTCCACCACTCGTTCCCCTTGGTGGTCCAGCAATCAGGAGAGCTAGTCCACCACTCTCTCTCCTTGGTGGTCCAGCAATCAGGACAGCTAGTCCACCACTCGCTCTCCTTGGTGGTCCAGCAATCAGGACAGCTAGTCCACCACTCGCTCTCCTTGGTGATCCAACAATCAGGAGGCGGCGAGATGGATCTGGTTTAGGCTACCCTACCAAAGATTTGTCCACCCCGCTTCGCTTATATATGTTCATATCTCCGTGCATTGGGGCATGCAAGGAGTTCCATTGTGGGTATGCAAGGAGTTCCATTGTGGGTCGGAGAGGGATCAGCAACTGATGATTTTGGTTGGAGAACATCTCATACCACACAATGGACTCATCCGTGCTCCCGAAAGAGAAATCGCCTCATAGTTTTAATGGAAGATGTTGCCACCCTCTGTGAAGCAAATTTCCAGACATAAAAGTACTTTGTCCCAGGAATTTCTCAAAGCTAAGAGTCATTTCACCAAAGTTGACAGAGGAATATGTCTCGTCACGAACTATGAAGACAAGGCGTTAACAGTTCATTAATATACAGTAGTGGTGAAATTGCTCATGCAGAATGCTGGCATGTACAGACACAATACGCCTGAAGTGAAGGAGCAACTGTCTTCCATGATTGATCATTGTGAACCAGACATGCAAATTGCATCTTTAGTGGCAGGGTTCGAGTGGGATCGAGCAGAAACTGGGTCAGTAGACGCCTAGCTGTCTATTCCAGCGGGGTGAGGCCGGGTCGACACAATTACCTGCAGCTATGTCTGGAGTGTGGCAGTAAGGGGCGATCACTCACGACATGTTCAGAGAAGGGCGCAACCATGATCAACACAGATGAATTTTTTCGGAAACATTGAGCCCAAGGCAAAGGTTTCCATTTCACAAACTGTTGGATTGAGTTCTTTTTCAGATTTGAAAAAAGTTTGTGGTTTGGCAGCGTACTCTGAAGTGTTTCAGAGGACTTTTTATAGTTTTGTTTTTGCGGATAGGCGTCCCAGTCCGCGACTCCAAGGCCTACTACTGAGCACACGAGCCTCGTACAATACGTCCCGCTTAACAATTTCACCAGGTCAGCACCAAGCTCTGATCCAATTACCATTGAAACACCAGTTCTGGAAATTAAAATATATATATACTAGTAGATTCCACCTTGAGAGAAGAGGGGCAGGTGGGGGTGAGGCTAGACAGATGGGCTAGACAGATGGGGGCAGGGCTTGATGTGAAGACATGCCAGAGGAATTATAGGTGTGTATACAGTGAGAAAAAGCACAAGACTAAGACGACAGTCAGTTTTATAGGGATCAATTGAAATGGGCACAAATCATATAACAAATCAACCTGACACATACATTGTTATAGTAACATGTTGTGTGCAAAAAGAATGAATGATAGCCTTATTTACCCCCTACATATGAGCCTAATGTTACCCACCTATATATGCATTGCATCCTGATGGACTGAACACCAGTGACAACACCAGCTGAGTTCGGAAACCTGCACTGTTCTCAAGACTGCCTTCATTCTACCGTCCTAATGGGACCTTGGTTGCTCAGGCTTTTTGTAAAATGCAGCACTGTGACTTGAGTGAACTAAGCAGACAATGGGCCTCATTACAGGTTAGGCGGCCGCGGAATTAACGGTGCCAGTAAGGGACCAGCACCGTTCATTCCGGGCTACCCTATTACGAGGTCTGTAGCGGGTCCCGCTCTGGAACACCTGGTCAGACCAGGCATCCTTAGCGGGACCCGCTAGCAGACCAGGATGCTAACAACAATTAACGGGCTCGGTGTTAGCATCCTCCCCATTCCCATTGAGCTGTATGGGGGGCTCAAATGGGAATGGGGATGTGCAGGGTCCGGGTTCAGAGAATGGGAATTACTAGGCCCGCCAAAGTCAACATGGCCTGGTAATTCCCTATTCCTGGACCCCAGACCCGGTACCCGGTATGGGGGCATCCATGCCGCTAAAAGAGCCATGGCTACCGCCATACTCGTAATGAGGCCCAATGACACAGTTTTCTCATGCTACCCGAGGAATGCAGAAGCCACAACATTTACATAGGACATCTACCTCATTTGATCTGGACTGCTGTCTCACTATTGTGTTTAGTAAAGTCACACACATTGCATTTTATTTAGCTATATCAATAGATTTTGTTTCCATGTGTGCAGTTATCAATTAATGCTGTATATAAAAGTTTGACTGCATTTCCCTATTAGCAGATGCTGTCCTGTGCTTAACCACACTTAAGGAATAAGCACTTTACTTTGTATTCCCTGTTTGATTGTATTGTGGCTTTGTGTGTGTAATGGGGGTAATAATGAAGCACCTTCTCTTATATTACAGTGATGGAACTTAGTGTCCAACATGGATGCTGTTAAGACCTCTCATTGGGTTTCATTAGAACCATGGCGGTCCGGGAACTAGGGTACCGGTAAGCATGCCGGTACCATAGTTCCCGGACTGCCATACTACGTGCTCTACATGCGGGTGCTGTTTCACCCGCCAAGTTGTTCCTGGCGGGTGTAACGGCACCCGCGAGCAGAGATCATCGGGTGCACCGGCACAACTCTAAATGTGCCGGTGCATCCGACCTCCCCATCCCCATTCAGCCCTATGGGGCAGAATGGGGTTCAGGACACCCTTGATTCCGGCACCCGCAAATGGGCAATTACCGGGTCCGCCGAGCTCGGCATGACCGCCGAGCCCGGCATGACCCGGTTCTTGCCCATTCGTGGGTGCCGGAAAAAATGCAACTTTGCTCGCAGCCGTACCGTTTTTAACGGCATGGCTACCGCCAGAGTTGTAATGGGGCCCATTGTGTGAGTGAGCGGCACAGTCGTTAAATGATTCATTACGTGCTCTACGTGATTGTGGTGATTTACGTGTTGGGGAAATGCTGTTCCTTTGTGTGATCAAGCACCGGTTATGGTGTGAAACGCGTTACTTTTTGTTTCCAACCAGCCTGTAAAAAAATGTCAATAAATTGTCAAATATGGGGCCTCATTACGACATTGATGATCCGGAAACAAGGGTGCTGGTAAGCTTAATAGCACCCTTGTTTTCGGACCGGTACATTAGAAGTTTGCCTGCCGGGGCCTCTGCGCCCCGACAGGTCTGACCCTGCCGGGCTCAGTTGCCACGGTAGGCAGACTCTTTACAGAAGTTCCAGCACTGTTAGTAACGGTGCCGGCGTTTCCGTCTCCCTACTCCCATAGAGTCCTATTGGACTCTATGGGAATGGGGTGTTGCGAAATCCGGCGCCTGACTTCCTGCACCGCCGGTACTTTCAATGTCCTGGTGGCACTGGGAAGTCAGGTGCTGATAAAATATTATGAGTCCGGCGGCAACCCGCCGGTAGAACTGGCAGCGTTACCACCAGACTCGTATGGGCTTTAATATTTTTTTGTCTGTGGGTTTGTGTTTGGTGCTCCAGAGTGTGTAAGCCAAGCACTTTTGTGCCATTCTGTTTTTAAAAAAAAAATTAAAAAAAAAATAAAAATATATATATATATATATATATATATATATATATATATATATATATATATATATATATATATATATATATATATCAATGCAATGTCAAACTTTGATGTTAATCAGGCCAGGCTCAGAGGAGGAAAGAAAACCCATCCAGATACCGTGTCTTTATTTGCAAAAAGACAATCTTTATTTACGTTTTTCAAAACAACACAGCTAAAAAAGCTCTTTAGCAAGTGTAAACCATAGAAGGCTCTTACAAAATGTGAAAAATGTTAACATATATACTACAAAAAAATATCTGTTTTACAACTGTACTATCGAGATAGTAAAAGAAACACAGGGCAATAAAACACATTACAAGACCACCTGCCTGCAGCATTCAGCGTTATTCCCCCCCCCCCTTCTAATCACCCCCATTCACATATCTTGAGGTGCATGCCAAAGACCATGGGGTCCCCTGCCGCCCTCGCCCCACTGTGCCTGCAGCCGTCCAACATGAATCACACTTGAATGTAGACGTAAATAAAGACACCCCCACGCAGAACCCTTCTGAGCTGGCAGGTGAGGTCTCCAAGCCCCGGGGAAGCTACAGACTGCTGTTTCAGGCGCCCTGTACCATTCTGCATGGCTGCTCAGTTTTGCTGCAATCCCATTACAGAGAAATCATGAACCGCTCGCGTGGAGCTGCACTACATTGCGTGTGTGCACAGCCCCAGTTCTGTCGACCGGCGCCACCCTGTACCGAGTCACGCATTTCAGAGGAAATGCACCAGATTGGAAACATGCACACAGACACGCTGCTCTGAAACTGTACCACGCCATAAAGAGGCCCAGGCCATTGATGTGGAAAAACATGGTTCACATTCGCACAGGCCCACCTCGGTGGAACTCTGGCACACTGCACAGCTATGCAGGCCCATTGACGAGGCGCTGCATAGATGTGCAGGCCCGTTTCTGTTGAACTGTCTCAGTGGCAGAGCCGGGGCTCCAGAGGGGTGCCCCCACCCACCCCGGTGCCAGTGCACCCCCAGCCTCTCGCAGGCACCCTATTATGCCCACCCCTGCACCAAAAGCAGCCTGTGGTACTGGATGCTCGGGTCACTTCAGTTCACGCATGCGCAGGCTCATTTCAGTGCATGTGAATCACAGTGCAGTCATGCAGGGCCACTGAAATGGGAATGCATCACGCTGCACTAATGCGCAGGGCCTTCGTACTGAAACTGCACCTGCACCCGCTGCATAGATCTACAAGTCATCTGAGGTGGAACTGCATCTCTGTTCTCAAGTGGGGAGGCACACTTCAGTGCAACTGCACTGCACTGCACAGATAAGCAGGCCCATTGCACCACATTCCACAGGTGTGCAGAGCCGCTCCAGGGGGAATGCAGCACACTGAACACCTATGCAGCTCCAATACAGTGGAATTACATCACGGCGCAGAGTTGTGCATGCTCCTTTCGGTAAAACTGCACCAAACTGCCCCAGCACCTTGGCCCAAGACAGTGGCCCCTTTACTGTAAAAAGTAGCTCTGGGGTGTTAAGGAAAGCAAGCGAACATTACTAAAATGTCATCATCGAAACCCGTTCATGAGACAAGTTTAGTTTTGTGCATCACAACATGACACGAAAATCAGAAACAAAATGCTTGGTTCGAATGGGGCACGCAGGGAATATTCCAACAATCGGGCATATGTTGTCAAGTTTGGGTTCTAACCAGGGAAACGCATAGATTGCCTCCATTTATCGACTCTAGGATTGATCGTAGGTTGGGCACGGGCACTTACTCTAGGATTGATCGTAGGTTGGGCACGGGCACTTACTCTAGGATTGATCGTAGGTTGGGCACGGGCACTTACTCTAGGATTGATCGTAGGTTGGGCACGGGCACTTTATACACAACACAGGGGCAGAAACTTCGGTTGAGGGGAAAAGGAGCGATGATAAAGGTTCTCTGGTTTCCGTCTCCTGGTCCTGACCTTCATGGGGGGGCATGAGTATTGCGGCAGGTGGCTGGCATTGATAAAGTCTGCCTGGTGGCGCTTGGTCAGGGGTCTAACCACCAGGAGCCAAAGAAGTCTTGCAGGTGGCCTTCGGCAGCGTTTGGCGAGCAGAGCTGTGCAATGGTTTAATTCTTCTAGAAAGGCGGCAGAGTCCCGGCTGCGGAAGGCCTTTGTAAACCTTTTCCTGGTTGGGCTTGATCAGGAGTCTAAACTTCTAGAAGGGCAGAGATGCCACGGATCTTGGAGGCCTTCGATATAGGTTGATAAGTGAGGCTATATCCCGCTCCTTGCCTTCACAAAGCAAGGAGAGGTATTGCTGATGGATATCAGAGGCCAGTTTTAAGGTTTTCCTGGTGGAACTTGGTCGTGGATCTAAACTTCAGGAGCGGCTTGAGTGTTCCACATGTTTATGGCCTTTAACAAAGGGCCATGCTCCTACCCTTTAAGAAAAAGGCAGCTGTGCCCTGCTTGGATCCTTTAGGAAAGGTGGGGAGTTCTGAAGGTCAGAGGCCTTTGGTAAAGGTTTCCTAGTGGAGCCTGGCCATGGTTCTAACCTGCAGGGAGGGCGGCAATGTTGAAGATATTGGAGGCCTGTGGTAATGTTTTTATAGCTGAGCTTGGTCCTTGTTCCAGCTTTCAGGAAAGGTGGCAGTGTTTCCAATGCCAAAGGATTTTGATAAAGGTTTCTCTAGGGAGCTTCGTCCTTATTTAAACCACCAGTAGGCACAGGAGAGTTTGAGATGTTCGAGGCCTTTGACAAAGGTTTCATAGCTGAGCTAGGCCAGGGCTATAACCTACAGGGACGGTGGGAGTGTTGCAGTTGTCGGAGGCCATTGACAAAGGTTTCGTCGCAGATCGTGATCATGGTTTCGACCTTCGAGGAAGGATGGGAGTGTTGCTGTTGTTTGCGGCCTTTGACATGGGTTTCGTAGTTTAGCTTGTTCATGGTTCCAGCAGCGAGGAAGAGCAAGAGTGTTGCAGATGTTGTAGGCCTTTGACAAAGGTTTTGTTGCAGATCGTGAACATGGTTCTGAGGAAGAGCAAGAGTGTTGCAGATGTTGTAGGCCTTTGACAAAGGTTTTGTTGCAGATCGTGAACATGGTTCTGAGGAAGAGCAAGAGTGTTGCAGATGTTGTAGGCCTTTGACAAAGGTTTTGTTGCAGATCGTGAACATGGTTCTGAGGAAGAGCAAGAGTGTTGCAGATGTTGTAGGCCTTTGACAAAGGTTTTGTTGCAGATCGTGAACATGGTTCTGAGGAAGAGCAAGAGTGTTGCAGATGTTGTAGGCCTTTGACAAAGGTTTTGTTGCAGATCGTGAACATGGTTCTGAGGAAGAGCAAGAGTGTTGCAGATGTTGTAGGCCTTTGACAAAGGTTTTGTTGCAGATCGTGAACATGGTTCTGAGGAAGAGCAAGAATGTTGCAGATGTTGGAGGCGTTTGATAAAGGTTTTGTCGCAGATCGTGAACATGGTTCCGTCCTTCATGGAAGGGTGGTTGTGTTGCTGGTGTCTGTGGCCTTTGACACGGGCTTCGTAGTTTAGCTTGTTCCTGGTTGCAGCAGCGAGGACGTGCAAGAGTGTTGCAGATGTTGTAGGCCTTTGACAAAGGTTTTGTCGCAGATCGTGAACATGGTTCCGTCCTTCATGGAAGGGTGGTTGTGTTGCTGGTGTCTGTGGCCTTTGACATGGGCTTCGTAGTTTAGCTTGTTCCTGGTTGCAGCAGCGAGGACGTGCAAGAGTGTTGCATATGTTGGAGGCCTTTGATAAAGGTTTTGTCGCAGATCGTGATCATGGTTCCGACCTTCATGGAAGGGTTGGGCTGTTGCTGTTGTTTGCGGCCTTTGACATGGGTTGCGTAGTTTAACTTGTTCATGGATCCAGCAGCGAGGAAGGGTGGGAGTGATGCAGATGTTGTAGGACTTTGACAAAGGTTTTGTAGCTTGTATTGGTCATGGTTCTAATCTTCAGGAAGGACAGAAGTGCTGAACATGTCAGAGGCCTTCTTTGTCGCAGATCGTGAACATGGTTCCGTCCTTCATGGAAGGGTGGGGTTGTTGCTGTTGTTTGCGACCTTTGACATGGGTTGCGTAATTTAGCTTGTTCATGGTTGCAGCAGCGAGGAAGTGCAAGAGAGTTGCTGTTGTCTGTGGCCTTTGACAAAGGTTTCGCAGCTGATCTCGGTCATGGTTCTAATCTTCGGGAAGGACAGGAGTGTTGCAGTCATCAGCGGACGATGACAAAGGTTTCACAGCTGAACTTGGCCACGCTTCTAACCTTGAGGAATGCCAGTGACCTTTTATGTCAAAACACTATGTGGATAGAGTTGCCTTTTGGTGTTTCATGATTAATGTACACCGGAGCGTTGCCTCGAAGCAGGGTTGGCAGAAAATTGGGTTGAGCACCAATGAAAAAGTGGCCCACATTCCATTAACGGCAATGTGTTCCTTTCGTGGGACACTATTGGAGTAGTATCCGGGTGGAGGGCGGAGTGGAGGAGGTGGGAAATGTGTTGCAAATGCTGAATTTTAAAGACTATTGGCTCGCAGCACTTGTCAAAACTACCAGCTGCACAGTGACGATACGTATTAATCTGGCGCAAGATTAACAGTCCCAGTTTGTTAAATCTGGCCTTCACGGGCATTTCGGGCATCGTCCTATCTGCATTGAAGTGCAACACACAGCGTTCTGTTTCTCATTTCCTCCCCCGTTCTACATTGAATTACAGGTATGGGTTTATATGAGGCTAGCTACCATGGGGGTAGAGCTAGCTACCGGCTGCTCCTAAAGGCATATCCTTGTTTATTGGGAGCCTCCATGTTGGGAGCGCTAGTGCTACCCCATACTTGCCAACATGACCCATCCCAATCTGTAGGAGCTTATCCAATACTGTTTTTCCGCTTTGCATTCTGGGACTTGTAGTTTCACTTTTCCCATTAGAAAACTCGGACAACAAGTCCCAGAATGCAAAGAAAAAACAGGACTATACAAGCACCTGCAGACTGGAATAGGCCATTTTGGCAAGTATGCTACCCTCCATGATCCCCTTCCATAACTACACCCACATGCCAACCGCTGTGCATTGCCTCTGTCTGCTGCTGAACCCACAGCGTGCACTTCTGGCTGCTGCTGAATGTGTGGCAAGGCAGAGACCTGGGACATTCCGCTCCCACAACTCTGGAGCAGGACTAGGTTTATGAGCGTGGATTACTGCAAATGATGGTGTAATTGTGGCCGCTGCCGAGGCGTTGTCACATTCCAGAAATTAAAGAGCATTACAGGTAGTGATTTGGCGCCTCGGGGTTGTTCCCGCTGCAATCGTTTAGCTGTGAGTTGCAAGCGTTCCCTTTCAACGTGCACCGCCCTGCAGGTGTCATTGCAAGGTTGCAGGGCCAAGGCGGTGCACTTCATGAAGAGCAACCTAGCTTCTTTCCCTCCAGTTCTCTGACTGTGCCGTCCACATACATGCCAGCATTTCCCATTCAGGAGATGCTAGGCCGGCCCAGGTTTTAAGGCCCATGTTTTAACTTTGCATACTGGGACGTGGAGTCCTGGATAACCCCATTACAAACCCAGTACTACAATACACAGAATGCGACGTTAAAACCAGGACTGGACTAGTGTCTCCCAACGGAATGGATAATTTTGCCATGTACCCTCCCACACACTTTATGGTTGGGTCGATTTGCTAAAGGTTGGCATTGTTGGATAATGTTGGCATGTACCCTCCCACACAAGTTATGGTCGGATTGATTTGATAAAGGTTGGCATTGCTTTTCACTATGGTAGGAAAGTAACCCACCCCGTCCCGCGTGAGTGCAACAGGT
This sequence comes from Ambystoma mexicanum, assembly GCF_040938575.1. NCBI lineage: Eukaryota > Metazoa > Chordata > Amphibia > Caudata > Ambystomatidae > Ambystoma > Ambystoma mexicanum. The sequence continues at coordinate 1,330,467,680 of NC_090931.1, forward strand.
GTGTTTGATATGCAGAAGGATGATGGGACAGCGAAGACTTAGAGGCTCACTGTGAGGTATCAGTGACCACAAAGGCTTGACTTTGCACCAATCAGTAGTATCTTTCTGTTTAAGGCACCTTGGAGAAGTCGCAGGGAGGCAAGTCATTGCCATCGCGCCCAGGTACCTCCACCTCCTACCGGCAATGTGACGACGTCCATCCTGTATGCACAATGGAGAAACCGCTGGAAATTTGCAAACTAGAGTTGCAAGAGAGAAATGGTGCTTAAAGGAGAGGCTTGGGGAATCTTTATGATAAAAGTGCCATGTAATGCCGGAAGATCCCAATAGTGTATTGAAGCCGATGACGGGTTTCCTATTATCTATCTAACACTGCCTCCTGATAAGGCTTCCATTCGGACATCGGTCAACACGTAACGACACTCCGGCAAGACACATTTTGCCAAAGCGCAGCTCCTTCTTGTTCTGGCCCAATTCCTTCCAAGTCTTGATTGGGCTAAGATGGAATTGTGGGTAGCTTGGTCTCCACTGTGTAATGTGAATGATTAATTCCATCCTGCCGAGCCTCCATCACTGCGGTCTACACACCAGGGTCCACTCAGCTAGCTAAGATGGAAGTGTGGGTAGCTTGGGCTCCACTGTGTTGTGTAATGTGAATGAATACTTCCATCTGCCTGAGCCTCCATCACTGCGGTCTACACTCCAGGGTCCACTCAGCTAGCTAAGGTGGAAGTGTGGGGAGCTTGGTCTCCACTGTGTAATGTGAATGAATACTTCCATCCTGCCTGAGCCTCCATCACTGCGGTCTGCACATTAGGGTCCACTCAGCTAGCTAAGATGGAAGTGTGGGGAGCTTGGTCTCCACTGTGTAATGTGAATGAATACTTCCACCCTGCCTGAGCCTCCATCACTCCGGTCTACACATCAGAGTCCACTCAGCTAGCTAAAATGGAAGTGTGGAGAGGTTGGTCTCCACTGTGTAATGTGAATGAATACTTCCACCCTGCCTGAGCCTCCATCACTCCGGTCTACACACCAGAGTCCACTCAGCTAGCTAAAATGGAAGTGTGGGTGGCTTGGTCTCCACTGTGTAATGTGAATGAATACTTCCACCCTGCCTGAGCCTCCATCACTCCGGTCTACACACCAGAGTCCACTCAGCTAGCTAAAATGGAAGTGTGGAGAGGTTGGTCTCCACTGTATAATGTGAATGAATACTTCCATCAAGCCTGAGCCTCCATCACTGCGGTCTACACATCAGGGTCCACTCAGCTAGCTAACATAGAAGTGTGGGTGGCTTGGTCTCCACTGTGTAATGTGAATGAATACTTCCATCCTGCCTGAGCCCCCACCACTCCGGTCTACACTCCAGGGTCCACTCAGCTAGCTAAGATGGAAGTGTGGGTGGCTTGGTCTCCACTGTGTAATGTGAATGAATACTTCCATCCTGCCTGAGCCTCCATCACTGCGGTCTACACACCAGGGTCCACTCAGCTAGCTAAGATGGAAGTGTGGGTAGCTTGGGCTCCACTGTATAATGTGAATGAATACTTCCATCCTGCCTGAGCCCCCACCACTCCGGTCTACACTCCAGGGTCCACTCAGCTAGCTAAGATGGAAGTGTGGGTGGCTTGGTCTCCACTGTGTAATGTGAATGAATACTTCCATCCTGCCTGAGCCTCCATCACTGCGGTCTACACATCAGAGTCCACTCAGCTAGCTAAAATGGAAGTGTGGAGAGGTTGGTCTCCGCTGTATAATGTGAATGAATATTTCCATCCTGCCTGAGCCCCCACCACTCCGGTCTACACTCCAGGGTCCACTCAGCTAGCTAAGATAGAAGTGTGGGTGGCTTGGTCTCCACTGTGTAATGTGAATGAATACTTCCATCCTGCCTGAGCCCCCACCACTCCGGTCTACACTCCAGGGTCCACTCAGCTAGCTAAGATAGAAGTGTGGGTAGCTTGGGCTCCACTGTGTAATGTGAATGAATACTTCCATCTGCCTGAGCCTCCATCACTGCGGTCTACAGATCAGGGTCTACTCAGGTAGCTAAAATGGAAGTGTGGGTAGCTTGGGCTCCACTGTGTAATGTGAATGAATACTTCCATCCTCCCTGAGCCCCCACCACTCCGGTCTACACTCCAGGGTCCACTCAGCTAGCTAAGGTGGAAGTGTGGGGAGCTTGGTCTCCACTGTGTAATGTGAATGAATACTTCCATCTTGCTTGAGCCTCCACCACTGCGGTCTACACTCCAGGGTCCACTCAGCTAGCTAAAATGGAAGTGTGGGTAGCTTGGTCTCCACTGTGTAATGTGAATGAATACTTCCATCCTCCCTGAGCCTCCACCACTCCGGTCTACACATCAGGGTGCACTCAGCTAGCTAAGATGGAAGTGTGGGGAGCTTGGTCTCCACTGTGTAATGTGAATGAATACTTCCATCTGCCTGAGCCTCCATCACTGCGGTCTACACATCAGAGTCCACTCAGCTAGCTAAAATGGAAGTGTGGAGAGGTTGGTCTCCACTGTGTAATGTGAATGAATACTTCCATCCTGCCTGAGCCTCCATCACTCCGGTCTACACATCAGAGTCCACTCAGCTAGCTAAAATGGAAGTGTGGAGAGGTTGGTCTCCACTGTATAATGTGAATGAATATTTCCATCTGCCTGAGCCTCCATCACTGCGGTCTACACTCCAGGGTCCACTCAGCTAGCTAAGATAGAAGTGTAGGTAGCTTGGTCTCCACTGTGTAATGTGAATGAATACTTCCATCTGCCTGAGCCTCCATCACTGCGGTCTACACTCCAGGGTCCACTCAGCTCGCTTTTGGTCTGTTCCACGGTCAGTGGCTTCTTTCACTACACTGTGCTCTTACATAGAAATATGGAGAGTAGGTAGGGGGTCATTCCTTGAACCACTTGCCTGTGGATAACGTGGCCGTCCACGCTCCCCTCTGCATGCCCTATCCTTTGCACAGGACGTTGATGGCAGCATCCTTGTGGGCCCTGCTTTAAAGGTGAGTGACTCATTTTGGCTGATTCTTTAAGCAGTGGTTAAGAAATCAATCCTGCCAGATGTTGAGGCCAACCTACAGTATTCAGTGTATGCTAGGGTGACCAAACGTCTCAGTTTTGCCGGGACTGTCCCGGTATTTTCACCTTGGTCCCGGTATCCTGAGAGGATTTCAGTTTTAAAGCACTGTCCTGGGATTTGCGGGACGAGTGGCTACATCCCAGTTTTTGCTGGGAACCGATAAACAAATACCGAAATCGGCCCGGTGCCACTCTCTCTGCTTACTTTTTATGCCTCAGTTCGTCCCCGGCCTCTCTCCTCCAATGATAGTGCTGTGCCTGTAACATCCCCCCATACTGTACATCGGAACAGTCACTGACATAAAAGTAGGACTACCGTTTTAGTAGAGTGCTATTTGTGTTTTAGTCCATCTCTTGTGTGTATTTCTGCTGAAACTGTAGTCCTACTTCAATGTCTATCGCCATCCCGTTTTTTTTATTTCGGAAATCTAGTCACCCTAGTCACCCTAGTGTACGGCCCCGTTCTTTAACACCACACTGTGCTAACTATGAGATCACAGGCAGACAGGATTAATCAATCCCACCTTAATCGCCAATACATGTCGCATCGTTTATGTCCCGATTTTGTGAATAGATCATCAGCATTATTCTTCCACTGCCACATTACAGGGGCAGTCGAAACCACAAGCATGGAAATCAACAACGACCCTGCCAGAAAACCTAAGGGGCAAATGTGAACCGTGAAAAATTGAGACATTATGATTTTCATCATCAGGATGTCCCCTGACATAAATCCACCATCCTCCCAGATTCATTCGGGTTCCCTGGTTCCGAAAACTGGCAGTATTTTAAAAACATTTTTCTTTCCTTTTTAAGAGCAAGCCGATGGCACTGCTGTTACAGACCCATATATATCCGAAGATTTGTTTGTGTCGGCACTGTCGCCTCTTCTTCATGCACAGAAGATACGGGAGGGTGGCTTTTGACATTTTTGGGCATTTTTCATGGATTTTAGACCGTCCAAGGCATCCAGTCTCCATCTCCAGCCCACTCATCTTGCTACCTTCTACAGATAGTGAGTATCAGAGGTGCTTTACCCTTCATTGATATCACATTGAGAAAGGTATTGAGGTATTCAAAGGGGAGGTGCTTATAGGTGCTTCTGTCAAGGTGGCCTAGCAAGATTTTGCAGGTTGCTTAGCAAGACCTGGTGAGGCAGGTAGTTGTTTTTGAGGTGACTCTTATATCTTATAGAGGGCTGGTCAGTCTTGGTATTGAGTAGACATGGATAATGATTGCTGCTTATTCATTAATTACTTTTTGCATTTTAAGTGTGTTGTGTATAGTGACCATGATGCGAGCAATGCATCTTTATTACCTATTTCTCATAATTAAAAGATGTATTTTATATAAGAGTGTAAGAAGCATTCATTGAGTGTCCATTATTTAGTGTTTTGTCAAGAAGCATTTTAAAGGAACTTTAAGAGAGGGGCATCTATTCAAATGTACTGTGTATTGATATTGTATATATGGTGCGTGTATTTTAATACATATATGAAGGGTTACTGAAAGGTGTGAGCAGTGGACTCTAAATAAAATATAATGGGACATTACTAAGCCTTTTTTATGCAGATGTAAGAGAGTAGTTGCTCACTGCAGGGGGTTTTTGCTTACTCTTTACTGACGCGCACAGCCTTCAACCTGACAGAATGCATTTCTCTGTCCACCCACCCTGCAGGCCACACCTTTGATGCAGTCACAGCGCCACAAACATCATATAAACACTGCCCCCACACCTCCTAACAGGGACAGATTACTCAGCAATCTTGTTATCTGTACAACTTCCATCTGTGGCCCCTGCCAAAGGCCACGCCTGGCCAATACCAACCTCCAAGCCTCTCACCCCACTCCGGAACAAAGTTGTTATCACCCCTGATCTAGCCATGCCATCCTCAACTCACTCCCAGTACTCTCCTTCCAGGAAGCCCACCACCCCATCAAACCCTTCGACCACTGGCTCTCCAGTGCCCTCCCATCCTCCCCAATAAAACAGACCTCTCAGAGATCAGGCCCCACACCCAGTTGATACACCACTAACCTCAAATCTAAAAAACAAACTAAAAAAAAAAACACCCAAGCACGACTAACAAAGGCCTACAGATCGGAAATCATAAAAACCAAAAAAACATTCTATGGAAACATAATCATGAACTCTCGCAACCAAAGCAAGGAACTGCATAGATTATTTCTGAATTCAAATACCAGGTTGCTCAACCCAACTTCCACCCAACTCCAAATCCCTATGGAATGCCTTATCAGAACATGTTCACAACATCGCTATCGACAGACATTCTGCCATCACCTCTAAAATAGAAATAATACCCTGCCAGTTCCTCGCCCACCTCCCTTTCCCTGTTCAAACTCCATGCCATTGCAAACCTTCGAATCTTTCTCTCCGATCTCACACCAGAGGTTTCTCTCGCTCCTAGCAGAAAGCCCTGAGGAGCCTTGCGCGTTCACCCTCCTCAAAAACACCCTAACCCCAACCTGTGCAGGCAGTATCGCATGCTCAAACCTTAACCACTCCCTAACATCAGGAATCTTCCCGGAAACCTTGAAAACCTCCTACATCAAACCCCTCCTCAGAAAACCTACGCTCAACCCTCTTCTTCCCCAAAACTACCGGCCCATTTCCAACAACCGCTTCATGGCCAAACCCATGGACAGCACAGCATACAAGCAACTCGGCCACTTCACTGAAGTCAACAAACTCCTTGAACCTGCCCCATCAGGCTTCAGACCCCTCTGAGGAACTGAGTCCTGTGTAGTGTCCGTTTGGGACGACCTAAAAAGAACAGCGGATGCTGAAGGATGCAATGTATTCATTCTCCTTGACCCCTCCACCACCTTCGATGCTATTGACCACACCATTCTCCTAGACAGGCTACACTCTTTAGGAATCAAAGACACTGCCCTCACTTAGATCTCCTCCTCCATCTCTAATCGCATGTTGCTCTACCCTTTCAGCTCTACACCCTGCCCAGTACCGAAAGGGGTCGCACAGGGGGCAGACCTAGCTCCCCTCCTCTCCAATATCTAGCTGAATCCACTCCCTGCACTCTGCCACTTCCACAATCTCACACGCAGGCGATACCCAGGTCATCCTTAAAATGCTCAAATCACCAGGCTCCACCAACCCAGATCTGTCATCATGCCTCTAGGATATTGACCACTGGATGACGACCAATCACCTCATCCTCAACCGTGGGGAAACAGAAATCCTAGTCAGTGGGAAAACCACGCTGCTTTTCCACAACCTATCCCCTGGCCTCACTCTCTAGCCCCACCACCCCCAGCAACCTCCACCTCAGTTAAAAACCTTGGATGCACCCTGGACATGGAATGATCCTTCTCCCAACACATATACTTTCTGTATCCAGAACCTGTTTCTTCCACCTATGCATCCTCAGGCATATCTCCTCTTACCCCCGCTATCCTCACTGATTCTCTGCCATCATCTCCATCATCCTCTCCCGCTTAGACTACGCAAACTGCCTTTATCTAGGTGCACCAGCGTTCCTGCTAAGTAAACTGTAAAGAATCCAAAACACTGCGACCCACAGGCTCATTGGCCTCCTTCGGAGAGAACGCATCAGCCCTACATTAAGAGTCCTCCACTGGATCCATATTAGTCCCAAAAAAAAGCCATGTGTATCACTCACCGTGCCATACACTGGCCCGGAATTCCTCCAAGACAAACACACTCACTACCAGCCCCCAAGGACACTCATATCCAGCACAGCATCCCTCCTAGTTGTCCCCCATTACAACTGCACCAGACTGGGTGGATCCTCCTTCTCTGTCCAAGCTCCATCCATTTGGAACTGTCTGCCCCACCACATTCACAACATTGACAATCACCTGGAATTTAGAAAGGTCCTCAAAACCTGTCTCTTTCCTTCCTCCTCTTGACACCTTCTTGCGCTCTATGCTGTGATTGGCCCGCGCAGAGAAGAACTGGCCCAAACCCGACAACGCACCTATCCACCCACTCCACCATGAATGTCGGCAGTGTGAGCAGTGGCACATAATGATAAACTGCCTCCCGAACGCTAGAAGATTGTACATCACTACCCTGTCCCTCTGGGCCTTGAACCACTGTTCAGGAAATCAATCTAGGGAGTCTTCAGCTGGTGAGATCATCCAATCGCGTTGGACCTAGGAAAGCCACATCGAAGATTAACTCCATCCGAGTTTCAGGTATGTATAACTTGCACCACATCTGTGGACACATGCCGAGGCATGGCCACACATGCAAGCATTATAGAATGCAGCTATGGCTGTACAAATCCGGTCTAGCAGCTCACATAGCCGTCCACACTGAAACGTGCCTCAACACTTCTGCCATTAGTATACAGCGACAACCTGAGCCTGCGAAAAATGTCATTCGAGCTGGACACACTTTGAGTCTCCTGTATTAGTACTTTATCCTAAACCACCAACAGCACCTACCCACATTCCTGACTTCTGGGCTGCATACTGGAGCCTAGTCAGCCCTCCTAAGCCCTAACCTGGCAGAATGCACACACGCATCTTAAAGTTAACTCTTACAATCTCCCATACATGGACTTCGGTCCCCGAGGGCGTTCCAACCAAAAAGCACATTGAGGCCATACAAATTGGTGCTATATAAATGATGAATACAATACAGTTGATAGTGTTCATACATGCCAACATTATCCATTCCATTAAGGGACAAAAAGGTTGATTATTGATGCACACCTCAAAATCAAAGGTAATTATATACTCATTCAAAAAATGTTAGAAGTTGATTTTAGGTGCGGGGGAGGAACTGGTGCCATGGCACAAGACCCCAACAAATAAGAGACAAATAGGATGAGGATTCAACATGGGAACCCTCCTGTCCCCTGCACACTTTCAGGTGTTTGGACAAAGTCCACTACTGTATTTTGATGTTAATACAAAGAAAATGTAAACCAGGAAACCCAGTTGTGTGATTTTCGAGTAAAATTTATATCTTGAATATCAAATACATATTATTTCAAAAGGAGAAACATTACAGATTCTAGAAGCAAACAGTGCAAAAATAGGTCACAACAAATTTGAGGAGATAGTGGAATCCAATTCATGTGGCGACACTTTTCGAGGATACTTTCTTCTTCTTCATATGGCCAAAATTGAATTCTTAATACAAAAAAGAGAAAAAGGGGAGAACATTTGTACAGGTTTTTTACCTTAGAATAGTTCATATTATTCATACTACACATTTCGATGTCATCTGTCAGCAAAACCAGTGTCATTGTTTGAATATAAGCATACTGAAGTAAATGCAATCAACTCTGTATCTCCAGGGCACATTCATTCATGTTTCAATTCTGGGTGATGGGGGAAGGTTTCAAACCGACGATTCGATAACAGTGTGGGAAGGCTAGTGGCTCAAAGTGTTAAAAAAGAAGAAACTTTGGTATAAGAAGCCATACGAGGCACAATATAAAAGAATAAATCTGAGTAAAGTAAATTACCAGAGAGCAGTGTGTTCAAGAACACCGGGTACAAATAAGATCGTGGATAATGAATCAGGCAATGTGTAGATCCTCCGCAGGTAAGTTAAATCACTACAGTCAAAGGGGACACAGACAGAGATGTATAAAAACATGTAAGTCTAAAGAAAACGGAATTAAATGAGCATTCAACAATTAGCACTTGTTAGAATATTATACCTGTGAAGTGCGCAGGAAAAAGGTAGCAAATGGGAAGAACCCAATATTCAAAGAACGTGAGAGTCAGATGGTCTCGGGATCATTCACGCGTGAAACTATGCAATTCTGATCAGCGATCAACATAGATAGGCACAAAACTCTAGAAAATATAATGACAGACATCGAAGATATAAATGAACAGCATGTACTTAATCAATACTATCCGAATCTAGGATAATAGCTGGCCAGTGAAATACCTTAAAGTTTTTGCATTGATGCTACAATGTGCAGACTGTCATGCACAACGGGCTGACAACGCAGATTCTCGGACGTGCGGCTCAGAAAGTGTCAATCAGGATGAAAAGTGGCTCGAGCGTAAAGAGGTTAAATGCAATTGTTCACGGCAAGCCCAAGTATACAAGTGGAAGTCTGTAAAAGATGAGGCGAAAAATTAACCCGGCTCGAGGGTAAGTTCATAAGACAAAATAATATCCCAGCAGGATAGAAGATAAACTGCTGTAAGCGCTTACCTGCATGGGGGGAGACAATTCAGAACGACTGCTGCCGCCGGTCAACGCGTCCTACTATTACAACTATGGAAACAGCGCGAGTTCTAAGGGATCTTGTTTACGGGCATGGAAATAGAAAAGGGACTGATAAAGTCACCTCAAAGGTCGGCCATCTTAGAATGGACTATGTGCTCAATGGTTGAACCTTCAATAATTAACTAAAACGTAACAAAAAGTGATATTGGTAGAGGGGGTAAAAAAGGATGGTCAAAAAAGGTGTGACCTAAGTAAAATTCAAATAGCGATGTATAAAATACTACAGAGTGAGGGAAAAACTACCCAATAAAGATAAGGATAGGGGAAGATGTGTCACTGTAATTCGGAACGTCGGAATGAAAGGAACTTCACCCACCAGAACCCCAATGAGAGGGTGTTTTAATAGCTCACAAGGCTAATCTGCATAATATATGACTTAAAGATTAACAAAATAGACACGATTTTAGTACATGGAATATCATATGAAGTATAACACAAAGAATTCTTTGTATATATGCATATACACATTCAGTGCAACCTTTGGTAGAGCATATATCAAAGGGATATCAAGGCAATCATACAAATCATTACAAAATTCAATCAAATGTTACTTATTAACAGTTAAAATTTCCAAAAAGAATGAACTCAGCATGGTATGGTCATTACAAAAATCATCACGCTAGTACTGAAGGTCTAATATTCCCTGTTCACAGGAAACAGTTTAGGGTAAAGTCTTCATTAAGGTTCCAAGGTTGTAGGGAGCCCATTCTGTCAATCCAATAGGCCTCTCTCTGTAGTAGAAGGATTTGAAAATCACCGCCCCTTGTCGGGTGTTTGACGACTTCAAGTATCTGAAATTTGATTTGGGCAATAGAATGTTTCTCGGAATTGAAGTGCCGGGCTACTGGTGAGTATTGGTTCTTACATCGTATATTTGATTTGTGTTCTGTTAATCTTAATTTTATGGGTCTTTTTGTCTGGCCAATATACACCTTTCCACAGGGACATTTCAGCAAGTATATCACACCTGATGATAAACAGGTGGAGTAATCTCTAAGTTTAATTTTTTGTCCAGTTCTCGGGTGGGTTACCACATCACCTTTAATAACGTTGTTACAGTGTGTGCATCCCAAACAAGTTGCTTGTCCTTAGGTATTTTCTCCGCCTTTACTAATTTATCTCTGATATTTCTGCCCCTTTTGTAACACATCATCGGTGGGGTCGGGAATAGTTTCAGTAGAGTCTGGTCATTATGAAGGATGTTCCAATGTTTCTTTATACCCCTTGAGATCTGAAAACTCTGTCTTGAGAATTTCGATATGAATAACAATGGGGTGTCCTTTCCACTGGGTTTTGTTTTTAACAAATCGGTGCGTGTAATCTCTGACGCTCTGTTTTTAGCAACTTCTAAAACATCTGGAGGGTAATCTCTGTTCTGAAATGTATTCACAAGGTTATTACATTCCTGTGTTAGAACTTCTGGACCGGAAATAAACCTCTTGAGTCTTAAGATTTGACTGTACAGTAAGCTTTGAAGCATAGCTCTAGGATGGAAGCTAGAGTAGTGCAACAGATTATTTACATCCGTTGGTTTGTGGTATATGGATGTTGTAGCTACTTTGTTACTAATTCTCAAATTAACATCCAAGAAGTGAAGGTATGAGTTACCGATTTCCATGGTGAACTTGATTCGAGGGTGCACTGAGTTGATGTACTCAGAAAATAGGTCCAATTCTTCACGTGTACCACACCATATGCCGAAAATGTCGTCTATGAATCTCTTCCATGTCAGGATGTAAGGGGACCATGTGGGGTGTTCCAAGACATTTTGGCTTTCAAACTGAAACATAAATGTATTTGCATAGACGGGTGCCATCGATGATCCCATCGAGGTCCTGGAGGTCTGCAAAAAGTATTTGCCCTGATACCTGAAATAACTGTTGAATAGGATAAGTTTGAGCAACTCCAAAACGAATTGTGGGTTGCCATGAATCTCTGGGTTGTTAAGTAATAGCCATTCAATAGACTCTAAACCTTCGCCATGGGGGATCGAAGTGTATAAGCTGCAGACATCAAGGCTAAAAAGAATACAATCTTCACTGATGACTGAAAATTCTTTAAGACCGTTCAAAAAGTCTGTTGTATCCTTTAAGTAAGTAGATGTTGCCTGTATAACTGGTTGAAGTAGTTTGTCAATGTAGATGGCCAAGGGGTCGAATACACTCTCCGTTCCAGCTACAATTGGTCTGAGGGGAGGATTGTGTTTGTCCTTATGTATCTTGGGGAGTCCGTAAAAGACTGGAGTGATCGGATGGGAGTTGGTTAGAAATTGATATGTCTTATCACTAATCCACTCGTTTTCCTTTGCATTAAGTAACATTCTGTTTACCAATGTTCTAATTTCCTGTAGTGCATCTCTATCCAGTACAGCATAAGTATCCGTATAATTAAGAAGTTCAATGCATTTCTTATTGTAGAAGGATGTATCCATAATCACTATTGTGCCCCCCTTATCTGCTGGTTTGATGGTGATCTCCTCACTTTTAGCTAAATCATCAATTAAATCTAATTGGCGATTCTTAATATTGGTAGGTATTTTTCTCTTGTAGTTAATTTTGCTTAAATCTTGAAGGACACTTTTCTCAAACAAGTTCAGAATTGAATTTTCAACATGAGGATCAAATATGCTTTTTGGGCGAATTTCCAACAGGTCCTCATGGGTCGGTTCAAGTGTCATTTCTGGTTGCGTATCGAAAAAGATTTTTAGCCGTAGTTTTCTCAGCAGTCTATGTAAACAGATTTTCTCCTGAAATAGCGAGGTATTACAAGTGGGCACAAAGGAGAGTCCTTTATTAAGTAAGTTAAGTTGTTCTGTTGTTAGAGAATTACTGGAGATATTTACTACCAAGTTGTTAGTCCCTATTTGGCTTTCTTTTTTGCATGTGGCTTTCTTCCCTCTCCTGGTTTTTCTCTTAGGCCTAAAAAAGCCCCAGTAGAAGAATTAGGTGTCTGCCATTATATGTTCTAGAGTTTTGTGCCTTTCTATGTTGATCGCTGATCAGAATTGCATAGTTTCACGCGTGAATGATCCCGAGACCATCTGACTCTCACGTTCTTTGAATATTGGGTTCTTCCCATTTGCTACCTTTTTCCTGCGCACTTCACAGGTATAATATTCTAACAAGTGCTAATTGTTGAATGCTCATTTAATTCCGTTTTCTTTAGACTTACATGTTTTTATACATCTCTGTCTGTGTCCCCTTTGACTGTAGTGATTTAACTTACCCGCGGAGGATCTACACATTGCCTGATTCATTATCCACAATCTTATTTGTACCCGGTGTTCTTGAACACACTGCTCTCTGGTAATTTACTTTACTCAGATTTATTCTTCTATATTGTGCCTCGTATGGCTTCTTATACCAAACTTTCTTCTTTTTTAACACTTTGAGCCACTAGCCTTCCCACACTGTTATCGAATCGTCGGTTTGAAACCTTCCCCCATCACCCAGAATTGAAACATGAATGAATGTGCCCTGGAGATACAGAGTGATTGCATTTACTTCAGTATGCTTATATTCAAACAATGACACTGATTTTGCTGACAGATGACATCGAAATGTGTAGTATGAATAATATGAACTATTCTAAGGTAAAAAACCTGTACAAATGTTCTCCCCTTTTTCTCTTTTTTTTGTATTAAGAATTCAATTTTGACCATATGAAGAAGAGGAAAGTATCCTCGAAAAGTGTCGCCACATGAATTGGATTCCACTATCTCCTCAAATTTGTTGTGACCTATTTTTGCACTGTTTGCTTCTAGAATCTGTAATGTTTCTCCTTTTGAAATAATATGTATTTGATATTCAAGATATAAATTTTACTCGAAAATCACACAACTGGGTTTCCTGGTTTACATTTTCTTTGCATTAACATCAGAATACAGTAGTGGACTTTGTCCAAACACCTGAAAGTGTGCAGGGGACGGGAGGGTTCCCATGTTGAATCCTCATCCTATTTGCCCATTCCATTCAGGGGACATAAATCCAGTTCTGGATTCCATTGCATTCTCAGACTTGTGAACCTAAATTTATAATGGAGAAACGTGGGACTGGATGTCCCAAAATGCAAAGATAAAACCAAGGCTGGATTAGAATCTCCCAAACGGAATAGGCAATGTAGACTCTCCCTGCTTTAACCTGTTTGGCACCTCTTTGCAGATCATATGTGAGATGAGAGCACAGGTGTATAAAGTAGAGCATCTTTTCAAGAAGTATGGGTCTTGCTCAAGACTTTTCCTGCTCATGTCTATCACCTCCTGGAGGAGGAATACTGACAAACAAGTTATTTTAGAACAGGGTTGTCCAACTCTAGACCTCGACGGTCAGAGTCCTGATGGATTTTCAGGATATCCCTCAATATGCATGTGAAAAAGTGTGTGTACATTTAAAATCACTGTATGCAAGTGTATCTCATAATGAGGGGTATCTTGAAAGCCTGTCAGGATTCCCGGCACTCGAGGCCTGGAGTTGGACAGGTATTTCATTCAGCCTCTTTATGTGCAACTTTGCTGGAGGAGCACCAAACCAGATTTGACTCCAAGGTAAGGGTCCACAAGCTCCGGCTCGCCAGATGTTTTGGGCTATGACTAGTTGAAGACCTTGCACCAGGATGAAGACGTTATATCTCCAAGCATTCCCTCTTCAGTAGGGATGGCACCTTTTGGGAACAGAAGATTCCCGATTTATATACATATGCTACATTCCACTCTTTAGAAACCCCTTCGAATATATGCATTTGATTGTGACTGGCTGCCCTTCTCGTAGACCCAAATGTGTGCTTTTGAATCATTCTGATGATGGGCAAGATAGGCGAGAACGGGCAGATACACCTTGAGAACACTTAAAATCTTGTGCCTTTGCACCAAGACGCCACAAGGCCGTATGCTGGCTGAATGGATGCCATTGTTTCCTCTAACAACAATTGCATAGTGATAGTTACATTGTGGTAATTATCAGTCTTTTTACAATTATATTGCATAATTATTTCCTCTAACACATGTGGTGGGACTGTGAGGGTCTCTACTTTGAGTTGTGGGCACAGTTTAATCATTTATATGGCTGCTTTTTTTTCATCACAGAGGTACTTTGTGGATGACGTTTGAGGGTTGGCTTTGTGTGGTGGGGGTGAGGGATGGATGTGTGTGCTTTTGTGTGTTTTATGTCTTGTTTTTGTGGTTTTGTATCTATTAGCTGTTTTACTATGAGATGTTTGCTTTTTATTGTTGTGGGTTATTTTCTGTTTTAGCTGCTGCTTTATATATGACTCACACTTGTCATGGTTGTTATGGTCTACTGTATTTTAGTTGTTTGCATTTTGTCTGTGATTTTTCATTCTACGTGAAAAAGGATAAAGTTATACAGAAATAAAAAATAAAAAACATGCAGTGGGAGTAGACTGAGGTTTCAAGTGAGAAATATATTCCATGTCCATGTTATTATTTACAGGTGGCACTAACTGTTAATGTGGATGCATTGAGAGTGAAGCGTGGGCGTGGGTGAAGGTGGACACTGTCTATGGTGGGAGGAGAGTGAGAGGCTAATAAGGGGTAAAGGAAATTGGGATGGAGGTGGTTCCCCTTGTTTTAAGTTGTGGCTATTAGGTGGCACGTCAGTGCTCCCTATAAAGCCAAAACGATCCCCAGAGGAGTTCACTTTGGAGGGCAATCGCATTTGAGGAGGGATGCTCAGCCTGTGAGTATTCTTTGGCTTTTTACCGACCCATTGACTGCCCTTACTATGGTACTAGCTATGCCCATTCCCTCATACTACTGCCCACTCCCCACCCAAAACACACCCTCCTAGGATCTCTTTGAGATAGCTCTATCATGCAGTAACACCAAACTATGAGCTTTAATGATCCCTAAGCAGTTTTCTGAAAGGTCATGGCTTATATGCAGTTGTAAATCAGCTCCTACTGTAATAGACATTTCTTAACCAAGTGTGCTATTGGCCACTTGCTTTTTATGTGCACCCTTGAATCTATTCCTTGTGTTGAATTCCTGTTAAAAAAAACACACATATTGGAAAAGCCAAAGATATTTGCCCTTTTTTTAGGCATTAAATTCGCATGGGGCAGGCACTGCCATCATATGTCCAGGGGCTCTCAGTTATTTGCAAGCTTGTGACATCTAATGGCCAGTGGTAACATTATGGTAACGCCTGGAAAGTAACTATGCCATGACAAGCAAGAAATGTTCCCAGTGCTAATGGTTGCTTGATTAGGATGCCGGATACATTTTTGTTCGGGCCAGAAATTCCCATGGATGATGAGGAAGGGCAAGTTATTCCTTTGGCATTAGAAGCAGCCGTGGTAAGAGAAGAAAGGGTGTTGCTTCATGGGACAGATGATGAGGGAAGGGATGGAGAACAGTGATAGCCCTCAATGAAGGATACAGGCTGACAGACTTGGCAGATGAGGACTACTTTGGGATGACTATTCAGATGACAAATTGGTTTTGTAATCACTTAATGGATTAAATTTAAGTGCATAGATGTACCACAGAGAATGGAGTTGGTATAAACAAAGCCATCATTTTATCAGGAAGAAATGGAGAAGGTGCCAAGTATTTTATGGACCACAAGTCCATATGACGTGGGCCTATTGAACAGAGTAGGAGCAGTGAAAATTAAGCTTAAACCAGGGGCTATTTTGCCATGTGCAAAACAGTATCCCATGTCCAGAGAAGCGGATGAGGGGATATTCGAAACTATATCCACCCTAATGTAGCAAGGTATGCTGGTACCATCAGATTCTTCATGCAACA
This sequence comes from Ambystoma mexicanum, assembly GCF_040938575.1. Lineage (NCBI taxonomy): Eukaryota > Metazoa > Chordata > Amphibia > Caudata > Ambystomatidae > Ambystoma > Ambystoma mexicanum. Next base: position 1,330,483,806 of record NC_090931.1, read on the forward strand.
CGGCCATATACCCTGTCAAAAAAATCAAGGGGGGCGGGCAATGGAGATTTATCCAGGACCTTTCCCCTTTAAACCGTATAGTTGATTGACATAAGCCGTCGCCCATATTTTTCTGATGGCCATCCTAAACGTTGAATATATACCTCCCATAAGCAAGCTTCTATGTATTCCTTCTACCTTGCGTCCAGTGTATTTATGGTTATTGGCCATTAAGTCAGTTCATTCTTCTTTGTATTCGTAAATACTGCATCATGGAGCACATGTTTTTCTTAGTGCTTCAATTACATCGTCAGTCTTAAGTTTTTTCAAATCGTTTCAGCATAGATTCATATATCTTCTTTGGGACATTCTTTTACTGTCATTAAACTTTATTTAATGCACATCCGTCTTGCGTACCATTGTAATCCGGCAACTGGGTAAGGGACATCCTTCTTGGTAGCTTTCCTCCAGTGTTTCAACGTGAGTGTATCTTCTGAATGGCTGCCCGAGTGCACATCGTCTTTCATATAGTCGCCGTGGCATGGACATGTCACATAAACTTGTGCATGGGTTCCCAATTATGGCTCCTCGTCTGTCATTCCAATAGGGTGGGGGGCAGTGGACGGTGACTAGGGAGAATGCGTCCACTTGCTCCTCTACAAGTTCATTAACGTTTTGGTGGAAAAGAACGCAGACTTCCGATGTTGTGCAGAAAACCAGTTTCTACGGTCAGTACCTCTCACTATAAAAGTTGGCTTTTGTAATATTTCATTCAGGATCAGCAGCATGTCCAGATTTGGAGATTCTCCTCAAAACATATTCAGGAAATGCATTGCGGCCAGTCCCACACAGTGCTTCTTCCTGCTCAGGGCAGTCCATTCTATCCAAGGCTGATTTATTGCCATGCTACAATATTTGGACTAGATTTAATGCAGTAGACTGAGCCTCCTTGCTACTCCCTAATAAAAAATCCCTGAAGCAGGCCAGCAGAAGCATTTGGCCAGTGCCTGACATAACAAGTACAGAAGGAAAATGTCATTGCTGTCTCCTTATTTTTGGAACACGAAGCACACTTTTCAAATTTCCTAAAAGAGAGATTATTTGGTTTTGGCGCAGGCCTTCGAAACCACTTGCAGGCCACACAGAAGTTACAGAGTAAGCAAATGGTAGGCCTTCTTTTAAAAATCACAGTCTCTTGGACAGATTTAGAAGCACACCGCTGAACCGCAACAGCAAATGGTTTCTTTGCGGCCGCCGGCACTGAAAATGGCTATGCCGAGGTCCAGATGGAATGTGCGCAATTCTTCCCTGGGTATCTAGGCATTGTAGGTGCTTCTTTGGGCAAGGGCCACCACAGTACCTGTTGTTTAACCCCTGTTCCATCATGCCACCCTTCCCTTGGGCAAGGTGCACAACTACCAACAGAGGGGATCGGCAGGGTTCACGGTGCAAATATCTAACGGTAGGTAATTTGGTATTCGATGACCGTGGTGGGCTATGAATGAGAATTCCAGAAATGGGACAGCAGAATTGAGACTCCTAATGCTGCTGCCACTATTCATACAGGGAAGGTTGAGCTGCAGAATTCTGGAGAGTTTACAGCAGAGCCTCCAGCCTGCTGCTCTCGAGATGTTTTGGACATCAATTCCCATGAACCCTCACCATTGACTATGCTGGCTGCGGCTAATGGGAGTTGGAGTCCCAAACATCTAAAGAGCCAAAGGTTGCAGGCCCCTGGTTTACAGGATTGGAGCGCATGCCCCTGTTGATTTTAGGTGTAGCGCTAAATGTGGTGGCCCTTGAATTGGACCCTCATGTGGACAGGGAAGGCTGGGGTAGAGGCTGCAGCTGAAGCTCAGCCAGAAGGTGATGTTGGGGGGAGGGGGAGCAGTCCGCACTTTGTCGGAGAAAGGTCTGGTGGTACCTGGGTAATGTAGGATGTGAGAGGGAGAATTTGAGCTTAAAGGAAAAGCGCCATGGATCTGGAACTCAGAAGCTCGGGATTGAGGCATGTTCAAGAGGTTGATGCAGAGTTTGAGTACCACTACCTGAGCCTGGTTTCCTTTCCGTTAAAGCCAGCTTTCTTGCATTCAGTGTGTAATTTTTGGGGGTGTTTGCCAGGGCTCAGCCCCGGCACTTATTTCTGAGCCCTCGCACTTATTGTCTCACACTCAGTTTGATTATGATGTGATATTTTGGCAGCTTTATTATTTCAATTGTCAGTCGTTGTAGTCAAACATCAAGCAACTACAGTGTGCAATGGCGAGGGTCTCTGCATCCTGGGCTGGCCCATTATTATTCATGAGCCTGCGTCGTAGTCAACATCAAGCAACTACAGTGTGCAAGGGCTAGGGTCTCTGCATCCTGGGCCGGGCCATTGTTATTCATGAGCCGGCATCGTAGTCTAACATCAAGCAACTACAGTGTGCAAGGGCTAGGGTCTCTGCATCCTGGGCCGGCCCATTGTTATTCATGAGCCGGCGTCGTAGTCAAACATCAAGCAACTACAGTGTGCAATGGCTAGGGTAACTGCATTCTGGGCCGGCCCATTGTTATTCATGAGCCTGCGTCGTAGTCAAACATCAAGCAACTACAGTGTGCAATGGCTAGGGTCTCTGCATCCTGGGCCGACCCATTGTTATTCATGAGCCTGCGCCGTAGTCAAACATCAAGCAACTATAGTGTGCAAGGGCTAGGGTCTCTGCATCCTGGTCCGGCACATTGTTATTTATGAGCCTGTGTCGTAGTCAAACATCAAGCAACTACAGTGTGCAAGGGCTAGGGTCTCTGCATCCTGGGCCGGCCCATTGTTATTCATGAGCCGGCGTCGTAGTCAAACATCAAGCAACTACAGTGTGCAATGGCTAGGGTAACTGCATTTTGGGCCGGCCCATTGTTATTTATGAGCCTGTGTCGTAGTCAAACATCAAGCAACTACAGTGTGCAAGGGATAGGTCTCTGCATCCTGGGCCAGCCCATTGTATTCCACTGTGTGGCCTTGTAAGGATGACTAACAGCCATGCCAGGCTCCAAAAGGTAACTGTCGGGTTACACGAGGGTGTTTAAGGCTAATGCATTAACCAACTGAGCCATTGCACTAATCTCTCTGTTAATATGTTAAAATTAAGTCAGAGAGGACCATATTTAGCAGCCGCCTGAATGTTCCTAATTTGTGGGTGGGTAGGCTAACAGGCCTGCTTTTTTCTTTGAATTATGCAAGTTGTTGTTCTGAATAGAAAATGGAAAATGCAAAACTTCGATTTCCAGAATGCAAGAAATAAGATCAGCACTGGATGACATACTCACGCATGGAGTGGGGATACTGGAGTGCTCTAACTAGAGGAATACAGGAGGGTTCATAACACGGGATACGCATTTCACTGTCGCAATACAGCCTGGCCGTTCTCTCTCATGCATGCCATCGTTGCGGGACAGGCTCAAGCTCGGAATACATGACACACCAAACCAATGGCAAACAGTTCCTGCTACTTCCGTAATTGGAAGATTGTTTACAATTCCTCCCCATCGGCATTCTCTGGCACGCTAAGTGCTGAATGTTGTTCGAGTCAAGAACTGCTGTGTTATTGGCATTGGAAAGTAGATGTGGCTCACAGATTACATATGAGGACTTTACTACCTGGAGACCTTGGTACTAATCCTAGTTTCTCCACTGGCCCAACACTGTGGGATCCTGGGCATGTTTCGTACACTCAATAGATACCTGGCAAGCTTGTCCATTCTTTTAAGCAGGTGACGCACGCTTTCAGAGCTGTGCTATACGAGCCTGGTTATCTCTTCATTCATCTCATTGGTGGAGGGATAGTAAAAAGGATTGGACAATCTTCCATAGATGTCTGGGCGAGAAACATAATGAGGAGCATATGCCTTCGTTAGAAAGCACCATCCGCTGTTTATTTCGCACGTTGGTGACAATACAACTTGGCATTGCTCTGTTTTCAATAGAAACCCAGAACAAATAAGGACAAGCCTTGGCAATGCCGACAGTTTGTGCTTTTGTGCAGGCATGTGAAAGGCATTTGCCAGGCACTGCTGTAGTGGTATTAACTGGCTATTGATGGTAGCAGGTGCTAAATGCTGTGAGTACCCAGACATCTAACAGCAGTACCTGGTAAATGCCTAATGATTATACACAATCCAAAACTGTTTGCGCTGCCAATGCGTGTTTTTTAACAGGACTTCAGTGACGGACATGTATTGTTCTTGTAAATCGATTGGCAGAAGGCAGACATGGTTAAGATATTTTTATTACAACCGTAGCACATTTCACTCCAATTAAGTCATTAACTCTCAGAAGACTGCTTTTGAGAAAACACTGGAAGCCACTTTGAGTGCAAAGTTTGATGGTAAGGCTTGATTAAAGCAGGTTCAAAGAGTTACCACAAGGAGGTTTTTTGGGTGCGGAGGGGTAGGAACTGGGTGGGAGTAGCCATGGGGAATAGCATGGCCATAGACAGTCAATGAGTGGGCAAATAACCAAACAACAGCTAAGTGATGTGTCCCAAACAACACTTACAAGCTGTGTGTATATCCTACTATGCCATTTCTGCAAATCTGTACTCTAATGCAATAGTTTCAGCTTACAGGTGGCACTCACGCACCACCTAATAGCCCAAACAAAAAAACGAAACCGTAAGGGGGCCGAGTGGGTATCAGGTAATAATGTCCCCATACATAATGTCGCCGGGAAAAGCCATTGGGAATTTGGGTGTTGCGGGGGTGTCCCCTGCATGTTCAATATAATAATGTTTCCGCAAAATCCGGGTGACATTTTTGTCAGGGGACATTTTTGCAGGGACATTATTACATGGAACCGCGGAGTGGCTATGCTTATACAGAGAAACCATAGCCCACATTACAGGGGAGGATGGTAGCTCCCTCTGGGTGGTCAAGTGTAAATTGCTGGGGCCATATTACTAAATCTTTGCACTAGTGAAAGTTCGATAAGCACTAAAGCCATAATTGTTCCAGGCCAAAAACAAAAAATATGTACAACACATTCTTTTCATTGCAATTTTACACCAGGATGCTGTTCACACTAGTACGAGGACTGGAAAAAACTTTGCCCTGGTGCAAAAATGCATCAAAAAGAAAATTCTTTTCACACTATGTCAATTTTTGCCCAAACCTTATTGCAATAAACCAGTGATACGTTTCTGTAATGAAATACCTAAAGCATTAGACGCAGGGTTGTCCAACTCCAGGACTCAGGGGCCGGAATCGTAAAGGGTGTTCAGGATATCCTGCATTAATAATTATATTTAGAATCATTGCATGCAAATGTATCTCATGAATATTAATGAGGGGTATCCTGAAAACCAAACATGGATCCGGCCCTCGAGGCCTGGAGTGGGACTAGAGCCTATGGGGGGCGTAGGGGCTTTCTTGTATGGTAGGTGACCGCTGACAAAGTAAAAGGTTCCAAGCCAAAGTTGAGGTCATCTAACAAGGGCAAAGGTCACCTGCCATTCAATAGAGCCTGATGGTAAGGGCTTTAAGGCTATGAGTGCCTGTGAGGCCTCCCTTGGGCTTGCTGTGATCTTCTTCGACAGTTCCCAGTGTGTAGATATCACAAAGTGAAGCTTGCAATGGAACCTTTTACAGGTGGTTAAAACCTGCATTCCAAACCTATTGGCTACAGAACTAGAAACAATAAGAACAGAGGAGACACATGGAATGCAGGCTTCTACTGGTGTTGGAGCCTCCATCCCACACTTTAAATGTGTCTAAAGGAAGTAAAACATGCTCTGGTTGGCATTATCATGATAACCACCACTCCGAGACTATTGCCCTTCGCAGAGCGGCTGGTAACGGCGACTAAAAGCCTGCATGATGTTCCCTTTGCTCCATTGCACATTGTGGACTGCACTCGCCTGGGGTTGTGTCTCACTCAATAGGCTCCCCCAATGCTACACCGCCATTTTGGCCTTACCAAAACAACATCCAAGTGAAGACTCCCCGACACCAGCCTGAATGTGCGAGGGTGTCATGGGGGTCCCAGTTCCAGCCCGCGTTTCTACCGCCACTGACCACACTGGGCTGAACTGGCCCTCTTAAGTAAGGGAAGGGTGGTTGCCATTGGCCCCAGCCCTCCCAATGACCCCGTTTCCTTCCTTATCTTCAGTGGAGTCAGTTTGGTCTAGTGGAGCTAGATTACCTTTGTAATCCAACACCACCCATCTTTCACCACTCTCCAGAGTGTGTGTCTGCCCAGTGGTAAATGGTATGCCCCAGCGGTAAATGGTATGCCACAGTGGTAAATGGTATGCCCCAGCGGAGAGCACTTTTAAGTAATCAGAGCCAATATATCCAGCATTTTAAGTTTCTTTATCAAATTTCTTCATCATGCATCTGTAGTTAATTTCTAAACTTAGAGAACAATGTGAATAATGTTTTGGTTTCTTAAAAGAAAGTGAACCCCTGCAAATGATGGTGTGTTGGTGACATGACATTACAAGATTAGTCTATGTTTTACTGTGAGGGCTCCCAGTTGCCATTTTTGACACACTGGTGTCAATGTACGTGACACTTAAAAGCAATCCATTGAATTAAGGTATTTGCAAGCGTGTTGTAGCCAGTGACATGTTACTGTCCCCAGCCCACCAACCCATTTAAAGAGACCAATGCAAAAGAATTGTAGGGGCCAACTCCCTCAAATGGAACCCTGGATTACCAACCTAAGAGCCTTATCTTGCATTACAACAAATTCTGAATCCAAGTGACAGCAAATATTGCTACATCTTTGCAACTTAGAAGATAAAACATCAAATTCAAGGGTTTTGTGTCCCGCCCACAGAGGAACATGTCCCTAGAACGTCCTGCCCCCGAAGCGCTAAACGAGCTCTAAATCTTCATTGGGGTACAACACATGTTCTAATATTACAAATAAAGCTGAAAGCTTTACAGAAATTAGAAAATGCAAGAACAGAATGCCTAAAATAAAAGAAATAGAAAAAACGGGGGAACGGTTTGTGCGCATTGGTGGGTTGCGCGTACACTGCAGAGATTTAGGTGAAAGCTGCAGGTTCTAAACGCGGCCAGCCTACTCTGTCTACTATCTTTCTGTCATCAGTTCAATATTTCTTATTAGGTACTAATTATACCAAAAACGTTTAGCCCCAATGGCAAATTCAGTTTGTGGTGTGCAATATGTAACTGGTCAAAAAAAAGATTTGAAAAGATACGTTTCTAGAATGTATAAAATCCACTATATGATCCCCAACTACAACATCCCTGCACACTTACGGGGTGTCCTGACTTACCCATAAATCACTGCGTTAGCCTGATACCACCATAATAAGATCAAGGCTTAATGCTTTGAGGCTGGCAGAGGGAGTGGCGCTCGGAAAGCTTGCCAGGGGATAGGTGAACTGTGCCAGCCACTCATGACTCACGAGTGGGGGCAGACAACAGGAATGGCAGCGCGAGTAGTGGCAATGCCCAACAAATGGGTGATTGTTGGGTAATTCTGTCCGTCTTCCAGAATCACATTACTTACAGTTGAATCACACACCGAAAGTGGGTCCGTTTTACTCTGCCGATTGGCGCTCCATTACCATTGCCAGCAAATTCCCTTAAAGGAAGCTTGGCACTGAAAATAGTTAATATGGCTTCTCTTCTACCCAAGCGACTTATTTCATTTTATGTACCATGGATAGTAAAAGTCAAACCAGGAGGACATAAAGCCATGGACTGCATTTCGGTATTTGGCGTGGTCGACAGATTCCACCAGAACATGAACAGTAAGACAGATGAAGGAGTCCCTGGGAGAGAATACTGACTTTCATTTTGCAGCACCGACAGTAGGCCTGGTCCAACCTTTTCTAAACTGGTTTGCAAGATTTTCAAGCTACTATGCCTCAAGCCACAAATCGAATCTCGAACTGACTTCAAAAAGCTCCAATCAATAGTACCAGGGGTTGATTTGGGGTGTTTTAAATCGGTTTAAGCATTAAACGCTTTGTCTAGTGATGTGGCTCGGTCAGGTTAGAGACTCCTCAAACCTATGGGCTCTTCAAGCCCATAGGCTCTGTAAGAGGATTCAATTCAGCACTACAGCTAAGTTAACTCCTAGTCTAGAATACTGAATGAAAACCCTTCTTGATATCTCTTTATGTCAAGTTCATGCGTTCTGGATGACTACCCCTATATAACACCCCTCTGTTGGAATCCCCCTGACCCCACTGAGCCAAGAAGTAGTTCTGTTTTGCAAGTTAAAAGGTTTATTTGAGACTTTAAACAATATAGATATATATATCACACTTTATAATAAATTAATAATTGAATATCACACTTAATCTAATATGATAAATATTAACAACGAAGAATCTGGCACTAACACGCTTCTTGATAATCACTAAGGAGTTGACATGAAATGGATAAGGTAGCAACAATACTTTTATGGTTTCAAATGGATGCAATGTGGAATGAAATGCAGTACAGAAAATACTCAATATGATTTCAACAAAACAATGTAATCACTTTTCTCTGGCAATCCCCTCCCCCCTTTTATGCAATGCAAGGAAGTGGAAGGAAGGCACACAATTCTCAGAAATGCAATTTTATGTAATTCAGTTCAATCCCCAGCAAGCTTAAAGAAAACAGATAGGAGTTTTGAAAACACAGGCCCAAATGCTTTTATATGTGCTAGCAATGGATGAGAAATATGCTGGAAATGCTTTTAATTCCCTTTCAGAGGTTCAGGGTGAGTGGTATCTAGTCAATATTAGTCCAGGCTCACACTAGCAATGATTCAGGAATGATTAGCAGGTTAAACGAATTTCTGGCAAATGGAAGGCAAGCAGCAGCAGTTTTTACATGTGAAGAAATTTGCAAATCGCGGTAAAAACTATAGGGGGTAGGAAAGCCACGATTCTAACCTTTCATATGAAAGTTATTGCAAGTCTCTAGCACAAACGGTTGCGGAGATATGAGCGATTTTGTGAAGGTCGTTTTTCAGATTTGAAATTTTAAAGTTCAAAAAGACAAGTGGCAGATTTTGCAGCTAAAATGACAGGTGACAGCTAGGAGGCAGTTCTACTTAGGTTAAATAGATTGAATTATATGATTTTAACTAAGAGAGGTGTTCTGAGTTTTGCTGAGTACTCACAAGAGATTTTGAACCGGAAAGCGACTTGGTCACGGACTTCAGTCTGGTCAGGTCTTCCCGGGTTCTGCTCACAGCGCCTGGCCTCTGGAACTGCTCACAGCATCGGGGTCAGCACTCTGGATACAATGGCCTGGGTCTCTAGTTCTGGATAGATTGAAGTCTCTAGTTTGGCTCTCTGGAGGTTTGATGGAGGTAAAGTATGGATTTTTCCGGCAGAGCTTCCAGCGGCAGATGGAATTGAAGGTCCCTATCTGTCCTGTCTGTCTGCTTTTATGTGTTTAGAATGTGGGTGTGTTCTAGCATCACTGACCCTACCTCTCTCTCAGCTTCTAATTGGTCAAACTTCCATTTATCATTTGATTGGGGAAGGAAGTGTGTGTCAGCGTGATGTCATTTTATGGCTTGCAGATAGGACACTCCTCTGTCAGATTGCACATATTCTATATTTGATAATAAAAGACATATTTCACAGTTACACAGTTGCTTGAAATTACATATACATGGTGTGGCTGAATTTAGCCATGTCTCTGTCCAAATCTGCTGTTTCTAAGAGCTTGCATTCAGAAATGGCACATAATTGACTTTTTAACTGATTTTTCAATTTCCGACATTGACCCAACTTTACATACATGTGTGCAGGGAGTATGGACATTAACTGATGAAGTTTCAGATTTTTAACATGCATACATTTAGAGTAATATCCACTTTTCCGCTAAAACCCCCCTGAACACGCCACCGGGTCGAAAAACCTCTTAAAATGTGGGCAGAAAAATCACAAGAATTATGGTATCATTTATAAAATTTTCACATGTCTGCTCTATGAGTTATTCATCTTTTTAGAGTTATGTTCTGGCTCCAAAGGGGTGTGGTTTCCTCTCAGCACAAGGTAGAAATACTGGTTTATCCAGTTCTGCCAAGCCAGCTTGCTCTCACAGGCAGTGCTCCTCCCAGCTTCTGCCAAGAGGAAGCTACATTTTACGACTGCTGTAATAAAACCTTTGCCTGAGTCAGGAGAGGCTCATTGTTCAAGAGGAAGCCATTTATGATCCTCTCAATAAACCCTCTGCCTGGGTGAAGGGAGTTGCATTGTTCACTCTCCTGCAGAGCACAGGTAATTCAATTATCAGATAGATGGCATATCCTTAGTGTGAGCAGCAAAAGGGCAGCTAGGCCTGGGAACACAGCTGTGACTCAAGTTTCACTCCTGATGGGGGTAGTTGCCAGGCAGAATTCAGTTCCTTAAACCAGACTTTCAGCTAACTGTCATGTTTTTTGTTGCTTTTTAAATTAACTTGCAATTTTACACATGCAGCTAGAATGCTGATTCTAAGTGCAAAACTATGACATTTCAACAGTTACAAAGGCATGTGACACCAAACATAGGTCACTCATTTAATCTAAACATTTTCGATTTTAGTGTCTTTAAATCCAGTGCAACTTAAACTGCTGACTCCATAGCGCAGCCAGTCTTGTTATAAACCTTCAAGTCACTTCAGAATATAACTTTACATTGGATCCACCTCTCAGTAAGTCTTTCTTTAGCCTGCTTTGGGTTCATTCAGTTTTACACAAAAAAGTAAAATCTGGTGTGGTTTTAAAATGCCGGCTTTTGGATAGTGGTGAGTACTGGTACTGCACCCATTTTTGAGATTTAAGAAATGAATTCCCCACCATTCTAGGTTGCATTTGGCAATCAGCATTGCCATTCCCAATGGTTTCAGACTACTGTGCGGGTAGTCCAATGGTGGTTTTAAAGCGCTTTGAAGCTAACCGGCGCTACTGTTTTTCCTTTGGCAACCCATTTCCCTCATGGCAACCCGGCCTTTCATTCTCGCACTGGTGGGTGGCAAGTGAGGCAACCATTTCGGTGTGCGCACAAACTGCGCAGCTTTCCTGGATTTCGGCGCACATGTGGGTTTTCCGCCATCTTGAATTTTCTAAGCCCACAGCACCAAATGTTGTGGCATGATAGCTTAAACGTGGGTCAGGACACCCAACAAGCCCCCCCACGCGACTGCACTTTGAATTTGAGTCGATGGGGAGTCGCGTACCCAAGGGTTTTGACCCACGCACCGGTCTGTCCGCATAATCTTCTTC